>NC_069371.1:81828066-82432825 GCF_021730395.1 Mercenaria mercenaria
TCTACGTGGACTGTGGACACCTAAGGCGATAGATTTTTTCAAGGGGACCGTCTCAACATAGTTTAATTATATTATGCGCGATATGAAAAAGAGTTTATAACGGCAATAGGGTTTGAGTTATTATATCATCACTATGCGGTAGGTGATATAAAATTTTGATGTGCCTGTTTTTAGCTCGACTTTTCGAAGGAAAAGTAAAGCTATTGCATTCGCTCCGGCGTCGGCGTCGGCGTCTCTGTTGGTTAAAATTTTAGATAAAGTCAAATATCTCTGTTACTGTCAAAGCTATTGACTTGAAACTTAAAATACTTATTTACTATCAAAGTCTACACAAGGAAGAACAATCCCCATAACTCTGATTGAATTTTTACAGAATTATCCCCCTTTCTAATTTAGCATTTTTGGTTATAGTTTTTGATAAAGTCAAATATCTCTGTTACTATCAAAGCTATTGACTTGAAACTTATAATAGTTATTTACTATCAAAGTCTACACCAGGAAAAATAATCCCCATAACTCTGATTGAATTTTGATAGAATTATGCCCCTTTTAACTTAGAATTTATGGTTAAAGTTTTTGATAAAGTCAAATATCTCTGTTACTATCAAAGCTATTGACTTGAAACTTAAAAATAATTATTTACTATCGAAGTCCACACCAGGAAAAACAATCTGCGTTACTCTGATTTGAATTTTGATAGAATTATGCCCCTTTTTAACTTAGAATTTTTGGGTAAATTTTTTGATAAAGTCAAATATCTCTGTTACTATCAAAGCTATTGACTTGAAACTTAAAATACTTATTTACTATAAACGTCTACACCAGGAGAAATAATCCCTATAAATCTGATTTGAATTTTGACAGAATTATGCCCCTTTTTAACTTAGAATTTTTGGTTAAAGTTCTTGATAAAGTCAAATATATCTGTTACTACCAAAGCTATTGACCTGAAACTTAAAATATTTATTTACTATCAAAGTCTACACCAAGAGAAACAATCCCTATAACTCTGATTTGAATTTTGACAGAATAATGCCCCTTTTTAAATTAGAATGTTTGGTTAAAGTTTTTGATAAATTAAAAGTCAAATGTCTCTGTTACTATCAAAGCTATTGACTTTAAACTTAAAGTAGTTATTTATTATCGAAGTCTACACCAGGAAAAACAATCCTCATAACTGTGATTTGAATTTTGACAGAGTTTTGTCCCTTTTTAACTTAGAATTTTTGATAAAAGTTTTTGATAATTTATGTTTTTGATTTAACGTCGCACCGACACATGATAGGTCATATGGCGACTTTCCAGCTTTAATGGTGGAGGAAGACCCCAGGTGCCCCTCCGTGTATTATTACATCACGAGCGGGCACCTGGGTAGAACCCCCGCCTTCCGTAAGCCAGCTGGATGGCTTCCTCACATGAAGAATTCAACGCCCCGAGTGAGGCTCGAACCCACATCGATGAGGGGCAAGTGATTTGAAGTCAGCAACCTTAACCACTCGGCCACGGAGGCCCCCAAAGGTTTTGATAAAGTCAAATATCAGAGGATGGGAGCAAAATTTAAAGAACTTTACTGTTGAAGTCCTAAGGAAAATGACAACAAAGGGAAGAAATTCCCCGAAAAACTCTTAGTCCACTAAAATTATTAACAGGTACAGATGTGTCAAAATACACCTTAACTTTGCAGGTACCATCCATGTTGTACCAAAGAAAAGTGGTCTCGGTTTTTACCTACGACTAATAATAAAAAAGTTACGAAATAACCTATTTCTAGTAACATAAAAGGGAAGTAATTCAATAAAAAATATTGTAAGTGAACAAAAAAAAAGAATCTGCCAAATAAAAACAAGAGCACCGCAATGCAAAGCAACATAAACACAAAACAAAGTCATGTGACCTTTAACCTCTAAGTGTGACCTTTACCTTGAAGCGAGCTATGTGCTCTGCACGTCGTCTCAATGTGGTGAACATTTGTGCCAAGTTTTTTTTTAAATCCTTCAAGCAGTTTAAGAGTTACACATCGCACTCGAAACAAAGTTATATGACCTTTGACCCCTAAGACGGACACACAGACAAACAGACGGTCAGACGAACACCAAAATACGTTCCTTCGGGCGTATAATAACAACAAAGGAATGGAGACGCAAGATATTACGTTTTCTACAGTTTTCACATGTTTCACCTGCTGACCTACATTTTGATCCCAGCTAACCCAGTTAAGATTTATTTTCATTTCGGACGACGACGACGATGGAATACGGATACATTGCGAACAGATAAGCTCATCTTTTCAACTTTATCGCAGATGCGCAACTTATAATATTGAAGAACCTTTCGGGAAAGTGTTATGACGCTAGATCAAATACTTTTTGCGATATGCATAACAAAACACCTCTCTGGCGAACAGACAGACGGACAGACAAATCCAAATCTTATCCTGTGCGGTAACATAATAAGCCAGACCTTACCATCATTATTGGAATGTTTTCCTACCACACATAAATTAAAATTATCATGTTGAGACGGTCCCCTTGAAAAATCGATCGTCTTAGGTGTTCACAGTCCACGTAGACTTAATTCGTAAATGTCTATTTGGAAGATGACAAGAGTGGCGAGAGGACAAAACAACAACAACAACAACAACAAAAAAACAGCAACAAAAACCAATATTTACACAAGTCAAGACTAAGGCGAATGTCAAACCCAGTCGGAAGGAACCCGACACTGATGTTTATGGCGTAGTGTTTACCTCGGCATGGTCATGGCGTAGTGTTTACCTCAGCATGGTTATGGCGTAGTGTTTACCTCGGCATGGTCATGGCGTATTTACATCGGCATGGTCATGGCGTAGTGTTTACCTCAGCATGGTCATGGCGTAGAGTTTACCTCAGCATGGTCATGGCGTAGTGTTATTCGTCGGCATGGTCATGGCGTAGTGTATACCTCGGCATGGTCATGGCGTAGTGTTTACCTCGGCATGGTCATGGCGTAGTGTTTACCTCGGCATGGTCATGGCGTAGTGTTTACCTCGACATGGTCATGGCGTAGTGTTTACCTCGACATGGTCATGGCGTAGTGTTATTCGTCAGCATGGTCATGGCGTAGTGTTTATGTCGGCATGGTCATGGCGTAGTGTTTATCTCAGCATGGTCATGGCGTAGTGTTATTCGTCGGCATGGTCATGGCGTAGTGTTTACCTCGGCATGGTCATGGCGTAGTGTTTACCTCAGCATGGTCATGGCGTAGTGTTTACCTCGGCATGGTCATAGCGTAGTGTTTACCTCAGCATGGTCATGGCGTAGTGTTTACCTCAGCATGGTCATGGCGTAGTGTTATTCGTCGGCATGGTCATGGCGTAGTGTTTACCTCAGCATGGTCATGGCGTAGTGTTTACCTCGGCATGGTCATGGCGTAGTGTTTACGTCGGCATGGGTATGGCGTAGTGTTTACCTCGACATGGTCATGGCGTAGTGTTTACGCCGGCATGGAAAGTATGACATCACGGTCTCGTATTGTGTATAAAACCTAGACAAACTATTGTAAAGCGATGCGCCAGCGTACCCTTTATTTGGCCTTAATGACCTTCTTTTGGACTATATTTGAGCTGAACTTTGGTGTGGGACAAAATCTGACTTACACAGGCAAGTCAAATTACTATAACAGACCGAAGACGAATCAATGGACAATTACAACACTATAACTGCCACATTGTCTACATCAAACTCATTATCTTACAGGCTATATACTTTTATAATATCTTTATTTTTTGCTTCAGCTTGATCTGAAAACGAACAGGGTGTATCGAATACCTTAAAATGCATGGGTAAGTGGGAAAATATGTAAATAAGTAAAATATAGGTCCGGGTAAGTAGACCGATGTATCAAGAAGGGAAATAGATTTTTATTTTGTTTGGTTTAACGTCGCACCGACACAATTATAGGTCATATGGCGGTTTTCCAGCTTTGATGGTGGAGGAAGACCCCAGGTGCCCCTCCGTGCATTATTTGATCACGAGCTGGCACCTAGGTAGAACCACCAAACTTCCATAAGACAGCTGGATGGATTCCTCACATGAAGAATTCAACGCCCCGAGTGAGTCTCGAACACCACATCGATGAGGGGCAAGTGATTTGAAGTCGGTGACCTTAACCACTCGGCCACGGAGGCCCCATCAAGTAGGATAAAGTAGAAAGTTTAAAATGCCTGGGTAAGTAGAAAAATGAGATATATAGAGTACATTTAAAATGCCTGGGGTAGTAGGAAAACATGTATAGAGTACGTTCAGATCGCCAGGGTAAGTATGAAAAGATGCATAGAGTACGTTTGAAATGACTGGGTAAGTATGAAAAGATGTAAAGAGTACGTTTAAAACGCCTGGGTAAGTATGAAAAGATGTATAGAGTACGTTTAAAATATCTGGGTAAGTAGGAAAAGATGCATAGAGTACATTTGAAATGACTGGGTAAGTAGGAAAAAATGTATAGAGTACGTTTGAAATATCTGGGTAAGTAGGAAAAGATACATAGAGTACGTTTAAAATATCAGGGTAAGTAAGAAAAGTTCCATAGAGTACGTTTAAAATGCCTGGGCTAGTAGGAAAAAATGCATAGAGTATGTTTAAAATGTCTGGGTAAGTAGGAAAAGATGCATAGAGTACATTTGAAATGACTGGGTAAGTAGGAAAAGATGCACAGAGTACGTTTAAAATGACTGGGTAAGTAGGAAAAGATGCATAGAGTACGTTGTACAGAATACGTTTTAAATGCCTGGGCAAGAAGGAAAAGATGTACAGGACGTTTAAAATACCTGGGCAAGTAGGAAAAGATGTATAGAGTACGTTTAAAATGTCTGGGTAAGTAGGAAAAGATGTATAGAGTACGTTTGAAATATCTGGGCAAGTAGGAAAAGATGTATAGAGTACGTTTAAAATATCTGGACAAGTAGGAAAAGATGTATAGAGTACGTTTAAAATATCTGGGTAAGTAGGAAAAGATGTATAGAGTACGTTTAAAATATCTGGGCAAGTAGGAAAAGATGTATAGAGTACGTTTGAAATATCTGGGCAAGTAGGAAAAGTTGCATAGAGTACGTTTAAAATATCTGGGAAAGTAGGAAAATGACACAAAATGGTTTGCATAAAGTATAAAGTGAAAAAAAAAAACTCCGCACCACCTGTTGATGGCACAGTATGATCAGTGTATAGTGAAACTATAATACGGAACTCATCCACCATGTGATATATAGATTCCTTTTTTCGAACGGAAAACCAAATGTCATGTAAAGCAACAATGTAAAATAATGGGAACCGGACAATGTCAAGTTGTCATGGAAACGCAAGGCTGAAAAAGACTTAACGTTTCATATATTACCAGTGTTTGTTTAGGAGAGTACTAGATTCTATCTTGTTAACAGTGTTCGTTATTATAAATTTTACGTTAAGGCAAACATACCTAATATTTTACTACGTTTACTTCCGTTGAGTACGTTATGTTTGTGTAAACAGTTATGTATCACTTATTTGCCTGGGGACATATTTTTGACTGTCAACATTTTTATCGTTTCCCATTTATATACAGGATGATTGAGTTTTTGACAGGACGAACATTCATTTTGTTAACCTCGGTGTAAAACGCTTTAATTGCGTTCACACTTTTATTAATCTAATTCAACAGGTGTTTCTTTCTTGGAGAAAAGGAAGAAAACACGGATAGATAAGATCCCCAACCCTCGAGTATTTCTCATTTGCGGAATTCCTTTTTGTAGTTAGTAAGATTTTGCCTTAATCAGATGTCAACGTCTACATATACGTGCTATAGAACGGCGGCACGTGATGGCACGAAAGAAAAACATCCACGAGATAATATTGACATATCAAATAGAAAAAGAAACAGAAATAAAGGGAAGTCTTACCAATTGCCTTGTATATTCCGTAACATTGCAAGAGAATATCCGAAATATATTCCAGCTGGACCTTGGAAAACTTTAACATTTTTGGTATCCACATTAAACGATAAAGCACCGTCCAAACAAAGTAGAAACAACAAAGCACTAGTCAATATATATTTTACACGTGCATGTATACAAATTGTCAAGGAATCCGATTTCATCATGGATATTTTCTGAAGAACCATTTTGCTCTATATGCTAGTTAAAAATTCGTTCCAAATGTCAACTATAATTATAAACCATTTTCCGGTACATAAGAGAAATGTCACACTTGTTTGTCACAGAGCACACTAGTTTTCGTATAGTAATTATGCATTTATTCGTAGCATTTATTTAATTTCCTAGCAAATACATGCATGCATTATTATACAGTTTTATTAATAGTATTATTTTACGTTTCTGCTAAACATTAGCAAGATGCAAATTCTTGAAACAGCTCTGCTTGTAGTTCCTTGAAGTTAATCGCTTTTGTTTCACTAAACTTTCAGCAAATTGCAACGTTTTTCTGTAGTTCTCACTGCTGGAGTCTTTTTCTTTATTTCAACGACAGCTCTACTGCTGCACACGCGTTTGAGTTAAAATTTCACGAGTGCTGAACGTAATAATTAAATCCAATGCTTTCTCAAAAACAATTGAAGCTCATATAAAAAATAAGAAAAACACAACGTTCACGGTAGGGATGATGTATGTTTTTATCTATCCCGCGAGCATATCTGTGCTATGATGCATACATGTATAATTAGTCGGCATAAAACATGACAGAATGACTATTGTGACCCCAATAAAACCAAAGGATCACTCATAACTTCTCACTCATACAAATGTAAACAATGTCAGTATTTGTAACTTCGGGAACGGTCGCATACAACTACGTGGTCAGCCTCAACTTTGTACCACAACACCTGTCCGCCTTATCATTTCTGTGTTTAAAAATCTAAGTTTGCCCGCTTCAGGTTTTCAGGCTAGTTTTACCGATTTTTCTAAGAATATGATTACTTTTCTACGTCGTTTGTGCTTCCGTACTTCATTTGTTTATATGTGGACAAGCGCCTACAAAAAACCGAATGCGTTCGATCTTTTGTTTATAGTTATGTACTCAAATAAATAACAGGTTTTATTCGCAAGGTAATTACAATTAGTTATGTACAAAGAAGTGTATTTACTCTACCGCTGCTCCGTTTCAAAATTTAAGCGGTGAAAAATAATCCGTTGTCACGTAATTGTTACATGTATCGAAAATTAATCCAAATTCTTGTAAATGTAACATATATTGAAAAACAATTAGTATCCATGTGAACACATCATATGACGTTACGTTGATTGACAGCAACGGTGCGTACTCCCCTTCAGTGGCGGAAATTCAATCATAATTAATCAATACATGTCATCGATCATCGATCTGGTCCAAACACATGTCTATACATTGTGTATTTACCTATATAATGTGTACATATGTTTACATGGCGAAGAAATTATAACTGTATAATCATTTAAATTCATAAATATTTCTTGAATGTACGTAAGTTATTAATACATCTTTTAGCCATTTGCCTAGCCGCCGTTGGAGCAAGAACTTCTGCTTCTAGATCGGTGTCAAATTATTTGCAGTTTCTGAGACATTAAATAACAGCTTTTATCAATCAGAGCGTTAACATTTAGATATCAAATGAGCCGCTGAACTGATCAACCCTGCAGCGAGTGCAACCTCGCCGAGAAAGCACAGGCATCAATGGATACCCTTGGCGTAGATGTCCACACTGGATGTTGCCAAGTACTACCATTGAGGTTGAGGATATAGACCATAATTATACTGGAATAAAGCCGTGATCGGCGACTACAGCTGGAGAAATGGCTCTACAATTATCATATGACGAGTAGGATGGACCGTTTTAGACTCATCGAAACTCTCTATGGTGATAAATCTACCTTAAATAGGCTCCAGTCACTCAGATCCATTCGTGTGGTATATTCATGACTCCTTGACTTCGGCGATCGAATGCACTTGAATGCGGAAAGTGAATTTCTACAGGAAACGTTATCACCAAGGAGGGACATCCAGCCTGCGACTGGAGTGTATATCAAAGAAGAGAGGGTACCACATGTAGACTCCTCATCCTCCATAAAACTGTCAACACCTTCGGCATATTGTCTGTTTGAGAAGTAATTGAAACCCTTTTGTGAAATCAAAGGAAGTTAAGAGGATGCCATACCAAATTTGGTGAGATATCAATACAAGATGCTACATAGCAAGTCTGGTGCTGGTGCATCAAGTTTAACTTGCTATTCGTTGCGATTTTTATTTTAGCTCTCGCAGTCACTTTGTGCACTGAATGAAATCAACTGAAGTTTTGAACACGTCTGAGACAGATCACGATTGAAAGAGGTCAAATAAGAACTTCATATGTAATGTTTTTCATTAAGTTAAGGTGATAGTGTATATGGTAACAGAGTCTGCATGGTAACAGAGCATCCATGGTAACAGAGTCTGCATGGTAACAGAGATCCACGGTAACAGAGTCTGCATGGTAACAGAGAATACACGGTAGACAGAGTCTGCATGGTAACAGAGCATCCACGGTAAAGAGTCTGCATGGTAACAGAGCATCCACGGTAACAGAGTCTGCATGGTAACAGAGCATCCACGGTAACAGAGTCTGCATGGTAACAGAGCATCCACGGTAACAGAGTCTGCATGGTAACAGAGCATCCACGGTGACAGAGTCTGCATGGTAACAGAGCATCCACGGTAACAGAGTCTGCATGGTAACAGAGCATCCACGGTAACAGAGTCTGCATGGTAACAGAGCATCCACGGTAACAGAGTCTGCATGGTAACAGAGCATCCACGGTGACAGAGTCTGCATGGTAACAGAGCATCCACGGTAACAGAGTCTGCATGGTAACAGAGCATCCACGGTAACAGAGTCTGCATGGTAACAGAGCATCCACGGTAACAGAGTCTGCATGGTAACAGAGCATCCACAGTAACAGAGTCTGCATGGTAACAGAGAAGCAGAACAATTGACCATAGGTAACAGAGAATACCTGGTAACAGAGCATCCACGGTAACAGAGAATACCTGGTAACAGACCATAGCAAACAGAGTAACTATTAGATGAGCTAATAATACTGAATTTTAAACAAACTGTATGCAAGTGTTGCAGTAAACAAAATGCCTTGTCAGATCAGCATCTCAAATGTTATATTGTATAATAGTAAACCTTCCCTAAACTCATGTGACATATATAGGTTAAAGCAGTCCAAATACCAACAATGACAAATCTGCATACCATAGTACGTTTTGAAAGGTGTCATCACACAAAGTATGTACTTTATTTCATGTCATGAATATTGTTGATAAATATTATTTAATTCATTTAAAACAACAGTTACTTTTCCTATAACTTTCCTACGGAACCATCAGTATTCAGAGATGGCCCAAAGAGATTGATATTCACTGTTCAATAATCTATCAAGAATTATAAATCTATTATGGAAGAATAAAAGTATGGTAATTGTTTAGCTTTACCCAACAGCACCATATTTTACTCAATCACAAAATAGTTTTGCATCATCTGAGAGGATGGTGTTAAACTTGACAAAATAGTGACCAGAAATGTTCCTAAAGTATTTTGCAATATGATGACTAATATCAGCTAGAGCATTAACTGATTTGAAAACAAACTCCAGAATCAACCTATAGAAAATAATTAAAAATTCTATGACAAAAATAGACCAGTAATATACAGTACAATTGAAATAACAAAATTCTCTGCTACTGTATTTTTTTTTTTTTTTAATTTTTATGGCATGGCATACTAAAAAGTTAGCAAATGTAGTTTTTAACCAAAATCACACAGACAGTTTTGTTATAAGAGTGTTACATTATAAAATGCAAGCAGAATGTTTTTTCTTGGAGAAGGCAGTGAAGATTATACTTGCATTGATTGTCTGATATTTTTTCACCGATACATATGTAAAGCATACTAAGATATGAAAAGTATGCATGTAAATAAGAAATGATTACTTATTGCTCAAAATATGTCATTTCTTTAAGTTTCTCCAGTTACTATGGAAACCTAAAACTTTGGTGCTATTGACTCACTGACCTAAAAGAAAATTAATGGAAGTAAGTCATTGTGTAAAGCTAGAATCACACTGATGAGTTCAGGATAGCATCCGTAACATATCCGTAGAACTCCTAACTCATTCATAAGTCATCCGGTGTATCTGTTCAGAAAACGGGGGGCATCCAGGGGCAAGGGTGCGAAGTTTTGAACATGCTCAAAATTTTGCCACAGATAATATATCCATAATAAATATGCAACAGTTCTGAAAAGACCGTAATAGTCCGGAAGACAATCAATGTGGTCAAAATACGAGCTATTACAGTTTTATTCCAGTTCTAATAAGGTTAATAAAAGGTTCTGTTACGATTGCATTATTTGCAAAACCCTTTTTTTTACACATCCAGGGATTGGAATCCAGAACTCATCCGCAAGCCCATCCGGGTATTAGTCAAACAGAAATTCCCAGTTACATTCCATAAATAGACCTGTCACTGACTTTCGTACCAAGTTTCTGTAAAATGTGAAGGAATAAACCCTAACCCTAACCAAAGAAATGTGTATTCAAAGCCGGGTAATGCCCTTTAAAATATCTGAAATGGAACTGCTAAACTCTGTAAAAATAAAGTGGTACTGAAAATTCCACACAGTGTAGCACAAAATAATTTAAGAGAACAAAGTTTGGACAAAAATATTCCATATACTTCTTGGATACCATTTACGAATGAAACACATATACTTTGAAGCATAATCGCAGTGACTATTTGAAGTATCTGCCTATCTTGCCTCAGTTAAAATTTTTCTCAAAAACAATTTTAACAGTACGGTTATGCAATACTGAAGCAGCAGAATACACTATTTCATAATAAGACACTCTGCAGCGGATACATCCCTACCCACACATACCCCTGCTGTGGGCATCATCAAATATCCAAAGAACTAGGTTCCACTGCCCTCTCTCATTTTTCTTGCTCATATTTAATCTCTTACTAACTCCCAGGGAAGTCATGAAAGTTACAAATATTTAGTTTTAAAAACAACTTTTAAACAAAAACAAAAAGACTGTATTTCAAAACTAAGGTAAGGGGAGGTCATGTAAAAATAATACAGTTAGTTTTCACTCTCCATTCAATTCTTTTTTGTTATAACTTATTATATATTATATCTCTCCTATCATTTTGATATACTTGTCTCTGTTTTTAAACTTAAAATGTTTGCATTAATACGGTATGTTTGTCCATTAGGAGCAACAAACTGCACATACTGTCCTTCAGTTTCTCCCTCAGTTACCTGCCCCTGATCAGCAATATATTGAATATCCACTGTTTCATAATTAAGCACTTCCAGGTCAGGATTTGCTTCATTTATAATCTGATCATTTGTGTTTGTTCCAGAGTTTGATTGATCTAACGCTAGCTTAAATGTTTCAACAGGCAGGTTATACTGAGTTCTCACAGCAGGTAAATCTTGGGACTGACTGTCAGAAATAATTTGTAGACCTTGGTCAGATGTCAAGTTAGGATATATTTTCACATTGTCAGAAATCAGATCTTGCACTATGCTTGTACCCTGTGAGTCTTCAACTGGTGTAGAAAGTTGTGGAACATGTTCTGTATAATTAGGCTCACTTGAAGAGGTTAAGATCTGACCTATATCATCACCTTGAATGCTGACAATGTTGATAGTGTCTGAGCCCACATTCTCCAATCCTGAAACACAAAGAGTAAAATGTGACAGGAAAAAAATGTACTTAATGTAAGAAATTAAATATATTTTCTCTTTCATTTTGCCCTCTAACATGTGGTCACATCATTGATAATAGAGATATATAAAACACGTAATAAGACAGATAAAGGAAAACAAACAAAAGGTCAGGGGGGACTCTGAGGCCTGCCATCAGATATTATGAGATAATATAATCATCAAGTATGAAGCCACAGAATCAAATACTTGTTTCACCTGCTGTTCACCGCTGACAAGAATGTATATGTAACATTTTGTACAAACCCACTGACAAGAATGTACATGTAACATTTCGTACAAACAAACTGACAAGAATGTATATGTAACATTTTGTAAAAACACACTGACAAGAATGTACATGTAACATTTCGTACAAACAAACTGACAAGAATGTATATGTAACATTTTGTACAAACCCACTGACAAGAATGTACATGTAACATTTCGTACAAACAAACTGACAAGAATGTATATGTAACATTTTGTACAAACACACTGACAAGAATGTACATGTAACATTTCGTACAAACAAACTGACAAGAATGTATATGTAACATTTTGTACAAACCCACTGACAAGAATGTACATGTAACATTTCGTACAAACAAACTGACAAGAATGTACATGTAACATTTCGTACAAACAAACTGACAAGAATGTATATGCAACAATTGTACAAACCCAGTGACAAGAATGTAGATGTAACATTTTGTAGAAACCCACTGACAAGAGTGTATATGTAACATTTTGTAGAAACCCACTGACAAGAGTGTATATGTAACATTTTGTAGAAACCCACTGACAAGAGTGTATATGTAACATTTTGTAGAAACCCACTGACAAGAGTGTATATGTAACATTTTGTAGAAACCCTCTGACAAGAGTGTATATGTAACATTTTGTAGAAACCCACTGACAAGAGTGTATATGTAACATTTTGTAGAAACTCACTGACAAGAGTGTATATGTAACATTTTGTAGAAACCCACTGACAAGAGTGTATATGTAACATTTTGTACAAACAAACTGACAAGAATGTAGAGGTAACATTTTGTACAAACCCACTGACATGAATGTATATGTAACATTTGTACAAACAAACTAAGAAGAATGTAGATGTAACATTTTGTACAAACCCACTGACAAGAATGTATATGTAACATTCTGTACAAACAAACTGACAAGAATGTAGATGTAACATTTTGTACAAACCCACTGACAAGAATGTATATATAACATTCTGTACAAACAAACTGACAAGAACGTATATGTAACATTTTGTACAAACAAACTGACAAGAATCTAGATATAACATTTTGTACAAACCCACTGACAAGAATGTAGATGTAACATTTTGTACAAACCCACTGACAAGAATGTATATGTAACATTCTGTACAAACCCACTGACAAGAATGTATATGTAACATTTTGTACAAACCCACTGAAAAGAGTGTAGATGTAACATTTTGTACAAACAAACTGACAAGAATGTAGATGTAACATTATGTACAAACCCACTGACATGAATGTATATGTAACATTTTGTACAAACAAACTGACAAGAATGTTTATGTAACATTTTGTAAAAACACACTGACAAGAATGTATATGTAACATTTGTACAAACCCAGTGACAAGAATGTAGATGTAACATTTTGAAGAAACCCACTGACAAGAGTGTATATGTAACATTTTGTACAAACCCACTGACAAGAGTGTATATGTAACATTTTGTACAAAGAAACTGACAAGAATGTAGATGTAACATTTTGTACAAACCCACTGACATGAATGTATATGTAACATTTGTACAAACAAACTGACAAGAATGTAGATGTAACATTTTGTACAAACCCACTGACAAGAATGTATATGTAACATTCTGTACAAACAAACTGACAAGAATGTATATGTAACATTTTGTACAAACCAACTGACAAGAATGTATATTTAACATTTTGTACAAACCCACTGACAAGAGTGTATATGTAACATTTTGTACAAACAAACGGACAAGAATGTAGATGTAACATTTTGTACAAACCCACTGACAAGAATGTATATATGTAACATTCTGTACAAATAAACTAACAAGAATCTATATGTAACATTTTGTACAAACCCACTGATAAGAATGTATATGTAACATTCTGTACAAACAAACTGACAAGAATGTAGATGTAACATTTTGTACAAACCCACTGACAAGAATGTATATGTAACATTCTGTACAAACAAACTGACAAGAGTGTATATGTAACTGAGAGCAGTAACTAACTGTTATATCTTGGGTAATTTTTATTCATGTTCAATTTTTGCCTTTCTGTAGGATCAGAGAATTATGGAAACGATTCTGTTCAAGTCTTCCACAGTTACTCCATAAGACACTCCAGCAAATACATTTTCAAAATTTATGAGCATATTTACTGGTTGCAGAAGGGAATATCTAACCTACAGCTAATTGTTTTTGCAGTAATGGGGCACAGCCAACTTCAGGCTCAAACAGTTACATATGAGCTGGATGTTCCTATCTGTTCTAACAACCAGGGAAAGACTCCTTTTCATATCTGAAAAATTCCTCTGGTATGCAAGAAATTTTTATCTTGGAGTCAAATTTGACATCAAAAAGGCAGATACAATTGAGTACAAAGGTTAATATTATCAAGTTGTGGAAACAAACTACTGCACTCACCTTGAATATAGACTTCCCCAATATCGCCGGTAGATTGCAACTGACCAGACACAGTTTGTAGATGCTGGGTAAACTCTCCAAGATTATCAGAAGATATTGTAATTGTCTGAATAGCAGTTGCATTCTCGTCCAGCTGTTCCTGACCTTGACCTTCGGTAAAATCTTGCTGCTCACCAACATCATTCACTCCAGCAGAGTTGCTAACTTGACCTAACATTCTTTTCCCTTCTGAATTTTCTTGCAAGTTTAGATTATTTTCATCATCATGCTGGCGTAGATGGCGTTTCAGAGTGTATTTGGAACTGAAACTACGCTTACAACGAGAACATTCATGCCAGTTTGTTTTGAGGTGAACTCCCTGTAGGTGGCGCTGCTGCACTTGGCGGGTCTTAAACATCTGTCCGCATATATGGCATTGAAACGAACGTACTGTTGTATGCACAGACATGTGCTCTTTAACATGGGCCTGGAAAAATGCTATTTAAAGTCAGGAAAATTTGCTGTATCTGCTTGTTTCTACATTCACCAAGGTTTCAATGCATCAAGGTACTAATGTACCAAGATACCAATTAAACAGGGTACCAATGTACCATAGTACCAATGAACAAAGGTACAATAGCACCAAAGTATTCATGCACAAAGGTATTAATGCACCAGGGTACCAACATAACTGAATATTTAAAATTATATTATATATGAATAAATTCAGATATCTGCCGACAAAGCTTATACTTACAACTTAAAGAAGACAATAACTCTACAGAACTTTATTACCCTGCTGAATTTCTTTAATTAACTTGTCTATCTTTCAATTTGGACAGTACCATTAATGTTAAAAGCAGTGCTTACCAAAAACAGGCTGACTGAATGGCGAACAGTGCAGATCATGATCAGACTGCATGGATGTGCAGGCTGATCATGATCTACACTGGTCGGAAAGGAAGAATCAGTTGTGTCCAGCATGAAAAGGGTTAAAGTATTGAAGACAGTAACTGTACAGAACTTTATACAGGAACATATTCATAAGTCAGGGTGGATACAGAAATCCATGAAGTACAATTCTTTGACTGTTGATAGAACGTAATTTTTTGTCATCTGAAAAATATTAATTATTTCACCTTGGCCTTCCTGTTGGAAGTTAGTTGGTATGCTGGAAACGCAAAGACTACGTGGTCATTTAATTTCTGAAATAGATCAAATATAAGAGAAAAATCTTACAAACAAGAGAAAATCTTACCATAGATTTAAATGCTTTCTGGCAGACTTTACATACAAACGGTAACTTTCTTTCCGACCTGTCCTTATGTACTTCTTTGTGGATACGCAACGCATCAGTTCTGCAAAAAGGGTATGTTTCATAGAAAAATAAATGGATTTTTTAAAATTCAACTTCAAAACTACCAGATATGTCTGATTTTGGTCTTTAAGCATGCAAGATGGAATGTAACAATTACAAACCTGTAATACTGGTTTGCTGGAAAGAAATTTATAAATGTCATTTCACATTGCTAGACAATAATTTGTTTAAAATCAGACGTTCACCGAATTCAAAGTAATGAAGTAATTTTATAACAATGAAGACTCTAAATCAATTATCAGAGTTTCACTGCTAACATGAAAAACTTTGGTAGAGGGTCACACACGCATAATATTTTTTTTATATAATATATAACTGTTTCAGACAAGAACATTTTTTAAAGTTTCCACTATATATACTTTATAAGAAAAATCTTGGTAACTAAACCTAAGAGTCTAAGACATACTAACTTGGAACTGAGTCACTGAAGGATGTTATCTAAAAATCTGACCATCAAATTTTGATAAAATGACCTTTGAAGATTTTACAATTAATACATTTGTTATCAAGTTTTTTGATGAATAAAATTAAAGAATGTAAACAATCTTGCAGGCGTCCCCCAAGAAATATATCTGCGAAATTATCTTAAATTCGAAGCAGCAATCGGAGTACATGTCAGTTAAAGATATTTCTATTCTTAGCTCTGGCCTCCACATTTTAGACAAATCAGAAAATATGAATACTCTTGGTGTGCTGGTGGTCTAGTGTTATGCTTGACTGTCAATCCAGAGGTCCGGGGTTCAAATCTTGGTCCAGGCACTGAAAATTTCTGAGATGCTCTTGAGTGTCTCCCACCTAACTAAGAGGCCTGTACTGGTTCTTCCCAGGAAAGATGGCTTTGCCTGTACCGGTGCTATACACCGAGCACATTAAAGAACCAGACTGTCTATTCACAAAGAGCTAGGCTAAGTTAGCTGGACAAGCCTGTATCTAAACAAGAGCACCGCCTTGCGGGTGCTGACGCTCATCTGATTTTTTTTGTGTAATAGAAATATTGTCCTACCCATGATTTTCTAAGTCTAAAAAGGGCCATCATTCTTGCAAAAAGCAGGATAGAGTTATGTTTCTTGATGTACAGTGTCTACTTATGATGGTGAAAAACTGTTGCAAGTTTTAAAGCAATAGCTTTGATAATTTATGAGAAAAGTATACTTAAACATAATACTCAACCAAGAAAATGATTTTCTAAGTCCAAAAGGGGCAATAATTATTGCAAAAAGCAGGATGGAGTTATGTTGCTTGCTGTACAGGGTCAGCTTATGATGGTGAACAAGTGTTGCAAGTTTCAAAGCAATAGCTTTGATAGTTTAAGAGAAAAAGTTCACCTAAACATAAAACTTAACCAAGAAATCTGATATTTTCTAAGTCCAAAAGGGGCCATAAATCTTGCAAAAAGCAGGATGGAGTTATGTTTCTTGCTGTACAGAGTCAGCTTATGATGGTGAACAAGTGTTGCAAGTTTTAAAGCAATAGCTTTGATAGTTTAGGATAAAAGCTGACCTAAACATAAAACTTAACCAAAAAAACTGATTTTCTAAGTCCAAAAGGGGCAATAATTCTTGCAAAAAGCAAGATGGAGTTATGTTTCTTGATGTACAGGGTCTGCTTATGATGGTAAACAAGTATTCCAAGTTTCAAAGCAATAGCTTTGATAGTTTAGGAGAAAAGTTGACCTAAACATAACCAAGAAATCTGATATTTTCTAAGTACAAAAGGGGCCATAAATCTTGCAAAAAGCAAGATGGAGTTATGTTTCTTGCTATACAGGGTCAGCTTATGATGGTGAACAAGTATTCCAAGTTTCAAAGCAATAGCTTTGATAGTTTAGGAGAAAAGCTGACCTAAACATAAAACTTAACCAGGCAACGCCAACGCCGACAACCGCTCAAGTGATGACAATAACTCATCATTTTTTTTCAAAAAATCAGATGAGCTAAAAAAGGATTTCTCTCTATCTGTTCTGGGAGCTTTATCTCACTCTGTTCCTCTGGTCAGATCGCTCTGTGTCTAGTAGAGGATGAATTTCGCACCCTGCGTGGCTGCGTTTGCTATACGCAAAAGCACCTTTGGACGTGTTTATCATGTAAAGGGCGCTATATAAATCTGGTATAATAATAATAATAGGTGGAGGGTCCTCTTGAAAACATTATTTCAAATTGTACAAAAAATTGTACCAGTGGTTAAAGGAGACGTTTGAAGATATTTCTATTTCTAGTTCTGGAAGCTACGTTTTTAAACCAAGCAAAACAATTTGGACAATTTTGGTCAAAAGTAACCAAGACAACACTTGTGCAGAGCCATTTCAAAATCAGGTAAGCTACTTCTGGAAGACACAATTTTTATATGCACTTTAACCTTTACCTTGCTAAATTTCTTAAATGGACCGGTCCAGTATTCAATATCGGCAGCACCACTTATTATTCAAAAGGGTGTTCACTGAAAATTTATTGACTGAATAGCGAACAGTGCAGACCATGCTGATCTTAGTCTGCACTGGTCGCAAAGGCAAATCGCTTGCCATCAGCAGGCTAAAGGTTAAGCATATATGGCAAACTGATCAAGACCCTTGGTGCAAGGCTCCAGATAAGATGCGTATTATCATAAATTACGCTTTGAAATAATGCATATACGCATGTCTGCTAATTTTTTAGCATATAAAAACGTACATGAAATTACAGAAACGCATGCAATGACTTTTTACTAGCGTAAACAAAATCTGAATCGTCTGGATGCTTTACATAACAGCACGATCGCCATTCATTCTGCCACATTGAACGTATACAGGCATTGAATGATACTCTATAAACCTAGGTTAAACTATATTATACACTCAATGCGTGCACAAATCAAATTGTTGGGAATTAATATTGATGGTAAGGTAGTGTATTTTAAAGCAGTGTCGATTTAAAACAACAACATGTCTCTTTCTAAGAATGTATGAAGTAAACAAACATGCTACGTATTCTTTAGACAAAAAAATGATTCCCAAAACATTGTTAAAGGTATATTGAATAATCTATTGGATTTGGCAGCGAGTGTGAAGCCAAAGCAAGCCAACGGAGAAAAAGAAGCAAAAACTTGAATGCTGAAAATGCAGCTGAATCGAAACTGAACTGCAAACAAATTCATGGGTGTTACACCCAATTAATATGTTATAAAACTTATTTCTGTTTTTTTTTCATTTACAAATTTTCAGGAGTGAAATTACTCCTAGTCAATTTCAGGTTTTACCATTTTACTCATTTGCAAGAATTATGATGAGTAAATACTCATAGGCCAAAAAAATTATCTGGAGCCCTGCCTTGGTGACCAAGAATTTTGACAAACCAAATAATTTGAACTGTCATGGTTGATGGTCCCCATGTGGAACATTTCAGTAAAATTATTTTGTAAACTAGCCAGTGGTGTTTGATGATGAGAATTTTACAGCTTTTCCTTTTACTGCCATAGCAACCAGAATCGATGAGCTAGATTTGGAGAAATGTTAAAGAGGACTACCAAAAGAACACTCCTTTTGTCAAAAATAGCTAGATGGTTTAGTAGATGTTACTTAAAGAAATAGTGGATGGTGGAAGAAAAACAACTTGAGACAGGCAACAGATATCCAACTATCTTAAAAGCTCACCATCAACATTTTGTGCTTTCATGAGATAGTGTCAAACTGCTTATAAAATTTCCAAACAATTTCAAAATCCTGATTGAATTTTTAACAAAGAAAAGAAACACAGTTTATTCAACAATAGTATTAGCCTGTCTATCTTTAAAATTTATGGAGCATATTGTTTTAAACAGAGGCACATTAAGTCTTTTAAAAGCAGTTATACTGAAGATGTTACTGAATAGTAATTGTCTAACCTTTTAAATGCCATTCCACAGGTATCACAGAGGTGTGGTCTTTGATTTAAGTGGACTGCCCTTTGATGCCGCTGGAAATTTAACTTATTTGTCGTATTATACATACACTTGTTGCAGTGGTACGTTTGGTGTTTTTTGTTGATCCCCTCATCAGTACTCATTCTTTCTTCAGGCAAATGGGTTTCAAGATGTTTTAGTAATTTCTTTTTATAAATTGTTGAAAAACTACATAGATGACAAGAATGGGAAGTTTTGCTTGAAATATGTCTTCTACGATGCATTCTCAACAAAGCTTCATTGTTTGTAGTGTACTGACATTCCGTGCACTTTAAGATTTTTCCTTCATCTGAGACATGAGTAAGAGAGTGCCTCTGTAGAACACTCACCCGAATTGCAGAAAAATCACATTTGTCGCATTTATACAGTTTCAAATCTGGATTTTTGCTATGCAACTCTAGGTGCTTAAAATAGTGACTTTCTCGTTTGCTTTTGAATGAGCAAATATCACAGAAGTATTTAAAAGGGAGTCTGTCTTCATAATACTTTTTAATACCTTTCTTCCCTAATAGGGCTTTTTCATAAATATATTGCATTCTAGGCTTGGCCTTCTCCCCTTTATTTAAATAAACATTGCCACTAACAGTTTCTGTAAAATCTGTCTCTTTTATTTGATCAGCTTTAACACTCTCGTCATCCTCCTGTACATCCGTTCCTACCACATTGAACACTTTTGTTTCTTTTACTTTTCTTGGCCTTCCCACTTTTCTTTTGGTTCTTCTTTTGGGTAAACTGTAGCCAACAGTCTCAACCCCTTCATTGTCCACATCTTCATCTTTAATTTCCAGCAACATGTCCTCATAGTTTGTCAGTTTTGGTGGTATTTTTATCTGCCTTCCACTTTTTGAAATGACAACCGTTGTATCTTTGCTTTCTGTTTCATGGATTACATCCGAATTTTTGAAATGATCTTTTTTCGAGACATTTTCAAAATTTTTTGGATCTTGCTTTGCGTTAGCCCAGCCTACATCTGGTTTTTCTTCATGATCCTCAACATCTTGTGGTAAATTTTTATCATCTAAGTCTTCTGGGCTTATTTCATCTGAATTGCCCAGAAGTTGGTATTCTAAGACTTGTTTACATCTATTTATGTCTTCAAGCTTCCCAGTGAGACAGATTAGATCTCTGCCATCTAGCTGCTGATGGGTAAGTACATTCAATGACCCCAGATGGTTGCTAAGGAATTCATCTTTGTCTCCAGGAATTAGCTTAATTAATGACTCCGACAGTGTGGCTATTACTTGTGAGAAAACCTAAAGGGAAAAAATAGAAATTGAACATGCACTTTACATGTAAAATGACCATCTTACAAGAAAAAGTATGCACATTTTCATTAAAACAAGACAATACTGACATCATGTCAACATATTTTTTGGTGCCATACACCCAAAAAGTATGACCAAATATGATCCAATATTTAAAATAAAAGACATTTAAGAACTGAAATGACAGAACAAAATGACTTTACACCTGATTCACATACTGAATCAATTATTAGGCCCGCAGAATATTCATCAATAATTCACTATTCAAACACCATGTTCTTTTAAATAGTCTTTAAACAGCAATGATGACTTAGAAACAATGATGATTAGTTACACACTTATATTTTGAAACAAGTTACACTGTATGTCATGTATATTGCTCATATGCTGCCTTAAGATATCCAATAGCCATCTTTCACAATTGTAAATATTTTATTGTTTGATATTTACTTCAAATGTATAAAATTCTCATCAAATGTATCCAGGGGTGGTATAGTACGTCATCAACAGGTACGCGCAACACTTCCCGATGCGGCTTTTTTATGTCAAAACATCTCGATTCGGTGAGTAAACTTGCGATTATAACATTGATAGCGAATAGATTCTTAAATGAAATATAGTCTAAAGTACCCGCACATGTGTCCAGTTTATCATTGACGTTTGCATTTTTCAAGAAAGCCTTCCATTTAAGAGAACATTCGTGCACAATGCATTTCATAGAAACACTTCCCTATTCACCACACCATATTATATCGCATAACAAGAGTTTCCATGCATTTCTGACATATCCAAGCATTGGCGGGTGTTCTTTTATAGTAGACAGATGTCAGTGATACCTTGATTATTTATCGGAATCTAAACTTCCTGAAAAATCAGTAAATTAAAATTTCGCCTTCCCGGTTCATCAGCTGAATTGACGTCCTTCCCGGCTCATCAATTTCCAGTACGACTAAAATCGGGACAGCGCTCACTGTAAATGTGACCTCTCTTGCCTTAAAGTTCTATTATCTGGAATAAATAGTCGTTTAAGTGCTTGTACTAGATGGTCCGTAAACTTCATTTAAACATTTGAAGGTTATATTAAAAGAATGTGGCATATCTTGAACATTTGTTGTATACTATAAACGTGTATGATATATGTTCTATCATTTCCTTATTTTTGTTATTTTAGGTACATGAAAGATGAAAAAGAAAACCAAATTTCTAGTTTTCATCAATGGAATTGTCAATATATGTTAAAAATGCTTGCTGAGTGATTGGCATGACAGACATAATTGACGTAATATTTTCGAAAAGATGTGCGATATAACACTGAGAAGTGACAGAATTGCCACAGACAAGGATTTCTACGCTCAGGGGTCTTGTACCAAACACGACTATGTCGGTTGCTGTTTGAAGGTATGGATATAAATGACTGATTTGATTTAATTAATTTTACAGTATATAAACCTTAGTCAGGAGTAGTTAGATAGGCATTTCAACACGTAATGATATTTAGTTTCACTTTAAATAGAAAGTATTTTGGAAATCATTAGTTAACTTGTTACTCTAATTACTTTTTCACGATAACACATATGTCGTGTCATCGAAAATGATCGAGTAGGATGGCTTTGATTCCGAACTCGAGTTCAAGGCAAGACTCGATGAGAGAAATAAGAACATGCATTGATAATATCATGCTAAGTAAAGCAAAATTGTATAGTAAAATTATTATCATGTACTGTGTTTTTAAGGAGCAACATTTTGATATAACTATGAAGGTATTAAGTCGCACCAATGCAGTTTAGTTTTTAATGATATGCTGCTATTTAATTTTGTTTAACGTTTCAGGGCCCACGTGTTCATCACAATGAGAAATAACTGTCTCGCGCCCATGTAATTTTCGTATCAAAGGGGTTTATATGTGAACAAGGAAAGAACAAGAAGGACAGCAACTGAATTATAATTACCACTTAGTAGAATGGGACATCGATCGAATCTACACTAGAAAGCGGTTCAGAATTTGATAGTGACCAATGTTCAGATTTTGCTGGCAAATCTTAACGCATAAAACTCGTAGTGAGCTTGAACACTGGTAGAACAATTTACTTGCAATGTAAATTATATTTCTTTTCATAAACTATTCAGTTGTTGAAAATGTTGTTGTATAAAAGATTATTCAAATTTGAAAATTTTATTGATTTTGTATTCAAACCCTTATCAGCTCATGTAATATATTTACAAGTTTTATTAGGATCGCGTATCTGACAAAGTCGTTCCACTTTTGTATGCCTTATTTTTTTTCGGTCAAGAAGTAGTGTACATCTCTATATCACATATTCTCAACAATTGGTAATATTCAGACATGACAGGAAATCCTAAAATAATTTTAAAAAACCTTTTGAGGTAATTTTATTGTGAAAGAAAAACGATAAAGATGATTGGTAATTTATCATTGCATATTCTAAAATGCATAATACACTCAACAACATGGTTATTATGAAATTAAAGGTGTTTTATTTTAATTTGCCGTTTGTTTTCATCTACATTCTGAACAGACGACAGCTGCTTTCTGTGGAAAAAAAAATGTCAAAGAATATGTCAACATATGTAGAGGAAGGAATAACAAGGAAAAGAAAGCTCTGAATGTTATTGATAAGTTACCGTTAAGGACGCTCGCTACAGTTTCGTAATTTTTTTCTCAATAATAGATTTTGATGAAATGTTTTGTATTAAATGGTCATGTTATGGTGTATTGAAAAATGAAATAAAAATGCTAGGTCACCAGCTTTGTTTCAATTTAATTTGCCCATAGATATGGTGCTATTTTAAACATTTTTCAAAATTTCTGTAATCCTAAAATATATTTCAGTAAAGTACAATAATCAGCATAAATTTGATTATCTAAGCATTTTTATAACGGAAAACAATATATCTATTTGAAACATGCTCAGAGAAATCAAAAGAACATGATTTTGTAAAGAAAGGAATACTTGTTCAGCAGACCCAAGGGCTATTTTTGCATATTTTTGTCAGTTTTAAGTTGGTACTTCTGCTATTTTATCGAGTTTCACATAATAGAATTTAATCAAACTCTGCACATACCTTTGGTTATGTCTACCTAATCTAAAACAAAAAGAAAATTGATAGGTCACCATATTAGATTTCGCTTAAATCAAATTTCAACGAAGTAGGGTGTGGCGGGCATTTAAACAACGCAGGTTGGTACTAAATACTCTTTCAGTGTTTGAGCAAATGACTTAGAAATATATATATAAAATTATCAAACGGCAGATTTCTTAATAAGCGGATTTTAAGGTGTTTCTGAAGCATTTTGATGGCATAGAACGATGAAAGTTTCCGCCCTTTTTTTAACAAAACCTATAGTTTACGAATGTACGGTACGGGTACGATACGGGATTAGAAACAGCTGTGACTCAATGCAGAGTTTGGGCGCTGGTATAAATAACAGACTCCAGTATTTGTCGGACTGAAGCAATTTGAACTAAAAGTACTTTAAATGTATATATTTTCTAACCAAGGTGATACTTACCCTAACCTTAAGTCAGTATGTTATACATTTTGTACATTAAATGCATGCGAACATACAATAATTTGCGAATTTTTGTCATACGCGACATTAGATAATCACTTCCGGCATGCGCAGAAGACCGCACCAGCTCTGCAGTGAGCTACATCGATTACAAATTGGCACGGTGTTGGGGTAAATATCGACCCGTCCAGAAAAACTGTAGCGAGTGCCTTTAAAACCTATTATTGCCATGATATACACCATGTACATGTTTTTGTAATTATAAAAATTATATCTTGAAGTGGAAATGCACTGCCGCTATGCTTCAAAATCAACAAAAATCAGAATATAATAACTCTTGAAACTATTAGATTAGAAAATGTTGAGATTTTGCACAACTACACTTATATTTTAACTCCAAAATGGCATTAAAATAACACAAAACTTGATAAAGTGGCAATGTCTCTATATAATTTGTGAACGTTTATTGACCGAAACATACAGAAAACAAAAATATTTACATTGTTGTGTTCTACCCGTTATGAGTGTCAACTATATTTCATACAGTTTCAAACTGCTGTTGCCTTTCATCAAATACTGTCAAATGATATTTAGAAGACAGGAGAGGCACTTCAACACAGACAGATGAAAATGTTTCTTTAAAAAAAATCACAATTGTTTTAAGGGCACCGTAGTCACGCAAAATCACATTAAATTCCGTCTACAAAAGTTCATGACTACATATTTTACGGTACTGGTCACACGTAACAGTGAGCTGTTTTAAACGGTGTCTGCACATATTACAAGTGAGTGAATCTCAAAAAACGACTTCTTTTGTGGTCTTCATTTCCGACATTTAATGATTTTGTCGCAAACTTCCACAAAAAGTGGGCATTGTTCTTTCTACAATTCTGATTTTTTGGACGTATAATTTATTCATTCCCGAGGAATGCATGAATTACTATATGCAGTTTATGTTCATCTGTCCACGGATATCATACTGCTGAACTCCAAGTGCTTGGCTTCAAATTTTTGAATTCTTATAAACAGTTACGACTATCTCAGGTCTTTTCAGTTGTGATCTGAAAAAGAAAGAGTAAATCTGTCAAAACATAGCCCTTACAAGGTAAATGAAGCACTGTTTATCACTGACATAAACGTTCATTGCTAAATACTAGTTTTGCTGGTATGGCAACTTAAGTATCATGCGTCAAAATAAATAGAAAGATTACTCAAAAGTATTATCACGATGCCACACGGGCGGTGAGCCGGGAAGTGCATCGTTTTACCTGGTGAACCGGGAAGGCGAAATTTTATATTACTGATTTCTTTGAAACTATTGATTCCGATGATTAATCAAGGTATCACTGAGCTCCGTTTGCCATAAAAGAGCACCCGTCAAGGCACTGGGTCATTAGAAATGCATGGAAACTCTTCTTATGCGATATAATATAGCGCGGTGGATGGGGAAGTGTTTCCATGAAGTGCATTTTGCTCGAATGTTCTCTTAAACGTAAGACTTTGTTGCAAAATGCAAACTTCAGTGATAAACTAGAGACATAGGCGGGTACTTTAGACTATATGACATTTCCAAAGCTGTTCGTTACGAATGAAATAATCGCAAGTTTACTCACCGAATCGAGGTGTTTTGACATAAAAAAGCCGCATCGGGAAGTGTTGCGCGCACCTGTTGATGACGTACTATACCACCCCTGGTATCTAACTATACTAAATATATAAAGTTTGCATACAGGGCTACATACAAAATTAAATGTCATGAAGTACCAGCTGAGCGTAAAAAAAAAACAGCCAGTTTTTTTAGTGGTAATACACATTTATACTGACGTGTTTATCTATACATGTAAACAGTGTGTACTACAAACCTTACTGATAAAAAAGACACACAATGTCATTTATTATTTCTTAAAAGCAATACACTATCTATGAAGATGTCAGTGTGAAGAATGTAAAGGGTAAATAACATTGGTCAAAACGTACCTCCACATCCGGCATTCTGACATCTATATGACTTCTAATATCTGAAAGTAGAAAATAGCATTTTACTACATAAATCTGATCAAATCACGGACAAAATTGTAAACTGTTGTAATTTCATGATATGTTTTAGAAATCTATATTTACTTCATTCACATCAAATTTTGATGAAGATTGTGTTGTCTTATAACGTAATCTTGATTTCCATAGGACACTTGAGTGAGCGCAACTGTCAACACAGAGCCTCTGGGGAAGTATCTACGGTTGCCCACATAAACCCATGGCCTTATATATACAGCTTTATCAAATTCTCATGAGTGTTAAAATTATAATACTTCTGTTTCTTGTCACTTGCAATATATATTTGAAGGAAGTGTCTATTGGCACAACAGTCATGCCAGTTATTTTTCTTATTTGCAGGGCAGTCGTGACAATTAGTACCCTTATTCGCACAACAGGTGTTTATGTAGCTTTTCTATTTTTGGCTTATGGTATATCGTAGTTAAGACTATCAGCATTATGTTCATTTTTTAAGATATTAACTCAATAGACATTAACTTGTTATTAAAACAACACCGCAACAAATGATATTATATTACATGTTAAATTGATTAATTCATTCATCAATTGCACAACAAATAAAGAAAAAGAATGCACTGAAAACTTACACATGTATGCATTAGTTATTATTATACCTAAGACTTAATATCATGTTTCTTACTTGTCATATTATGTTTTTAATTAAAAACTAGATGCCCATGGGCAACATGTCGAGCCCGCCCTTTGACCCCTAACAGTGACCTGACCTTAAATGAGATAGAGTCTGTCTCACTGAGTTAAGCATTCAGGCCAAATATAAACAAGATTCCTCAATGTTATGGACCAGACAAGATCTGACATGACATTTGACCTCCAACTGTGACCTTGACCTTTATGATAGGAACCTGGGGTTTGCGCATGACACTCTGTCTCACTGAGATAAACATTTATGCCAAATATAAACAAGATTCCTCAATGCATGTCAAAGTTATGGACCAGACAAGATCTGACATGACATTTGACCTCCAACTGTGACCTTGACCTTTGAGAAAGGAACCTGGAGTTTGCATATGACACTCCGTCTCAATGAGGTAAACATTCATGCCAAATATAAACAAGATTCCTCAATGCATGTCAAAGTTATGGTCTGGACAAACAAATCCAGACGGACGCAGGCACATACACCGAACAGCCATTTGGACAACAGTTTTTACTCTCTTCGCTTCTGCAAGCTGGCTTGACAAAAATTGTACATAATTAAGTTATTCAACATAATAATTATAGATATTATATATTACGTAGATATTATATAAATATTTAAAACAACAAGAGGGTCATGATGACCCTGAATCGCTCACCTGAGTATAATATTATTGAACCACATGTTTCAAATGGCAAACTGATGCTAAAATATTAGAAAGAAGATCAGTAGGTCACATTTATGGTCACTGAAAGACAGTTTAAAGACTGATGTGAGATATTATTAAGGTGAACATTATGACCAATTTTCATGAAGATCCATTGAAAAACATGGCCTCTAGGGAGGTCACAAGGTTTTTCTATTTTTAGATCTACTGACCTAGTTTTTGACCGCAGTTGACCCAGTTTCGAACTTGACCTAGATATCATCAAGATAAAGATTCAGACCAATATTCATACAGATCCCATGATAAATATCGCCTCTAGAGAGGTCACAAGGTTTTTCTATTATCTGACCTAATGACCTAGTTTTTGAAGGCACGTGACCCAGTTTCGAATCTGAACTACATATCATCAAGGTGAACATTCTGACCAATTTTCATGAAGATCCATTGAAAAGTATGGCCTCTAGAGAGGTCACAAGGTTTCTCTATTTTTAGACCTACTGACCTAGTTACCGCCTCGGTAGCCTAGTGGTAGAGCGTCCGCTTCGAGTGCGGGAGGTCGTGGGTTCGATCCCCGGCCGCGTCATACCAAAGACGTAAAAAATGGTACTAGCAGCTTCCTCGCTTGGCGCTCAGCATTAAGGGGGTAATGCTAGGACTGGTCAGCCCCGGTGTCAGTATAATGTGACTGGGTGGGGTATCATGTCACGTGTCTACGGCGTGATATTCCAGTGAGGCAGCACTATAAAGCTGGGCATTGTGCTCACTGCTACAAGTAGACACCGTCGTTTATATGACTGAAAAATTGTTGAAAAAGACATTAAACCCGAACTCACACACTGATCTAGTTTTTGACCGCATGTGACCCAGTTTCAAATTTGACCTAGATATCATCAAGGTGAACATTGTGACCAATTTTCATGAAGATCCATTGAAAAATATGGCCTCTAGGGAGGTCACAAGGATTTTCTATTTTTAGACCTACTGACCTAGTTTTGGACCGTACATGACCCAGTTATGAACTTTTTGACCTAGATATCATTAAGATGAACAATCTGACCAACTTTCATAAAGATCCCATGAAAAATGTTACCTCTAGAGTGGTCACAAGCAAAAGTTTACGGACGCACTGACGACGGACGCCGCGCGATCACAAAAGCTCACCTTGTCACTTTTTGACAGGTGAGCTAACAAAAATTTTTTTGATATCATCTCCACTTTTTGATAGATAAATTGTGATCTCCTCTCTGCAATTACCATTTTCAGTATTCACATTGATTAACAGATCGACATACAGGCCTATACAGGTTGTCTAGAAGTCCAGTTACTGAACCCCTAGTCATTTCCAACAAGCAAGTTCCACTTACCTGTAGCCGATTCCCACTCATATTTACAAGGGGATGAATGGATTTTCTACCTCTGCTATGTGACAATAACATAATATACGACACAGATTATGAATGTTTTTTTCTTTTTAGAGAAGTATTTAGGCCCTTGGTCAAGATTAGCGCTACTCTCACAGGTCTTAACATTTATTTATATACTTAATGCATATGCCTATTTTATGATTAACATAATTATGTGCTATAACTCATATGATGATTAGTCAAAATAATTTGACGTTAGATTGTTTTATATTTGTGACTGGCAATCTAAACGTCAAAACTTTGGACCAAAATAATGGAGGATAAATCACAGTACACAGTCATGTAAAGTTATTGGTTTTATCGCATATATACACATGGTAAACGTTAATCGTGTACAGTACATGCATAGGTTTAAATCACCAGAACTTTCATAATTTTGGATATCATTTGATAATTTTTACATAAATCAATGAGGTATTGAATCTCCTTTTGATACATGTAAGTTTTATTTGAATTTATGGCAAATTCGTGAAATAATTGGCATTAAACCTATAGCATGTAAAGCGTTGGCAGTGATGAAAATTTCATCAGAAATTGCTTCAACTATTTTGGTCTTTCGAGTGTTTGACACAAGTCGGGATATTGCCCATATGAAAAAAATCTCTCAATATTTCCTAGGATAACGTCAAATTAGTTGGACTAATATGATGATTTGCGTGTTACCTGTTTTTGTTATATATGTCAGTAAATAGCTATACATAGCTAATGTTTTCCTGTTTATATATATGCACCAAATTTAAATAAAATTTGTATTGTATAATTTGTATTGCAGGCTATCTATCTATCTTCCGTTGACGTCAAACCCCTTGCAGGAACGTAGACGTTTTGCGCGTCAAAATCAAAAAGAGAAAGAATATTGTGATATAAATTTAGAGAGGAAGAAACTAAAAATAACTTTGGTGTGCAGTAATTAACCTATAACAGGTCAGAGAGATGGCCTGTTTGCACCAGCTAGTTCTTTTGAACCAGGCTGGTCCAATTGACCCATAACAAGACATGTACACATGGGCCTAATGAACCATATTTGTCATAATAATAAAATTGTGATGAAAAACTTGTAAAAGTATGCGCTTAGAAACACATTCGCAATCTTGTTTTGATGTGTATGCTTACTTCTGAGCATGCACTTCGTACTCAGACAAGCTATATAAGCTGCCTTGACTGGATTTTTGCCGAAGAACGACGAGAATATGGAACAGATTTAGAACTTCAGTAAAGCAGGAGTTATTTACATCTAATTTACGGTATTTTTCAACTTTTATATATTATTTTGCTGTGTTTCATCAGTTCGCCGCCATTTTGCAATTTTCCCAGCTGTATTATGATCATGTGACTGAACGTAGCCATTTGATGCTGGCGAAAGCAGGGAGATAACTGAAATAGTATAAAGGGAGATAAATGTTGCCATATTTTAGTTACGGATGCAGCAGGGTACGAATATGCGGTTGCATCTCAAATCAGCGGAAGTCAGTATGTTTTCTTCCTCCTTTATCTCTTGGATTTTACAAATGGCCGAAATAAAGATTTTCCAAAAGCAACATTATTTTATTTTAAGAATTTTGCAAAATCTATGGTGACCCAAGTGTACAAAACAACGTACCTGTTTGCAAAGCGATTCACAGGTTGTTGTAAGTGTCAAATTCATTGAAATGTAGTTGCATTGCATAAGTAAAAGTTCAGTAAACCATAAAATGTCTGTACCATGATGCGAATATCCACACAATAATTGTTAGTTCTCTTCTAAAACCTCCCAGTTATGATCAGAAATTGATTGTTGGGAGTATCCCCGTAGATGTAGATGAAAACCAAAAATTCGTGCGTCTCATGATTTGTGGTTCATTAGGCCTATGTACACATGTCTTATTATGGGTCAATTGAACTAGCCTGGTTCAAAAAGGCCATCTCTCTGACCTGTATAACTTAGGGAATGGCCATATCGGGTCATTGGGGTAAGGTAATCTACGATTAGGATAGCAACCAGATCATGATGAATCTTATAGAAGAGTGATAACCTAGAATCTATACGCCAGGCTAAGTATGGCTAGACACTTCCTAGATAAAAAGACTGCAAGTACCCGAATCCTGCACTGACCGAATACTACTTAATACAATCTGAATAAACATTATTTCAAAATTTATATATGGTTTACCTTTAATACATTGGTTAAGTGTATTCTTTAATGTTTAATTATCGAGAGATTGTATTAGTTAAACAAATAAAGAGGCCGCAAATCACGAAGTGTCAAAAATCTACTTTTTCTTCTTCAAGGTAAAAAATTACCTCAACACCGGTCAGTCTAAATATGAGTATACGGTATCCTACCATCCTGCGCAGTAAAATTCAAGAATGTCAATTTTAGGTAGCTGGTTCCAATACAATACAATAAAATACAATACAATACAATAAAATACAATACAACAATACAATACAATACAATACAGTTTTTACAAGAAAGCATTTTTTTGGGAAGTTTTAAAATGATTAAAATGTTCTTATTATATATAGAAAAGTAACAGAAATATTTAACGAAGACAAACGACAACATTTTGTGTCTGATTTGTGAAAGTACAAAACTCCATTTACTAGTTGTTTCATTTAATTTGTTGTTCAACCGAAACGATAAGTTTTAAATATAGAATATGCAAATGATTATTTTGCTTTTACTCAGTTTCTGCTAGTACTCCCTTAATGTAGGTAGAGATTTCTGAAGTTGAAGGGAAGCAACTCCTGCGCGCAGTTTGACTTTTCTTAAAAAGACTGCCCCAGTCAAAATAAGAAAAGTCATATTTGGAAAGTTATTATTTCGTACTGGCAACAGGAAGAGTTTCGTATAGTGGTTTGAAAGCTACAATTTCCCCCACCCTTTTTACACAGACATCTATTTCAGCTGGATTTTTGCTTGAGAAATGCGTATAATTCCACTTTAACGAAGAAAAGAAAATTTTGTGTCTGATCTTGTTGCAAAGTAAAAACTCCATTTACGTAAAAGAACTTCGTTTCAAATTATTTTGTCTGTGTTCCACCAGAAACGTAATTTTCAAATATAGCATTATGCAAAGTAGTTTTTTTGGCAAATTTTACCACATTTTTCAACTACCTCTTAAATTTGAACAGTGAAAATGCTTCCCTTGAATGAATTTATATACATATAGCTTACCATTTCCCGTGAATCTTTTGTCACAAAAACAGAGCTTGACACTAAGAGTCACAACGCAGCGACTGTTTACATATGGCACATGAAAACATGCATTTTAACGAAAGCTGTCCATGGAGAAAAAAAGGAGAAAAGTCCAACAGGAGAAAACACATTTAAAGAACGTATTTACCTATACAGTGCTCTATACTACACACATACTGTGTACACATATACACAAACAATTAATCCAAAAAGATGTAACAGAAACAGACTTACATAAAAAGGAATGCTTAGCACGATCAGTGGTAAAACCACCACTCGGGACTCTTGAACCCACCATATTTAATATTGATTACAAGACAGTGTAAATAAGATTCCTCCCCGCTTGGTGAATCCCTTACATTCTAACAGTAACAAAAGGAACGCATAGTAAAATATAAGTATGTTGATAATAAAAACAGAAGGAACGGTAATCTTAGGTAATCAACGATATTGCAGACGCTATAGCACCAAAACACCATTAAGGGCGCGACGAAGCTGGGCGGGGCAATAACCAAACCCTTCTGTCACGTTGCCCTGGCATCGCATAATCAAAGAAAAAAAAGACTAATAATTAAACATGCAGTGTGTCTTAGAACAATACGGTCATATTCTCTTTCAATTATGTGTTTCATAGTTTAAATAAATAATGGGCGGAATTAAATGGCTCTGTCCGAAAATCTTAAGTTTGTAAATGAACACTTCCTTAAAATCTTGTGATATAACTTGCCGCAGAAGTGACTTTACAATTAATAATTATACGTGCGTTATAATTGAACGTTACAACGTTCGCTATTCCAACAGCCGGCGTTAGTTTAAAATATTTTACCATTTCAGAGATATATTACCTTAAAAGTATGTATCACTGGGACAATGAAATAAATATGAAAGAAAGAGAAAACAAAACTTTAAAAATAAGGATCGATTTGTAGTGATATAATAAAATACACTGGGCTTTTTAAAATACGAACCAGTGTCTTCAGATTAATGTAATTTTTTCTTGATTTAAGTACAATAAAATCTGACTTGGATCGTAAATATTTCACGGCAGTTTTGCTCACCGACAACTTTGCACATGAACTGCTCAAGTTTGGTTACAATCTTTAAGTTTTCATTATGTAAAGCTCTATCTAGGTATGGTGATTCAGAAAACATTTGAACAATTTAGAAGAGCTGGCATGAACATACCTTTGCTGTTGTTTTGTTTCTGAATTACATGGTTATGATGAAACAAAAAAAAAAAAGAGAACAAACCAGAATATGAGTCCTGGAAAATCAGCCAAAATATTAAAAATTGAACCAGAATCTGTTGCCATTGATTTCTTGTAAATTACGAAAATAACAGTTATAAAGTTCGATCGAGGACCCTTGTGAATATAAATATATATCTAGAAAATTATGTAAAAAGATTAACTATTTTGAAAATTTAGCGGTTGTTTCAGTTAGGCAGTATTTTAGTTGGCACACCGGCACAATTTTCGTTTCAATGCAAGAACAAAAACTCCAAGTTCTCCTCTGAATATTTTTTGTTTGTTAAATGTCACACCGACACAAATGTAGGTCATATGGCGACTTTCCAGCTTTTGATGGTGGAGGAAGACCCCAGGTGCCTTTACGTGCATTATTTCATCACAGGCGGACACCTTGATAGAACCGCCGGCCTTTCGTAAGCCAACTGGATGGTTTTCTCACATATAGAATTCTAGGCCCACAGGGGCAAATGATTCAAAGTCAGCGATCTTAATCACACGGCCACGGAGGCCTCTGTTAGACAATGTTAGTGTCGTTTCATATTACTAACAAAAATTCAAAGAATATATGCATACCAAGGACCATCTTGTGGAGTGACTACACGTGAAATACTTGAGCATCTGTGTCTGACTTGTGTCTTTTTAGAAACTTTGTATTTTGACAATTGAAATGTACATTTGGAGTTAACGCCAACGTGGCATTCACATCATAGCCACTTTTCTAGTCATTACTACTTTTTCATATTGTCTATGTCTATACAAGAGCTTTCAAAACATCTACTTTTGAAAGACATCTATAATGGCTTAAAAGTTGCTATTGTTGTTTGTGGAAAATATGGAAAATCATAAATTGGAATAAATCTCAAGCTAATCTTAAGTTCATACACATTTAGGAATAATATGTTTTAGCACGGAATAATAATAATAAAGTGTCTAAAATAATGTTTCAAAATGTACTCGGGTGGAAAAGTGCATTGTTTTGTATCTATTTGCACCCGCGTGACGCAAAAAAAAATATAACAACATGACATATGAGACTGATGATAATCCGCGCACCAAAACCCTAGCACTCATTAATCTTCGCCAATATTTTCGGGCGTTTTCGTTATTTTAAGCTACAGTCACACATACGGATATGTCCGTGCGTTGAGGTACGGTGCGGATGGGATTGGTCTGTGGTGGGGGCGGACACGGATAAGTACGGAGCAGTAGGTCTTAGTACGAGAAAATTGTGAGAAACGGGGAACAAAAAAAATACAGGAGGTGAATAGGTACTACGTTGAATTACGTTTTACTGCGCCTGGCAACTTGCTCAGCGCATGGACAGGTCTGCGTTCAGTACGGATAACTACGTTTTAATACGTTTAACTACGGATGAATAAGTTTCAACCAAGTTGGACTAAAGTCACGCTCAAATGGGATCGCTCAAACTTTTGTGCATGTTCAAAAGTTGGAGAAACTTGCAAGTTTGGGATAAGTCTTGAATACGTTTTGACCAAGTGTTGGTACGGATTGATACGGATTACTACTTTGAGGTACGGCTCAGGTACGGATCGATACGGATTACTACGTTTCTATCCGTGGCTAGACGAAGCTATCCGCGCCGTATGTATGACTGGGGTATTACGCAACATTGCGACGCAGTGGCGTAGTTATAAGCTTTCTGACTACAGTGCACCTTACAGTGAGTTCGAATTCAGTTCAAACCATGTTCTTAAAATCAATATAAAGTCTTTTATCGATAATATCTTTATTCTTACATTATCTTAGTTTATACTAATTTATTTTAGCTCGATTGTGATGAAAGCTTTGTTACACCTCAAAATGGTAGCAACGCACTTTTGTAGCGACAAACTGCGTTGCAAGGGTACATATGATATGTTAAGGATCATGGAATGGAACATATTTTGTTATTTTTGTCTACATCAGGGGCTGTGCTCATTTTTACATTACGCACAAAAGAGAGAGATAAAAGGAGGGAATGTCTTCTATAAAAATGGTGGGGGAGGGGGTTCGGAGTTCCCCTCCCGAGATATAGTTTTCGTATAAAAACAACCAAAATGTAGACTCCTGAGCGTGTGAAAGGGGCTTCAAACGACGCTTCCTATGCAATAACATTGTATTGTTTTGTTGTTTTAATGTGCTAGTGTTGTCGGAGGGATAGTCCATCGAGATTTTTTAAAGCACGAAAATGTTGAATTCTGTAAAACGAAGTATAAATGTGAGGATGGCACTGGGTCCTCCACTTAGATATTTTTAAAACATCAATGTTTTAGGGTCTTAGATAAATATTTCCGGCAAAAAAGATCTTTTCTCTTTAAAGGTGAGGGGTTTCGAGAGTCCACCACAGATATCTTTGAAACACAACGAAAAAGTATGGTAAAATGTGAGCGTGGGCTTACTTGAATAATTTTCCAAAACTAAATTCTCCGTCGTTAGATTTAGATTTTTATTTTGGTGTATACATGCGAGTGGTATTTTGGTGTCCTTCCCGGACAACGCATGGAAATGGTGGGTTCTGTGTGTTTAGATGGGTAAGAAATACATCATTTACTCAGAAATGAAGCTTCCTCCGCAATAAGATATACAATGTCATGTATCTTATTATTTATCTACACATATTTAATTGTATTTGACTATATTAAACAACATTGAAATATTCTAAAGATTTTTGGTGGATAAAGGTTGCATGTCTAAATTGCATATACTTTTAAAGATATTATACAACCCGTCTTATGTGACATTTTCTCGTGAATCTCCTGAATTTTAATCTCAAACAGTCTATACTTACATATGGGCGTTTGTGAAACCTGTCCCAGGGCCATGCGAACGACGCATCAAATAATTGTGGTGAACAGTTGTGCCAAGTTCCTTCAATATCTCTCGATGTATGTCAAAGTTAGAGTTGCATTGACCTCTGAATCTAGGGCTGTAATATTTTCAAGGTCAAAAGGGCAAGGTCGGATGAGCGACTAAGTTCCATCATGACTCTCTTTGAAATAATATTGTCCATTCGTCACAAAATATTCTTTTTGTAAATCATGAGATTATTTTGCTTTGGATGTGTACATATCCAACGCATTTTGGTACTACATTTTTGTAAACTACCAAATTGCGTTGAGTGTAACGCACTTTGGTAGTGACTTACAAAACTCGGCCGAATTTTGGTTGTGACTACCAAAATGCGATGCTACCATTTTGAGGTGCAACAAAGCTTAAAGCTTATTTGAACCACTTGCGAGTCCGCTTCCTGGAAAAAACTAGTACTGTAGTACTGGTGTCGTATGAGAAGTCATGGTCGTGACCCCAGTGGGGCTCGAACCCACGACCCCGGGTTGATCTTATGTAATTTATTTCTCGTTTTTAATTGTTTTTCTTTTTTATTATGTCTTGTTTCATCTACTGATGCCAGTTGCTTGAAATATTCGTTGAATGAACGAAGTCCTGCCCAGTTCTGGATATTCCTGAAAATATTTGAAAACGCTGATGACTTTTACTGTCACGTTCATAGAAATATGTTGAACACAACTCCATTTCTTTCAATAAATGAACCATAGAATATCATGGTAAGTGTGGCAATATTCCGCCGTTAACCGGCAGATAAAACTTATAAAAATATCAAATAAAGGCCCTAAATAGAGATTGGCAGCTAAACGTTTTGTCCACACAGCTATCTGCATATGCGACATAAGGTCAGTTAAGAAATGTATATTTTTTTACTGCCCTATCGGTACTTAGGACATCGAAACATTTTGGTTAGTGTTAGGTCAATACTTACGGACAATATATATATAAATTTGTATATAGAAGTAAATACATACCAATAAATAAAGAAAGCACTATATAAATTTCGAATAATTTCAATTTAATCTAATCTACAACGATTAAAAGTCCGATTACGAAGTTTTATTAAATAAATCTCAGCTACCAACCTCAAAAATTAGAAGATTAAGCTATATGACTGTAGAAACTTGTAACATAATTAATAAGCAAACAGCATATTATCTGGTTGATTCAATAAATTACTATAGACAAAACTTATATGCATGTTGTTGTTGAAAATAGCTACCACTTCATGATTTATTAAAATCAAAAATAGTTCTTATTCTTTTAATATACCCAACGCAGTTGAGAAGCACAAGATACGGTCTAAACTCTTTCCGTTCTGCAGCTCTTAATTTCTGGAACTCATTACACTAGTATTTCAGGGATGTAACGGGACTAACTCAGTTCCGGAGTCTGGCCAGCACGCGGGAGTGTCAGAATTATAGATGCTGTTGTTAGGCTACTCTAATTAAAGTTATCTTTGTTCTATTCACCTCTTCATTCGTTGCCATATTTTCATGGCATGCAGCTGACATTTGTTTAGTTCTCTTGTTGTTTTGTTCATATTTTAGTCCCCGAGCTCAGGCATACCTGATAGAAATTTCCCATGCAGGAAAACCTATGATCTACTGCAGCTTCCAGAAAAAGCTGTTTTTGTTTCACATGATACAACTGTTGTATTTTACTCGTGAATTAAGGCAGATACTGACCAGTTTTTGATACCAGATTTTTAATAAACTATCATTTCGTTTCTATTTACTTTTCTGACATTAAAGTAGTGAAAATTTGATTATGTAAACGTTCTCTTATCAACAATCTTGCAAACTTTTTAATCCCCCGCCACGGGTGGTGTGTATGTGTGTGTATGTGTGTGTGGGGGGGGGGGGGGGGGGGGGGGGGGGGAGGGTATAGAAACGGTCTCCGTCCGTCCATCCGTAACAATCGTGTCCGTTCCATATAACTTAAACCCCTTGAAGGATTTTCATGAAACTTGGTCAAATAATCACCTCGTCAAGACGATGTGAAGAACTTATGAGTCAACCATGTCGGCTCAAGGTCAAGGTCACAACTCAAGGTCAAAGGTTTGAGCCTTCCATTTCGTGTCCGCTCTGTATCTCCTAAACCCCTTGAAGGATTTTAATATGACTTGGCTGTAATATTCCCCTTATCAAGACAATGTGCAGAACTCAAAATTCAACCATGCCAGCTCAAGGACAAGGTCACAACTCAAATGTTTGAGCTTCAGTTCAATTTCATGTCCACCCCCCCCCCCCCCCCCCCCCCTTTTTCTGCTAAACCACTTGAAGGATTTTCTTGAAACTTTGGTCAACTGTTCACCTTATTGAGATGATTTGCACAACCCACGAGTCAGCCATGCAGGCTCAAGGTCAAGGTCACTATAAAATATACTTAACAACGTCAATGCTTCCACCTAATACCACCAACCCTTTCACTATCCATACCAGCAGCAGGAGATTTAGCTGTCTTTCAGACTGCCGCCTTGTTTAATATTTCGTATGCCAAATATGTATATTTTAACATTGATATTAATAATTTAGTTCTAAGATGTCAATTTATTATATTGTTATCATGCTGGTCAATAGCGATTTTTCGTTATTGTACACATACCGACTTTAAATAAAATTTGTATTCTGTAAATCTGAAATGCGTCCCTTTAAAAAACTTTTATCAAAACCTATTGTGAAAGTAAGCCTTATGTCTTAAAGTTCAACGAACGTATCAGATATCATACAGTTCCTTATTTTGCTAATCCTTAACTTGATTTCTCTCAGTTCTGAAATATGACTGTGAGCACTTCAAACGTCTGTAGGAAAGAATCCAGTTAAAGTCAACTGGACAGTAATTAAATACCCTAATAGGATTGAAATAAACCTTTTATCGCATAGTTAATATTTCATAAAAGCTTTTCAAGTGACTTTTAAGATGTATGTTGTGCGAAAATTCCTGTAGGAGTTGGTGAAAGTTTAAAAGATATTGATTCTGGAATAACGCTGTATGTAAAGGTAAGGAAATGCGTTTTACAGGTATCTTATTTTACACCCCATTTGTTAAATGCATGTTAAAGTTTTTGTCCTAAGTGTTATTGTTCAGCATAAAGCAGTTTTTGTTCGCTAGCAAAATCGTGTTCTGTCGTTCATTTTGCACGAACTATGAAGAAATAATTTCATTTCTTTAATGACATCAAATGTCACGTGAACATTCACGAGATCACGACTGTTTATACATGTCACGTCGTTATATAAGATACGTGCATTCTATCGCACGTTAACCATGGAAACCGTGCTTTGTTAGAACATTTCCTATTCCAACAACCGCCATTAGTTGATGAATTTGTTGTTACAGAGATCTCTTAGTTAATAAAAAAATGCTACACATCGGATCAGTTAGAAAGATAAAATAAAGGCGTTAGTATGATTGCGGTTTTGGTATAAAATACATGCCTCTGCATGAAGGCGGTTGGCCTCAGCGTACTTTAAACACACCCCCATGTATTTCATATTCAAATGAAAACTTAGAATGAATCTATACCGGAAGTAAAATGTAATCTTGATAAAATGTATCAAATGACAAAGATACTAATACGTGTCTCAAAAATCAAGTACCATCGATTACCAGATCGAATTTTAGCAGCTATCATTTAAAGTAAAGACCGTATACTTACTGCATAATTATGTATTTTCCTACTAAGACTTCACGGTGATATAGTCTTTCATTTCCCGTTTTTGTTTTAGAGAAGGACATATGTTATCATTTATCACGAACATAGAAAAAAAACACCCAGTTCAGCCAGTATTACACAAGAGATATTATTATTATTATTATTAATAATAATAATTTGCTAGAATTTGTCTTTCTACGAAGTGGCTTCAAATTTCGTTTGCCTTCATATAATATATTTTATCAAGGTCGGTAATTCGGTCAAAAATGTGCTTCCGTAATTTATCGAAGTCCACTGTAAATAGATCTTATTTTTTTCCATATTTGCGCATGTTTGTGAAGAACTGGCGCTTTACTCACACTTTTCACTGCATGCGCCAAGGATTGCATGTTTTACTGATCAGGGCTGGAAGTAGGGGTTTGGTATGTGGATAAAAGTAAATATGCGTCTTTTATAGGGTTGCAGACCACCACTCACCTGCATTAACTAGGACATTTTCAATCTCTTATGTTCTTTCTGTTTGATAGACCTGGTACTCAGATCGGATATGAATTGGTCGTTTTTACATGAAACAAAGAAGATGTCTTAGTGACATTTAACCTTTAAAAACATTCGCAAGAATAGTCACGGAAACTGGCTATTAGATACGGAATATATGATAGCGGGGGCCAGTACATTCCAATCTAATCCAAAAAATTAGCAGTTATTAAATTTGTTTCAAGTATTTTATTTGTTTTGTAAGAATGGTCATAAAAAGCAAGCTACAATTATAAGATGTAGGTATTACAAATCTTGATAGTGTTTTATTTTCAAACAAAATCATAGAATTAAAACACTTAACTTAATCACAGAATTTCTTTACCTAAATATTTACTCGCCGATAAGAAATATTTAGACTGTCGAAATGTCATGAATTGTGAATTTAGTAATATTTGTGAGTGCTCAATTTATTTAAATATTTGAATGCAGTTCTCCTTAATGGATTAAGAGCAACAAATTATTGCTTTTAATACATTGTTGCGGATAATACAACTTATCTAGGGTCTTATCAGCTTGACTTATAACTTGCCATTTAAAACATGACATTAAGGTTGACAGATACCCGCGTTCTTATGAAGTTGGACGGCAATCGGAATCAGAAAATCGGTAAAAGATTGGTTCCGTTTCACAAAACGTTCTACAAATAAAATTGAAATTTAGGAGTAAGTTGTTTCATGATAAAGATAAGGAATTGTTATAAATAACAAAAAAAAAAAAAAAAAAAAAAAAAAAAACACACACACAAAAAAACAACAACAACAACAACAACAAATACAGAAATTAGGACAGTCTGCGATACAGGCCTCCAACCGATATTCGACTTTTACTTCAAATATTATTTTGAAATCGACTCTAGAACCCCACAATGAAGGTGGCCACAAGACTTCATATACTAGTAATTGCCGAGACAATAGGAAACAAATAAGATCAACAAAGATATTCCAGATATTCCAAACTAAAAAATCCTTTCTTATGAAACTTGTAATACTAGTACAATAATTAGATAATAATTGATATGGCAATTTTCAATCAACATAGACCATTAAGTTTACCATTGATCGGACATTTCGAAACACATTTGTTTTAAAGATATATGAATGAAATTTGGTGTCATGAAGTAATATAGCTAAGGAGTAGAGAATCTAACATGCGTGTCTTTTCATATTGAATCTATTAACCTTTACTCCGCTACATTTCTGAAATGGAATGGTCTATCATTCAGTTTGGGCAGTACCAATTATAATTTGAAGGGGTGTTCAGCGAAAATTTACAGAAAGGATGTGCAGGCTGATCTTGGTCTGCGCTGATCGCAAAGCCGGAATCACGTGTCGCCAGCAGGGTCAAGATTAAACGAGTTGAATGAATGAAATGTGAGGCTCTGTATTCTGTCATGTTTCACAGAGACCAATTATAATACTAAGTAATGTGATGATGATATTGCATGTTTGTTTGTAAGCATATTTATGGTCGCCACCTGAAACCAATTTTGGCGACTTCTCCAGAAGACTGTAAGTAATGATAGTGGGATGATAGTGCAAGGTACAGTCCATAGCGTACCAGGTGTAAAGCAACCATACACGGGACTCATACTCCAATTTTAACTTTTTTAGTTTGAGGAGCGGGGACTCTAACTCACGACAAGTTTCGTAGTCAGACAGAGTTACCACTGCACCACTGCGTCCACTTTTACGATAATGTATCAAGCAATAGTGGCTACTCATAAGTACTCGTGTAATATCCTCTATGTAATGCTATTTTGACGTTGACGTCGACGTTGGTCGAATTGACGTCGTCTCTGATAGGTAAAAAGTTAAGAATTTTCGATGCTGCAGCAGAACAGAAAAAGCTAACATGTGATAAAAAAAAAAACTTTGAATATATTGAACTATTTGAATAAGATGGTAAAATTCTCGGTAAAGGGTCGAAGTCTATTATTTTATTCAACTTGTTTAATAAATTCAAAATGAAAATACATTCATATAATATCCTAATGCGTCCTTCGTGTGTTTTTTTTTAATGCTGGCAAAACATAAAAAAAAAGGTGAGCAGTGTTTCAAAAAAATTCGAGAAATACATGCTAGTTTATGGATAAAATCAGTCAGTAGAATAATGGATTGCTTTTTTCTGCAACAGTGTACCCTTTGTTTTCAAGAGAGGTACATGTATGTGACACATTCCCTGTTACTGGTACTGTCCATATACCTTAATGATAAACATTTGGCACCTGTCTTTCTGTTTTATATTGTTTAACCATAAAAGACGCAAAAGAGCTCAGTCAATTTTGGGTTCTTATCTTTGGAATACTCGAGTCAATTTCTCCTCTAATATTCGTTCCATATATCAGACATAGATGGCTTAGAAAGCACGAAATGAAACTGAATCTGAATTTTTTTATTCCGAAAGTTTTTGGTGTTACTGGGAACAAAGAAAGACGAAGGTGGGTATTGTTTGATTATAAAATATATCTATCTTTTAAGTGTACATAAGGGTGATTTCGTACATGTTGTTTTCTTTTTATTCACTTAAAGCAGTAACTGGAAATTCTTGATGTTGAAATTAAATGTTTTGGTCTTGTGCATATATGAAATCCGTGTTTTACCCTTAACCTGCTAAATTTCTATAATGAACTTGACCATCTTTTAATTTGGACAGTACCATTAACTGTTTAAAAGGGGTGCATACCAAAACGATACTGACTGAATAGTACAGATCATGATTTACACCGGATGCAAAGGCAGAATTAGTCGTGTCCAGCATGATAAGGGTTAATGATACGAAATTTCAGATGACTTCTCATTCCACTTAAATATATAGATCCTTGAGAATTAAAACGTTCTTAAATGTGTACCACGTGCAAGTTATATCATGAGTACAAATCGGTCAGCCAAATTCACAAAATCGGAGTCTAATATTTCGAATAATAAATTTAATTTAAATTGATCAGACACGCAACTCCCATTTATTTTAATAAACGGTTTGATATAAACAAATTATTTCTGCTATTTTAGGGCGAATAATGTCCCGATTGTCAAAATTTATTTGACCCTTTGATTTGTTTAATTCAGCCTAATTACTAATTTTCACGTCATTCCCACAAAACCTACCCGATCACGTGATATAGAATGTCGTGAGACACAGAAGAATTAATCAACCTAAATTAATTATCATAAATAATTATCATAATTGCTTTTGTTTGAAATTGTGTTCGACTATTGTCTTAGCAAGAATGTCAGTACGGTCCGTGCAGCGGGAGGTTTTGTATTAAACATTTGACAATCAGCGGGTCATCTTATTGTGTATGGTAAATAAATACCAGCCCAGTACAAGATCAGTGTACATGTTAATGAATAAATTTAATTGTCTCCATTTATATAGCTTAAACAATGAATAATTTAAATACGCCATGATGAATGGAGTAGACCGATAAAGGACGAGGAAAGAAAAATAAAAGCGGGATTTTAAAATAAATAAAGTAAATGTTATATGCGGTCAGTTTAAACGCTCGGTTGTGCAAAACACTTAACAGCATTTCATAAGATATTAAACGAAAAACACTTTTGAAATGCAAATACAGTGTAAGTTCAGACATGCAATGTTGGTGTAAGAAATACTACTTAATTTTTTATTTCTGTTATTAATACTCGAATTGACAGAAGGAAAAGAAATATATGTAATGAGGTATGCATTCGTTCAATTCTGACAATCTTTGACCTAACCGGAGCTTAATATCCACTCGTAAAGGACTAAATCAAGTGTTAATGAACATATTTGCCATCTTTTCAAAAGCGCTATTTGTAAAGGTTGCTGATATTTCCTATATGAAGTGGTAAACCTTGCGCATCCTCGTGCTGGAATTAAAGGATGTATCAATGGATTTATTAATATACGGTTTGAGGTAAAATGTCATTCACTTTTGCCTAATCCAAATTCGTTTTGCATACTTATTAAGGATTATACTTAAATGTGCCTTAATTGATCAATATAGTTTAAATATTTATTCAAAAGTTGGATCACCCGTATCAAGATGAGTGGATGTTTGGATAAAACTCTTATAGTCAAATGAAAATAAACTTCATTTGTATTTTTAAATTAAGTAGTCAATTTTTATCTTCAGACTTTGTCTTTTTATTACCATATATACAACAGCTGATCAAAAATGAGATAAGTGTGAGTTATGACAATAAAGCGAATAAAACTTCATCTTATTTTTCTGAGATTCTTTGAATGCCTTTAATACCCAGTCAGTGCGCATTTTTTTCAGTAAAAGGTCGAAATGTATTTCATTGACTGAACATCTGGCCCCGTGTTCACAAAACATTTTCAGTCTCAGCTGAGTTTGATAATGAAACTTTATTTGTTATTTATATCTAAATAGCATGTTTAAAACTAAATTTTAAGTTAATAACTATTTTCAAAAGACTTTTCAGTACAGATGGTCAGTTTCAACTGGAATTAAGTCTTGAAGTTTTGGTAAAATTGATATTAAAATTTCAAGCTCAAACTCAGCTGAGATCGAAAAATCTTTGTGAACACCGGGCCAGATGCACGATTTTCACGGTTGGCGTATCCAAAAGTGAAAATTTAATATCTGGAGTTCATGAGTAAAATATATTTTTGGCTTTACATGTAAAAGAGATATTTTTTCTTTTGTCAATATTGCTACGCATTTTGCAATTCTGTATGAATCTACTTGCTACAAATACATTTGAATTATTTGGTATACTTCACTGTTATATTTCAATAATTGTGATAAAAGAACATAGTCAGTAATTCGATGAATTGGCAGGTAAAAACAACAGCAGGTATTTTAGAGAAAATGGGTGTCGGAAAAATATTTTATCTAAACGCGCACGTGGCTCTCGGTAAAAACCGAAGAATGCCGAAATCGCATACGGAGAATACACAACTTGCCGAGTTGCATTTAAGTACGCGTGCACTACTTTATTATCTAATACTGTATGTCTAAACAAGTGTATAAGTTGCGGATAAATGATAATGAACTGCATTTAAAGAAAATGTTTTAAAAGAAATTCGTAAAGAATTTTTAAGTTAGACCTATTCTTGTGTTGTGACAAATCAATCTGTTGGGTAGTTTATTTCTACTCGAGTACATAATTATCAGAATGGACCGACACTAAACAGACAGGTTTCCATTTAAATAACCATCACTTTTGCCAGCATATATTAAAAAAAAAAAAACCTTAAGAAGAATTTCTATATGGATGCAGTTATTTGTAAGACTTGTAACATAAAATTCTTAAAGTAATTTGCATAGGTCCATTTATTGAACTGTTATCGACAGTGTAAACAATTTTATCACATGACACTTAATTATTAGTCTGTCGCATCTCGATGTCACAAATGGAAATCGCCAATAAAATCATATTTGTTTTTACATGCGGTTTAATATTGCATAAAAGCAATTCCATGTTCCTGTTTCATATCGAAAAGTTTGAAAGTCATTCAGTTGTCTTAATTATATTTTTATGCTTGTTCAAATGAAGAACTTAAAAAGTTGAAAATCATGTTTTTATTTTTATTTCAGACTGTTTTTCAAGAATGAATGAAAGAAACAAAGGATTACCGACTGTTTCATCAATTTTGAAAGTTTCGGATACAGAACAAAATATGCTTAATCGGAAAGATCAACGGCTATTAAAGTGACAAAGGGAATTACAAGCATAACTACAAGAAGCAGTTTAAACATACAGACTCTAGAAGGAAAAAGTGATATTCTGAAGTATACAGAGATATTAAAATCCCTGCTTTAATTTGGAGAAGCGAAGTGATTTTAATTTTTATCCATCAAATCTCAATTACAATGCAACAAATCAATCAATTTTAAACTAACTGTCGTTTAACACCGTCATGCTAACTGAGTGCGAAGATTAAGGTTTGATAGGACTTTCTCCTTATCATTAAAATCAATAACAAACAAGCCAGTTATATACATAAACTGTAAATTGAAAATGATATAACTGTTGCATTAATCACACCTGTGTTAGAGAAAGTACTTACATACCCTCAAAACAGGAATTGGATACGAATGTATCTGATATAGTATATAGGATTTCATTTTTCGTTCAGATCATTTGTTTTAAAGAAAGGAAAAATCAAGATAAAAAGTAAAATGGCATTTGGAAATTGGCCAGTTGCTAGCTTTAGACAGCGTATTGTTTATAAAACAGAATTTGATATTTTCAAACAAAACAGTGACATAGACTTAATAAGTCTCGCGAGTTACGAAGATCAACCTCCAAAACACTTAGATAATGAAGGTGTAAGACCAAAAACTGTTCCTGAATCAAAAATACGGTTAAAACAAAATTGTAATGGAATAACCGCAAGAACTACTGGTAGAAATAGAGTTCAAAGTGCCTATGATACAGATTACAAACTAAATAGGAAATATCAACCACAGGAAAGAGAGTTCAAACGTCGCACGTGGACGAAAAGTGAAACAAGTATATATAAAGACTTTGCCAGGACTACAAGAACGTTTCTCGCGCAAAAACACGGATCGTCTTATCAAAGGAAAGAGAATGATATAAATCGTGATTGTAAAAGTGCGCTTGAAGTCCGCGATCCGTCGTCAGAGCCTAGTGTACGCAGTCAAACTACGTGTGGGTTTCATCCGAATGAGGGAAACTGGATTAAGTCTGGTAAAACAAATACCCAGGACGTGTCAAGCGTTGGACAAACAAATAAAGAGGTTAAAATAAAACGCCATATAAACACCAAAACTGACAAATCAATATTGAATCATATTTGGAGAACTAGGTCGGCCCCAACAAGAGAGCAAACAAATAAAACCTTTCCACCAAAGAGACGAGACTCGTCACATCATGACAATTTTACTGTAGCTGAATCTAAACTCAATAAACGACCCCGCAGTGGATGGAGCGAAGACAAAGGCGAACGAATTCTTAAGACAAAGAAAACGTGTGTCGATAGGACAGATAAAAGTCGCGAAGAAGACGTTCAATCTCCTACATCTTCGACAGTCACTAGAGATGTTAGTGGTGTTATTGATGATAATGAAGTAGTAAATGTGGTTTGTACAAGTGATGACAACTATCATAGTGAAAATAGAAATCTAACGGAATGGGAAGCACTGGAATGTGTTGAGAATGAAACTGTAACATGTATAGTTGAAAAGGCAGATGAAAATTGTAACTTTAATGGAAACAGTAAAGAAACTGTTACGAGCTCAGTAACAAACTTAAATGAAGACGGAGTTTGCTCTAAAGATAGTGGATTTGCTAGTAATGCCGTTACACCAGAGCTAGAGTTCTGGAATAAAAGTAATACCGAAGACTGTAAAGACGAACTTAATTTTGAGAAACATAAACATGTAAAATTTAGAATACAAAATCCGGAAACCTGCGTTGGTTTGGAAGAAGCAGAAACATGTAGTGTTATAAGTGAAAATGGAAATTCGGTTACATTAAGTGATGCCGAAATTGAGACAGAGAGCAAGGTTTCTGAGATTGCTTACGATATAAATGACTTGATAAGTGATCTAGAAAGAATCGGTGCAAACAGTAGACTGTCCGTGATCAGCACAGGTGGACAAAGTAATTTTACAGCTGACGGAGATTTAGATTCTCTAAGCGGAGACGTGGCACAAAAGGCTCTTAGAGAATTACGCGAGGCCGAAGAACAAGAAAGAGCAAAGCTTGAAGAGGATAATAAAGAACTTAATAAACCAAAAGATCTAGAATCTTTAAATATGTCTAAAGAAGCTAGACATGCTATAATGGAAACCTTGCATGATATGGGTACTATGAAAGGTAAAAAGAGAAGTAAAGAGAAAGATTCAGCTGATATAAGATTTAAAGGAGTAAACGCACAGAGGAGACAAACTAACAACAGGAATAAATATGAATACTATATGAGAGAAAGGACTATATCGCATTACAAAAACCAGTTTAAATCTATTGATAGTGTAGGGAATGAAGAAAATAGTTCGTCATATAGTTCTCCGAGGGAAGCTAAAGAATGTGATGACACATCAAGTGAAGAATATGCTAAGGGAAAACTCTTTCCTTCTATAAGAGAAAACACGAAGTTAAGTAAAACAACAAACTCAACAAGCAAATCTAAAGTACTCACATTAGACCAAGCGAAAAAGAAAAAATATAAAATTCCTGGAATTGGAAATTATCATTTGATCGCAAGCCCGGATAATGACTTTGAAATCACGCCACCTGGTTTTGATAGCAGGTACAATCCAAGGCCGATAATATCAAAAGAGGAAATGGAAATTCCGCCACGTATCATTCGAGAAAAATCTATTCAGAAATGTAGGAGTTGGTTGTCGAATGTAAACATGTCCCCAATGTCTCTTAGCCCAGTGAAAAATACAAAGTAAACGACGCTTTCTATACCTCTTGAAAAGAGAAAATATGAAAACTATTCAGTTATTTTACTGAATTCATTTGTCACAGCTGGGAAAGATTTTTGTGCCAATTAAAGCAAAAAATTATGTTTCGTCTCAATAGTAAATGCAGCAATACATTGTACATTTGAATTGTTCAACAATACTCTGTAAAACTGTGCGACTGCTTCAAAATATCATTATCGGCTAGTTTTCTACGTTTACATAAAAACCGACTTGCACAACAGCAGTCTATTCCCGTACATGGACTCAAAGTTATTTTTTCGGGCTCTTTGAAACCATGTTGTCCATTCAATGTTCCGCTTTTTACAGAATTGTTAGGGGCGGGAGGACTGTACTCGTTTAAACCGTGTCTGCTAAGTTTTGTTTGGTGGCGATCTTTTCTTTCAGCGTATTACTATTTAGAACATTAAGTAGACAAATTGAACTAAATCAGAAAAAAACCCAGCGGAGAAGCAATATCTGACTGTTTCGACAGACAAAGTGTGCCAACAAGATGAGATACATAGCAGAACCTTGTTTGTGAATTCAGTGCAACAACATTCCGTTATATCATTTCGATTCTGAAATCATGGATCAAGTATAAAAAGCACTCTCGCGCAAGAAAATATATCGACGTGACGTCAGATTTCCGTGTTTTAACGGAAATGTGAAATGGTTTTTCATATCAGAATGAAGATTTATCATTAAAGAAGTAAATAATTGTATTGTAGTGTAAATAGACCCACTATTTATTTTCATTTGTTAATTTATACATAATACTGTTATGTATTGCCATATTTTACCAAGCATTTTTAGAATTATTTATTATGATAATAAAAGAACTACCACTCAGTTTTCTCTCTTTTAATACCTTGCATGAACGGCACGTGCAATAACATGTTCTCCGTACAGATATTAGCTGGGGGTTATTTACGTTGAAAACATTACTTCATATATATACATTTTTAAATGAAAACGTAACGTAACGTATATTTTGATCAAACAGGACATTTCTTACTGTTTCCATAGATTACTTTTTACACAGTTTTCAAGTCTAAAAGGAACTATGCAGTTAGTTAAATATTTATAACGAATAACTATACGGCGTATTTAGGTTGGTACATTTGCCAAAATTAACGTATAGTAGTAGCTGTTTTGGCCTTGTAAACGTGGGAAGTTTTACAGATAGGAGATCACGCCAGCCGCTGGATATTCGGCCAAGAGATCACTGTAAATTGTGCTTTATTGATCGTGAATTGACAATATCTGACTAAAATAAAGCTAATAACATGATCAACGTAATTGTCCCTGATATAGATAACAATTTTATAGTGTATAATACTGCAATAATATCTAGAAAGAAGACTCTATCAAAACCCACAAAACAACATCCACATATTATACAGGCAAAAGTAGAATTTATATAGTTTTAGATGAAAAGTTATTTCTTAACTTATTTCTAAATACGTATATATCCATCTGGTTTTTATCTAATGCTTTACGACCGATTTGTTCGTCCTATAGAAGTCAACACGTCAATTTCTAGTTGGTTGGTTTAAAATAAACGAGGGTTAATGACGTGTGTAAATATATGATTGACTCCTAACAATTAGCTTTATTCCACATTCTTTAGTCTCGTCGTATTGAAATATGTAAGACATTAAAATGTTAGTGCAGTATTTGTTTCAACTGATAAGGCATTTATTTGATAGCCAATTATATAACATAATTATTCATTTTTCTATGTACTATAATGAAAAAGAAATAAGAATGATAAATAACAGCAGTTACGTTCTGTCTATTCCGACAGTATATTTGTAATGCTTGTATTTTAGGAAGTGGTAAATGTCAAATATATCTACGGTATCAAAATAACACTAACGTGTTGTAAACTTTTACTAGTATCTTTTTCCCCCTGAGTTGTTGATCAACAGTTTACACTTATCATATCACTCTCACAACAAACTTAATAAAATCACTAGCATCATTATTTGTCAGAACAAATGGAAAAAAAAATCAGGAATGATAATAACTCGTATAGCGAGAATGACTTAGAAAGAATATATCTAAATTATATAGAACATCAGGAGTGATAATAACTCGCATAGACAGAATTACCTTAAATAGAATAGACTTACAAATGATTTTCTTTTATATAAAAAAATAAATCATTTTCTTTTAATTTATCCACAACTGTACATAAACACTTGTATAGAACATATTGAATAAATAGGAATGATAATAACTCGCAAAGCCAGAATGACTAAGATAGAACAGACTTACAAGTGCATGTAAAGAACATCAGCAAATGTCCAATGTCTTGTTTATTTGACTCCTGTAACAAAAATAAGGAGGAAAAACAAGTCATATTGGAATCTCGGAACACATTCTGTGAACTTGGATAGACGCAAACATGACTTTCACAGAAATGTCTGAATAAATAATAAAATCTGTAAAAAGATCCATGTGGAAGCAAAGAATGCAACCAAGGAGAATAATAGCAGACTCGGTTTGATTGAGTCTGTTCATGAGAGGTAATGAAATGTGCAACACCTTTCACGCCCCCCTAGCACCGGCTTAAGCGGAACTCTATTACACATATGTTGAATGGACTCCATGATCCCAAAGGACCAGAAAATATAACAACACTGAATCCAAGTACGGGGAGACATTTTACAGCCGCCACACGGCACTTAAAGATTGCTGTTGTGATAGTTAATAAAATCTGTAAAAAGATCCTTTGGAAGCAAAGAATGCAACCAAGAAGAATAATAGCAGACTCGGTTTGATTGAGTCTGTTCAACACTTGTCATTGATTACAGAAACTTTATACATCCTTGGAGTTGGGACATGTACCAAAGTAATTTAAGAGTTCGAGTACAAGACCTCTCCTCAAGAAACCTTGTCTTTAACTAAATATTCTAAAAAAAATAATGGACCATGTCCAATTTCAAATTCCATTTAAACATCTTGTGAGAGCATAATATGAAAGTCTAGAGCCACATCTCAATGTAAACAAACGTCATGAGAAACTGCAGTCCACATACAGAAACTTTCATTCAACTCAGTCAGCTTTCCCCGATCACATGACTAAAATCTGTAACGGCCATCTTTCTGATTGATCAGTATGCAGATTTCGAAACCACTTACCACCCCAAATACTGTTACATCGCCTCAAACACCCTTCTGGAGTTATACATAAAGCTCATGCGTTAATCACGTTATATCTAAATCACAGTTAAAACACAGTATACTTGGATGGTGAGTAATCGGCTGTGTTGATGAAATACAGAGTGCCTCAAGGATCAGTTTACGGACATAAGAGCTGGAATAAACCCATGAGTGCCATACACAGACCGTACACAGACTGCTTCTTTCTTAACGATTACGCTGTTGACTTCCATTTGTACATCTCCTTAATAGCCAACAGATGCCATGACTAGGAGCCAGGCATTGAATCACAAGAAGACTTGTCTCGCTGATATCGTCTTGTGGATGAATACAATAGCAAAATGCTTAAGATAAATGGTGATAAATTAGTAGTAATGTTGTTCAAATCATAGAATTTTTTTCTAAGCACATTGCTGACGGTTTCGTGACTGTGATAAAATTATCAAACTGTATGAGTTATTTGCGCGGGGATATGGGTTTCAGCGTTAGACTCCAGTATAGATTTGACAAAACAAATCAACTCTGCGTGCCGGGTTGGATATGCACAACTATGCTGGCAAATGTAATGCCTTTTAAACTTTACATTGAACAAAATGAAACGTTTTCTGAAACACAGTAGCTCTTACAGTCACTAGGATATTCCGCTGCATTTATATTACACCCATTAATTATCCATGGAAGACAGAGTACAAAATGACGTTTTACATTTATGATCACTCATCAACCTATCTTAGAGAGACATGATTTAAACCTAAAATCACAGGACACTGTGTCCGTATTGTATAGCAGTAAGAACCTTTTCATTGCTTCGAGGCTTCTCGCCACGATTACAAGAGCTGATATGCTGATTGCTTTTAAATGTCTGCTAAATCTCAATTCGTTGCACAACACTTCGAAACGGACTGCTTTATATAACAGTATAGAACAACATTTTACACTATTCGTCTTTTAGGGTTCATATTCATATTTGTTTGGCGGTATTTATTTGGTGAATTTAAAAGCAGTTTGTTTTCTGAACTCTTAATCGTTTGTATTTTTGGAATGTATTCTGCAAAGCACTTTTTTAACGTGTGCATATACATATAAAGTGTGCTATAATATCAATGTCATACCAAAATACTACTACTACTTCTGATACTACTACTACTACTACTGCTTCTGCTACTGCTACTGCTACTACTGCTACTGCTACTACCGCTACTACTACTACTGCTACTACTGCTACTTCTGCTACTGCTACTGCTACTACCGCTACTACTACTACTACTGCTACTGCTACTGCTACTGCTGCTACTGCTACTGCTGCTACTGCTACTACTGCTTCTGCTACTGCTACTGCTGCTACTGCTACTGCTGCTACTGCTACTGCTGCTACTGCTACTGCTGCTACTGCTACTACTGCTACTACTACTAGTAATGATAACAATAATAATCTACGGCATTCCATTATCTCATATAGCTACTACTACTACTATTAGTAATGATAACAATAATAATCTAAGGCATTCCATTATCTCATATGCCTTGAAGCATGTTCGGTAACTGTGAAAAATAATAAGACTATTTTCATTGAAAAAAATGTATCACTGTTGTCACAAGCTTGTCAAGCTCAAGTTCATCTGGTGGCTGAGTAGACGTAAAGACGTAAATTCTGGGGTTGTCCTCGAGTAGACAACCGTTTTTGTGGTTTCCTCAAGTCGAAAACCGTTCTTGTGGTTATTATCGAGACAAAAACGGGGTTTGTGGTTGTCCTCAAGTCGACAACGGTTCTTGTTGTTGTCATTGAGTAAACAACGGTTCTTTAGTTGTTCTCGAGGAGACGACTTAACCCGTCTACAGTATTTTTCCGTTACAGCATCTTTTTGTTGTGGGCCTACTTTACAAAGCATGGCTCTATGGCTGTGTTTGGGGTGCTCTGTGCTTCCGGGAAATCTACCCTTACCTTTTATCTTGTGGTTATCCTTAAGTCGAAAACAGTTCTTGTGGTTATCTTCAAGTCGAAAACGGATTTTGTGGTTGTCCTCAAGTCGACAACGGTTCTTGTTGTTGTAATTGAGTAGAAAACGGTTCTTTAGTTGTCCTCGAGTAGACGACGGTTCTGTATTTGTCCTCGAGTAGACAAAAAGTAGACAACGGTTCAGGTATTGTGTTTAATGGGATTTAGTTCTAAACTTGTTGCAGGTCGTTAAGTTTTATCAAAATGCACTCAGCAACTTTGAGCAAGGTTGCTATGAGCACTTGCACCAGGTTGCTAGAAGCACCAAAATAATTGTCAGTAAAATGTCTGCAGAAGAGTTTAATACAAACATATACGATATAATTACAATCTTCCAGTGAATATCGAGCATAAAAAAGCTGCAGAATAGTAGTAAATATTATCGTTAGTGTTCATTAGAATACTGTTTGTATACGCTGAAGTGCAGATAGCCTGATAAGTGAACATGTTTAAAGGCGCTTAACACTCAGGGTAACTTCCTCTACCAGTACCAGTACAGATACAGACTAATCTGACCGGAGGGAACGTCTTCGCTTTGCAGGACCGATATACGCAGCGCCGTTTTTCCTGGGAAGAACCAGTGCTGATCTTTTAGTATAACACTCTTTTCTTGTATATATACGTTTTCAAAAGTGCTTTTCATAACTCATTCTAAAAATATTTTAAACAATTGCTGATAAATAAAAATTGAAACATAAAAGCAGGCTGGTTTCAGTGTAAAAACGTGAGATGTCCGTTTGCAAAATGTTGACTAACAGCTAATCAAAAGTAGTATTGCATCGGCATCTCTTGTTGGGATAGGGGTTCATAGTTTTGCAGAACTCTGCATAAAGTTCCGGTTACCATACGTCACTGTTCAAGTCTTCCGCACAAGCCTTGATCTTAGGTTTGTAACCAGCCGGTTTAGTTCTATCATGTTCAAGGTATAGTCATAATTGTCCTTTCAGGTATGTAAGCCTGAAATTTAGACCTTACATTGGCGTAGGAGCGTTTTCAATAGATATCGCATCAAATCCTTATCAGTACACCTAAATGTCTTCTCAGATTGCCGTTTCCTCCTATATGTACTGTTTTTTTTCTGATGACAATATGTTTTGTGGTCAAAAGTTGCTGGGTGGGGGTGGAAGGCAAAGCATATGCTGGGCCCCACTCTTAGAGTTTGGGGCCCCTTGCTCCTACGCCTATGCCTTAGTGCCAAGATCTTCTAAGAAAAATGGAAGTGGGAAAGAGACACTTAAAAATCCAACATGAGAACCAAACAAAAGCTTCGTATAAGAGAAACGTATAACCCTATAAAATATCTCGGCATATGGTTTGGCACAAGCATGAATGGCAAAGAAACTAAACCCAGTTTGAAGAATTTGTTGAAACAGATCCACGATATGGGAAAGTTTCAAATCCAGATTTGCCAGTATCGCCCTCTGCAACGTCTAATGTGGCCATGGTCACTGATATTGCATTTTTTTGTTTGTCAGTTCTTCTTTTTATGACTTGTTAGCTCCATTGTATGTAAACCTGATGTCAAAGTCTAAACTGTATAACTTGTAATTTTGTATTCTTAAAAATTATGCTTCCTTAACTACATATGCTTATTTGTATACTCCGGGTGACCAAACCCTTGTGCCCTTTGTGATTTTCTCTATTTTCCATAAGAGAAGACTATACAATTATCGACTTTTTAAGGAAAAGTCAATAATTGTTTTATTACATGAATAGATGTATAGTCAGTCTTGTTGTTACAATTGTATTCTCATTTAATTGGACGATTGAAACTGGAAATATTGCCATCTATTTTTAGACCATATCAGTTTCCAAGCACCTACTTCGATCTATTTTTATTATCGTACTATTTAAAACCCAAGATAAGTTGATATGGTATTTACTCATTACTTTTCAAACCGTTTTCAGCCAATCAGAGAAACAATAGAATACAGTCATGTAATAATATCTGTTGTCAACTGGACGAGTAGACTGGTTGGACAGAAAAGACATTCAAACGTCAGTAAGAGCCAAGAGTTCTGATTACATTGGAGTATGTGTTTCATTGTGTTGTTTGCTTCTCTTTTATTTCCGTAGGGCATTTCTTAGCATGTAAACTGTAAATATGTCTGCTTTAGCTATTTTTTAGTCAATGTCTCTATTTTATAAGCACATTATGCTATTCCAACTATTTATTATAAGTATTAATAGATACTATTTATTATGCTTTATGAATTTTTAGCTGTTTTATTTTTATTTGTTTTAACCTTGTCATATATGCTAGTATATATAATACATTTGTATTATTAAAATATGTTTTACATTTTTTACAGCAGCTATTTAATAGATTACATTATTTTTTAAATTAACCGATTGCTTTTAATCTTGTGATAATATGGTAGATGACAGATGTGGGTGTGGTACTATGTATGACCCTTTCAGGCCCTTTATTCCCATTCTACACCTTTCTTTAAGTAGTTTGGGACACAAATACTTTTACTCAGGGGATTAGGTTTTGTCATTCACTTGTCACAATACCCGACTATCAACTACTAAATTTTATTTGTTTTCCTCCTTTCTCTTCTAATGCATGTATCATATGTATATCGATTCCCTTCTTATTTGCTAAGCAGGGGAGTAACCAAGTCATTAATATATATCTACTGTAACAGGGGTACTTCCCTTACCTTACCTTTAATGCTTGTTTTAACTGTGTTTTTTCTCTTACACCTGCTTTGAGTTTGTTATTACTTTACCACTGTTTGTCGGGAAATAGCTTTAAGCTAATGTTATTTGTAATTTATCTTGTATATATTGCATGACGTATCGCCATCAACAGAAGCATAAAATGTACGTTTTATCTACAAGTATCTGCGTTACAAGTTTCAGCATTTTAGGTCTTAGGTACTAAAACAATAGTCAAAGAATGACTAGACAGTAAATGCAGACTTAGACGTCGTCCAAACACGAATGCTCATAGGCAGAGGTCAGGAAGAAATCAAGGTGATGCAGATGAAGTCCATTGCCATAGGACTTTGAGAGGAATTCTGCAAAGTACTCTCAACTCGTAAGTGAAAAAAGAAAAAAAAGGAATTGAGTGTTTGGCTTCTCCAGTTGAGTAGGATGCAAAGCGTTCGCTGCCAAGTTCATTTGGAGAATGCTAAAAAGGCTGAGGTTCGAGGTGTAAACAGGAAGAAAATGATGCAGAGTGTGAGCAATGCCACTTAAAAAGCATCTAGCTGGATTTAGCTCCTAGTCATTTTAGAATGTCTTCGGACGAAAGAGAAAAAACCCTGCATCTGATGATATAAGTAGATCTGTAAAAGTACAGACATTGAATTGCAAACAACATATCGGTATATAAAGGAAAGTTAAACTACATTTAGTTTGAATTGCAAGTAACGTTCATTTGCATCGGTGAATATGATTATCAAACAAAATATGACGCATGGCGTAGCTAAATAGAAAAGAACTTATAATGATTTTATCTGATAAAGTGACAAACAGACCTATTTGACGAACATGAACAAGTTTCCTAGGTATCTGGTGATATTTTGAAATTACCCTGGCCTAAATATACCCAAGATTCAAATTGCTCCTCATTGTTTACATACAGAGACCTTGTTCCGGACAATTGCATTTAACGTATGGTAATATGCAGAGAATTGCTGACCAATACTGATATAAGCTTGTCAAAGCCCCAAGTGCCTGTGGTTAATTATGAACGATAAGTACAACATCAACTTAAATATGTATACTTCTTCATAGAGCTTCAAGCAGACATTTGCATGTCAGATGTTTCCAAGTTTTATTCAGTATCCCAGTATCTTTTAGGTGAGAGCCACTAAGCATCAGCAAGTTAGCTGGCTTACATGAATTAATTCGATTGTTGGCGGGACTTGAAGGTTGGACGGAGCCATTTGGTGGCGGTTTAATAGGGTGTGTTGGTGAGGTTGAATGGGGTGTGTTGGTGGGGTTGAATGGGGTGAGTTGGGGTGGGGGGCGAGTTGGTGGAGTTGAATTGGTTGAGCTGGCGGGGTTGAATGGGGTGAGTTGGTGGGGTTAGAATGGGTTGCGTTGGTGTGGTCTGGGTGGGGTTATTGATTTGAAATCAGAGGCATTAACTTTTTGACCAGAATAAATATTTGAGCACGAAAGCGTCCTTTCACCTCGCATGTTTACTGCATGGGAGTTGTCCTTCCTGTGGTCATAACTAAAAGCATTGTTTTAAAGTATTATTTATTGATATAAAATGAACTTTGACAAAAGACAAATATTTTAAGACATAATTTAAATAATTTAAGGGACTTAATACTAATTTTCTAGGAATCTCGTCTTCCGTTTCTAACAGGTACTTTCTCTACGCTAATATGGCAGAATTATGTACGGGGACTTCTAATAATTAAAATACAAATCAAATTGAGGGTGGAAATAAAAACAAAAATACATTTGATATTATGCTAATGTATTTATTTCTACTGAATCAAGTTATAGTTTCTAGAGTACGCTGTAACAGTATATAATATAGTCACCAAACACCATAATATTAAACAGCAGCTACTAAGAACGACTTACAAACAAAAGGAATAAAATTTAAGATTATATTATTAAATACAAATCAATGCATTGAAGGTGGAAATAAAAACAAAACACACACAAAAACAACAACAAAAACATTTGTTATTATGCTCATGTATATATTTCTACTGAATCGAGTAATAGTTTCTAGAGTACGATGTAACAGTATATAAAAAATAGATCAGTGAAATGGTTTCAGTCCTCATTCACTCTCACCAAACACGGAAGAATATTATTGTGATGACAGGATAATAAAAATGTTATTTAAAGTCCAGCAAATAGAACACGAAGGGTTTGTGTTTCTTTCTTAGCCTTAGCAAACATTGGAAGGATGTAAAGTGTTAAGGATCTCAAAGACTAAAATGAAGCTGCAAATATTGACTGATGGGAATTTAGTTTTCAGTTTGTGATCTTCCATTTTTTATGGATGAACGGTAATTCTGTTTATTGGGCAATACAAGAGGGAAAGCATACAGCAATGTATGCATAGTTTATAACTGATCATGTATAGAGCTTCAAAGAAAACACAGCGGAGCCTGGAGACCAGTCTCTTACAGCAACATTTCACTAGGTTGTTTAATTTTTACCCTGCTTAATTTCTTAATTAGACTGGTCTATCATTCAATTTGGACATTACTATTTATCATTCGAAGGGGTGTTCAATGAAAATTTACTGACAATAGCCAACAGTGTAGACTATTTTCGTGCAGGCTGATCTTGGTCTGCATTGTTCGCAAAGGCAGAATCACTTGCTGGCAACAGGCTGATCTTGGTCTGCATTGTTCGCAAAGGCAGAATCACTTGCTGGCAACAGGCTGATCTTGGTCTGCATTGTTCGCAAAGGCAGAATCACTTGCTGGCAACAGGCTGATCTTGGTCTGCATTGTTCGCAAAGGCAGAATCACTTGCTGGCAACAGGCTGATCTTGGTCTGCATTGTTCGCAAAGGCCGAATCACTTGCTGGCAACACATTTAAGGTTAAGAACTAAATCTAGAAATTGACAAAATAGCAAATACTAGTATGCATTTCTAAACTTCAGGCACGGAACTCAGACTTGTAAACCTTAAAACCTATATTACAGTCATGTTTTAGCTTTATAGAGAAATCCTGGTCAGAATTTTGATTCTAGAAAATATCTGGCTTGTAAAGTGTTGATGAATACCTGAAACCTGAATTAAAAAACACACAGTAGATCATGTAAACTATTATTGAATGTTGGAAATTTGATAGACATATTATCTTGTCATTGGAATGGTAGAGATTTCTGAAGTTGAAAGGAAGCAACTCCTGCATGCAGTTTTACTTTTCTTGAAAAGACTGCCCAAGTCAAAATAAGAAAAGTCATAATTGGACAGTTATTATTTCATACTGGTAACAAGAAGAGTTTGGTATATTGGGTTAAAAGTTATGATTTCCTCCACCCGTTTTACACAGACATCTATTTCAGCTGGATTTGTACTTGAAAAATGCCTATAATTCCACTTTAAGGACCACATTCATTTGATGATAAATAAGTAGTGACCTGATAATGCCTCTTTATTTATGACAATGAATCTAGCATAGCAAAAGTATTCTTAAGGAGTAAATTTTCTGTGTTTAAGATTTGACAAGAGTCATTATATTTGTTAATATATAATTTTTATAGGTTGTAAGAATTTTGTTGAATAAATGAGTGTAGAAGCATAATTGAATTGCTCAGGAACATTGCATTAAATCATTTAAGAATGCCACTGATCCAGGCAGGTGACTGAAAATTCATAGCAAAACGGTTGCACATGACAATTGAGTAAAAATAGAAATCTTGCATTTATTGTTATTTATTAGGGTTGTCATGTGTGCTTGCCAGTTTTTGTGTTGCTTAAAAGACCAATGGGGAATTAGAAACTAGGTCTTCTTAAGCATACCTTTGCTCTCAGCCTGTCAAAATTAACCTTTGCCCTGCTAAATTTCTAAAATGGATTGGTCCATCATTCAATTTGGGCACTACCACTGGTTTATCAAAGGGGTGTTCACTGAAAATTTACTGACTGAATGGCGATTAGTGCAGATTATGTTCAGTCTGCGATGCACTCTGGTCGCAAAGGCAGACTCGTTTGCCGCCATCAGGCTAAAGGTTAAAGATATTATGTACATTTGATTTTGATAAAATTGTACTTGAAGAATAGGATATATATTTTCATTTAAACATAGTTAAATTTTTTAAGTTAATGTAACATTCATTCATAAATAAGATTTAACTTCGAGGTGTTGAGATTATGTATTAAATTATGTTACCAGAAATAATTGTTTGTATGTATATAATGATTTTCCATACTTAAGAAATAATATATCTCATCCAGTGATTTGTCGTTGATGCCCGAGTGATATAATAATACGCATCTGAACGACAAACAATGATTTATTCAATAGCAAATCACTGTATGAGATATATTATTTCGATTCTAACACGTTACCAAGGATTTTTAAATACATCCTTGACGACATTCATTAAATAGTTGCCCGTTTTCAATCGGTTTCTTTTCCAGCGCGCCGCTATGCCGTTTGACGCCATGACATAATAATTGTGACGCCAGAACAGTGATTTGTTGTATAATAATTCACTGTTTTCTGCCTTCTTTGTTTAATAGGAAAATGAATAGGATCATGTTAGAATAGAGTTTATACTCTAACTTTCACCTGTAACAAAAATAAGTGCTTAGACGTTTTACTGCCGAGTGTTATAATTGACTTCAAGGTCATTAGTTGTAATTGCAGCAATATAGTTATATCTGTTAGACTTCAAGTTTACCTGTCCATTTTGCCTTTTTAATTAGTGTTTAATTTATTCTGTATATATGTATATATGTCTTACAGAATGTTGAGTTCATATTAATGATCAATGTCTTTTTTAAATTGCATTTGTATATATTTTCATATTCACGACAGACTGTTAGCCTTTCTAAGCTAAATATGGAGAACACAGGTTTACAAATCATGGGGTCTTCAGTTTGATTTCCACGCGAGGGGTATGGTCACCATGACAGTAAGATGAAATACACTGTGTCATAGTATATTGCTCGCATCTCATTTATTGAATTGATTTATTATCTAAAATTTTTTCCTAGGTCTTGTAGATGGTTTTCAGTATAGGTTTTGTAGACTTTGTTAAGCCAAAAATGTGGACATGGTACTCTAGTATTATTTTTTTAAGCCCGCTTATCTAACGATTATGTCACTTAAAAAGTGTCACATTAAATCTGAAAAAAAAAATACTAGTATTAGAAACTTCATGAAGTGATTTTAATACACTTGAACCTGTGGTTATCGAACATCATAGGACAACTGCCTTTGGTTAGTAAGCAGCCCCTGATGTTTTATGGTCATATGGTCATATTGTAACAGAAATTCTATTATGCTTTTCTCTGTTAAAACACTCTTACGTTAGAATGACGTCACGTTAACGAGCGGTGACGTCAATGTTTTTGTTGCGACCAAGAAAGAGCGCTACTGTATTTTATCTACTGTTTAAGATTAAGGGTATATTAGAATCGAATTAATTCATAGCAAAACCGTGTTTTAACACTATTTATACACTCGGGCGGTAATACGTCGTACAAATAATTTCACTCGTGCAGCGCCCTCGTGAAATTATTGAGTCCGGCGTATAACCGCCCATCGTGCATAAATAGTGTTAAAACACTCTTTTGCTATAAATTATTTCTTTAAACAGATACAGGAGAATGCTTAGACCATCATACTTTGTAGGGTGATTGCATGTTATCAGTTGTTTAAGATGTCAGTAAGTCAAAGGTCATATTCGCAGTGACCATTTGTCTCCGCCGACCAATTACTTTGAAATACTATTAAACTATTATACTCTTTCATTGACAGTGGTTGGTAGTTAACCACTGTTGTACTTTGATTCAGTAGTTCAAAAATGAAGGCCACAGTGGAAAATCCAACCTTCCCAGATAAGTGATTCGAAATGCTTAGTTAGTCTGTGGCTTATATTTCAAAAGACTGAGTCACTAAAATTACGTACTTGTAATCAGATATGTACGACATGCCATTGTATTGGGATAAACATAATAGATAAATTATGTGTTTTACAAGCATTTCTTGTATTATTTCTGTGATTAATACGGGATAAAAACTGACATTTTACGTCAATGTCCCTTCTTCTGTATTTGTTTATTGTTAAGATTTGCTAACTTTTTATTAAACATGCCCACAGATTTCTTATGTCAGGTCAACAGTTATATAAAAAATTGAACCATAAAAAGTTGTAAAGCCCAACTAATATCAAATTGCTGAGCATTTGATTTTTTTGTTGCTTTAATTATTTTTAAAAATGTATTTTATGTATTGTGAGCAATCGTTTTTGTGCTTAGTAAACGTATTTAAAGGATGTGTTTTAAGTAAAGCTCATATGTAAGTACCTTTTGTTTCTGTTAAGATTTCTACAGTTAATTGTTTCATTGATATTTATTATAAAAATATGTAACATGATAAATTTAACCAGTGTGTCGTCATATTTTACTATCACCTATTTATTGGAAGTGCCTCCATGGCCAAGTGCTTAAGGTCGCTGACTTTAAATCACTTGCCCATCACCGATGTGGGTTCGAGCTCACTCGGGGCCTTGAATTCTTCATGTGAGGAAGCCATCCAGCTGGCTTAAGGAAGGTCGGTTGTTTTACCCAGGTGCCCGCTCGTGATGGAGGGGAACATGGGGTCTTCCTCCACCATCAAAGCAAGAAAGTCACCATATGATTTATAATTGTGTCGATGCGACAAAAAAAGTAAAAGGTATGAGCTGGTGAGTATTTCCAGTATGTAGTAAAGTTCTTAAATACTAAACCGAGATATAGGTAAGACACAATAGTGTAGATAGATACCTCCGTACAGTAAACAAATTATACACTTATTGTATGGCTTGCCAGACGATAGTAAAAAAATGCTGTCGGTCTAAAACAGTCAATAAGTGGTAAGTTAGAAATGAATTATTATATTTATCCTGTGTATTTTGACTTTAGCCCAGCAAAACTCAGTGTTGAACTATAGACCAATCAATTGCACAAATCCTGTAATAAGTGGAATATATATTTCAAAGAATACCCTTTCTGTGGGTATGAATATTTTTCAACATGCACCGGATCTGGACGTGTACATGTAGCTTTGACCTGGATGAAATTATCCAGTTTTGGCAGATAAATGCATTTATTATATATCTACGAATTTTCTGTTTGAAACATAGCTTTATTTTAGCTCACCTGAGCCAAAGGCTCATGGTGAGCTTTTGTGACCGCTCAATGTCCGTCGTCCATCGTGCGTCATGTGTCCGTCAACATTTTCTAAAAAAAATCTTGAAAACCTCTGGGCAGAATAACACCAAACTTCACAGGAATGATCCTTGGCTGGCCCCTTTCAAAATTGTTCAAAGAATTGAATTCCATGCAGAACTCTTGTTGCCATGGCAATCGAAAGGAAAAACTTAAAAAATCTTCTTATCCAAAACCACAGGGCCTAGGGCTTTGATATCTTGTATGTAGCATCATCTAGTGGTCCTTCCGCGATTGTTCAACTAATGCCCCTAGGGTCAAATATGGCCCCGCCCCGGGGGTCACATGTTTATATACACTTATATAGGGAAAACTTTTAAAATCTTTTTGTACAAAACCACATGACCTAGGGCTTTGATATTTGATATGTAGCATCATCTAGTGGTCCTCTACCAAGATTGCTCAATTCATCCCCCTAGGGTCAAATATGGCCCTGCCCCGGGGGCCCCAAGTTTTACATAGACTTATATAAGTAAAAAAGTTTTAAAATCTTCTTGTCTGAAACCACAAGACATAGGCTTTTGATATTTGGTTTGTAGCATTATCTTATAGTCCTCTGCCAAACTTGTTCAAATTGTACACCTGGGGTGAAAAGAGGCCCTGCCCTGACTTATATAGGAAAAAACTTTAAAAATCTTCTTGTCTGAAACCACAAGACCAAGCTTTTGATATTTGGTATGATGCATTGCCTAGTAGTCCTCCTCCACCAAAATTGTTCAAAGTATGCCTCTGGGGTTAAAAGGGGCCCCGCCTCCGGGTCACTTAGTTATTATATGAGTTATATAGGAAAAAATATTTTAAAAATTATCTGATCAGATTTCTAAGACTGTTGAATTATAATTACCTGATGACCCCAAGTAAAATGATGTCACTTGACTGTGACCTTGACCTGCTGACCTACTTTCTTGTTTTTTAAGATACAGCCTTGAAATTTGGGTGACATACACAGTCTTGCACACGGATCATAAAACTGACTTTCATTGAACATGAATGTGACCTACTGACTTTCTTAATCTTTTAGCATCAGTTTGACATTTGAAACATGTAGCTCATATTACTCAGGGAGCGATCCAGGGTCATCATGACCCTCTTGTTACACTATTGAATACAAAACTCTGTATTCAACTCTCATCATATATGGAAAATACTCGATGGTGGAACTAGAACTACTTGTTTTAGTTGCGAAGCTCTATGCGTCAAAAATGTCATCGTTTCAAACGAGTTTTCAGCCTGATCTTGACTGATGTAACGGTAGGAAAAGGTATATTTATTCGATAAAAGGGCCATTAAAGCAGAACTTGATCTGCAATGATGCATTCGGGATTATACACGGCAAAATCGTCTCATGGGATTCATGCCTGTCAAAATCCACAGAGCCGAATTCAACATTACTGATCAAGGTACTGTTGTAATTAACCTATTTTATTGACTAACATACATTTAACTGGAATATAAATATTTCACTATTTTCTTACATTTATTGATCCGCCAAAGGAAAATGACCGAATACGCTGGAATGATGGTTGATAGAATGTCAATTATCCGGTACACGCCATTTTTAAACAGTATTTCACGGCGGTATTGAATAATAGGAACATTTTGGGTTGGGTGCTAGTCTAAATCTGGTGAACTCTTTAAATATGTAGTTACGTTAAGCTATTAAACAAGTTTTATGGGATTAAATTTCGTAGCACGAGGAGATGGAAATGAAATGCCATCAGAACACTTTTATTTTTCAAAAATCTAAATTTTCGGTCATCTTGATATTTGCCGCTTACAGACTTTCGAAAATTGTATTGTAATATTTGATTATATATAATATCATATAATAAACATTTTTGCACCATTTGCAACATTTAATGTCACTAAGATAGGCTAAGTGTTTTTAAGATTGGCGACCTGCTTGAATTTCTGCCGCCATGTTGTCATGCAATATGTGAAATACTGTTCGCTGTAACAATCACTGTAACTTAGTTAATCAATTTTATACTCCTACCCCCTCCATTGTTTGTCAGTTAACCGATTGAACCATAACTGCTTATTTGTTCTACACAAGTAACGGATGGATCAGAGGTAGAGGATGAGTGACTGGGTTTATTACGATGGAAATTCGCCTCGATCTGGAGAGCAAACTCGAATTACTGAGCACCAGTCAAGTCGTATCCACATGACGTGCGGAAAGTCGCAGGCTCCACCCAGGTTGTGGAATATAAAAACATGTGGCAGCATCCAGTTACTTTATTTTTAAAAAAAATTCCGTCACAAATGGAAATTGGGCCAGATCTAGTAAAAGCCGTGACGGTCATAATGTCCGTGACGGTTTTATCACGGACTGTCTCTAGTTTAGACATATCTTCCTTAATTAATCATATATTTTGAATTTATCAGAAGGTAAGAGATCTTGATCAGAGAGGGCTGACTTTGAACGGCAGTTTAAGAGATTTAGTACCCGATCTCAAAAGATTTTCCCTGTTATTTCTTAACTAAGTTTTGTACTGAAATAAAATTGTATGTGTACATGTACTATATATACATGATATATACTATCGCGCACAAAACCACTGGCCCGATTTTGCAAACTACACGATATATAACAAAAGGTTAAAATGGCACACTTAAGTATGCGCGATAGCAAAACTTGAAGATGCTGATATCAAATCAGTTTTACATAATTTAGTTGAGACATCAGTGACTGAATAATTGGTCATGCACGTAAGCCGCTCAAGTTCTGCAGTCAGCGCGACTATTGTTCAGAATCATGGTGGAAATATTTTCCCAGTGCGCCAGGAGATACACAGAAGCGTCAGCCAGCAGTTCATATATGGGTATGGACCCCGTCCGGCAACTGTAAACCCTGTTTTCGACCCAGAAGGTAAGTGTTCACCAGAATGTTAGTTGTGTTTTCGGGTTTCTTTCTCATTCTTTTCCACTGGTCAGATTGTTCTGTATTAGTACCAGTAGAGGATGAATTGGAGCCATAAGTGGTGCCTTTGCATGTACAGCGCTTTAAACATATTTACCACGAAAAGGGCTTTATATAATTTTTTTTTCAGTATATACTCGTACGTTTTGTATAATATACTAGATGTCATTTTACAAGTACGTGATATCTAAAGCCTTTGCGCCATTTGCGTTACAATTGTGTAGTGTTCAGCCCAGACCTTTGTAGGTATACATTGTCTCTACCTACAATTTTGAATGAAGTTATTAACTTCTTTGCAAATAATACCGTTGATAAGTGTTCTTAGAATGATTTCTATGTCGTAGTTTTGGATAGATGTAGGAAGATTTGGTCACTAAGTCCCATGTGCACAAAACAATTTCAGTCTCAGCTGAGTTTGATAATTAAACACAATTAAATTTTGTCATTTATATCCAATTTGTATGTTTAGAATTAAATGTTAAGTAAATAATTATTTTCAGTCCCAATTGGAATTAATTTGATATTGAAATTCTAGTAAAATTTACTATCGATATCAGCTGAGACCGAAAACTGTTTTGTGAACATGGGGCCACGGCTAAGTAAAAGCAGTTGAATAGACAAATAATCTTTGGCGATAGTGTCATTCGTAACCATTGGGTGTTGCTAATTGGTTTTTCGTTTTAATACTACATATTTCAATACCACAACTTGGGACATTTAGTGGTTTATTGTGCAAACATTTAGCATATTTCTAATGTATTTTGTTGACTTATCAATTTGCATTTGTGTCTAAGATATTTAAGTTATTCAAATATATTTTCCTATCATGTCGAGACATCATTGTAGGACTATCGTACTTGCAATTCCACTCATGACGATATTAAAATATACAAATATATTTCTGCAACTATGTTGTTTGTTGAGTTTTACGTCACATCGACATAATTATAGGTAATAACTTATGGAGACCCCAGGTGCACCTCTGGCCATTATTTCAGCGCCAGGATAGACCAATGAACTTGCGTAAGTCAGGTGAATGGCTTCTTCGCACGAAATATTTCTATTCCCCAATTGAGATGCAAACTCAAATCGGCAAGGGGCAAGTGATTTTAAGGAGGTAGGTTACCTTGTAACAAGGGTAATTTCAAATTAGTTGAACCGCAGTATCTTTTTGTATTTCGTGTAATATGAAGTTTTAACTGCTAAAATCTCAGTTTCATTTGTCTCTGTCCCTTCTAGTTCAATTTTTGTCCAGGTTTGAAGAACATGACCCTCCAAAGGTATTTCATATTGAAAGAAGAAGGAAAATACGGATATTTAACACTTTTCAGTGTATTTTAGTTTCACTGATATCCGTAGAAGTTGGCATAATCTATAATTTTACTAGTATGCACGTAAGCTTTCTAATATAAGCTTAAAATGTATATGTCGCGGGGCTCGTGTTTCCATGGTAACGCATTTTCTCTCATTTTTAAACAACTATGTATAAAAATAGGGGTTTTCGACGGCTTCAGTGCCATTCTGTTAATGACCAACATGGAATATTTGGGTACTATTATTAGCAAAATACCAAGCACTATACATGGTAACCTATTTTTCTTAAAGTTTAAAGTAACCATGGCAACAGAGATGTTTAAAATGGCTTACTTCTTGCTTTTTTGTCGTAATTTCTTATAAAATAATATTGAATAAGATTATCTTTCTAGTTAATGTAGCTTTAAAACATATTATTTCTAATGTAAGTTATATTTTCGTGTTATCTGCATTTATTCAAACAAATTTCTAAGCTTAGAATACTTACAGCAGTACCCCTCGTCTGGCATTTTTCATGGAAAAATCGTTCAGCATGCTACTATTATTCTCATGGGTATTGTTGAAATGAAAATAAAAAGCCGAAGCTGTGTTTCTTAAATATACTAGAGTCAACGCTTTAGAATTTTACATTTAGATACATAGGTCACGGGCTTCGTTTCCATGGTAGCATCAATTCAATTCAAGAAACCACAATTTTCTACTGAAATTTGAACAATTTTAGATCTTAGTTTTAGTATATAAGTAACAAAATAAAAACGGAACCTGAAAAATAGGTATTACAAATCAAACTGCTAGATTTTTTATTTGAAAATGGCCGTAACAAGTAACCTCTCACCCAACTATATTCCAAATAACATTGGTTACCATCATCCATTTTTTTACATTCCACATTTCAATATAACTACATAAAAGAAGCAAAATATTGATTATTATTCAGAGCAAAAGACTCATAAAAAATATTTCAGCAAATAATGGTTATTTGAAAATAGTTTGAATAAAGAAAATGCACAGAATTACGTACTTTCAAGATAAACGCTATTAATTTTGCGCGGTAACTGACACGTAACGTCATGACGTCAATGACGTCATTTTAAGGCAACATTATTTTGAAGCGTTCCTGCGGCAATTTATTCATTATTTCTGCATTATTAAACCATAAAACGTCAGATCGAAGACAGGTCTATTATTTGTTTTCAGAAGAATGAATATACAAACACATTTAGTTTGTCGTAAACGTCGTCGTAAATCGTCACGTTAGCTTCCGGTTGGACATGCGCACATACAAATATGAAGGTAACCTACCTCCTTAAGTAGGAGACTTTAACCGGTCGGCCACCGAATCCTGCCCTAATACAGCATAGAACAACACAGTTATGTACATTAACTTGTAACAATATCGTCATACGTGTACAAGTATAACATTATGCACTAATTCCGTTTTCTTTAAAGCCATCGAATATCAGCCACAGGCGATAGGTTATGGACCAGCAATCCCACGACCGAATCCAGAACTGCAAGCTGGAGGCTATGGTCATCAAATGAAGGATACATACAAAACGAACCTGTTGCACCCGTTATCATGAGAGGCCAATGGCAGTCTAGACCTGATGAAGAAGGGCAAGCAAAAAGCGCGGACGAAACAAAAGAAGCAAAGAAAATTCCAGTATTCACCATTATAAAACGCATTTTCTCTGCGTTGCTGATTATTGGAGACGTTTTCATAGATTGGACGTCCTTCGCAGATGTGATAATGGGAACCACTTCTGACAAGACGAATGAAAAGTTTGCTTTCTCTTTTCCAAAAATAGACGAAGCATTTGCTGTAATAAACAAAAGCAAGTCAGAGAGAATAAGTGAGTTTTAAGTTTAACATCTATACACGTAGAATATTTGTCTGCCCTCTAGTGGTTAACTTATTCATAAATACCGTTCTGAAACACTAAACAATAGCTTGATTCTCCTATTCCGTTAAATGGTTTTACGAAGGTTTTACGAAAATTTCGGAATAAATAAACTTATAAGTATTTCATTTACATGAAAGGAGTAAGTTTGGCTTCACCAAAGTGGAACTAGTTTACAAGTTGCGTCCTTTACCACAGCCAGTAACAAAATTAAGTCACGGGATGTTAGTGTCCCGAAAGAGGCTAAAGATACCTAAATTTCAAAATTAAAAACTTTAAAAATTTCGAAATTTACGACCCATTCTGCCTAGGTTTAAAACTGCTGTGATCCAGATTTTTGAACATATAAGAAGAAGCTATAAGTTTTCGGAATGACATCTTCTAATGATTATTTCGAAATGTGAAAAGACTTAGATATTTGTGACAATGCTAATCATTAAATTCGTCATTAAAATAAATATTTATTTTATGTTTGCAGAATGCAGTTCTACGGAATATTCGGATTATAACACATATTACCTTACGTATTCCTACGGCATTTTCGTACTGTTCGGCACATTGTTCACGATTGTCAAACTGCTGAACATCATCGGAGAAACCATACGTGAAATTGGAGAAAGGGACCAGAAAGAAAAGAGGAAAAGAAAGAAATCGGGAGAAAAGAAATGAAGTCAGTTGGGTTTCAAATACTTCACGACTGGATGGAAACGTTTCTAGCGCTTCTCTTCGAAGATCTTCCACAGAACTTAACATTAATGCTGTACTCGTGGACATGTAAAGGTAAAGCCTTAAATTCATCTAAAGTACTCGTTTCAATGATTGGCTCTTCTGTGAAAAACATGGTTCGAAAATCAACATGTAAGCAGAAAAATGCGTGCGCCTGCTGCCTTTACAGGTATGATTGCGGTTGCATGAATTTCACGTGTTGCTCATTAATTTGCTGTTCATGCCTAAAAGCGGCTCCAAAGTTTTATCCCGACGGGAGCTTAATTGCATACGGCAACATGATGCCTATCGAAGATGTAGAGGACGACTGCATATGTTGTAAATGCGTTATCCTTGAGTGGGGATATGAAATGCATTTTCCACCCGTATGCTCTTGTGGTCGTTTCATCTGTATCAAACAGATGGGGTTCTGTATAAATGAGTTTGAAGAAAAAGCGTGCTGTGAACAGGACTGTTATGGCTGTTGTGGGAAGAGAATTGACAAAGACCCGGTATGGGTAGAGAAATATATCAATCGACTGCAACAGGGTAACACTGTCATTATTGTCTTGTATTATTTTAAAAACGCTGTAAACTTTATTTTACGCATCCTCGGCTTCTGAATACTTTGAAGAGAGCAATGTATCATGTATTTGGTGTTTTCTACAGACAATTCCTTTATTGTACACAATTATAATGTATGTATTTGACATATACACGGAAGCACCAAATTACTAACCATGACATGTATTATCTTATTACATACTCAAATCTATCTTATGATCACAATGTTATAAATTGGTTTGCCTGAATAGATGGCTTTTAATTTGCATTGCTTCAACATTAGTTCAATCAAAGTTTGTTTATAGTTGTTATCAGTCGAAAACAGTGATTATTTTTCCACTGCACTTATATTCTAGTATACTGTCATTTTTGGGGACCAAACACTTTTCCGTTTATAGTGAACATTCGAAAGGCGGTGGCATCGGGATTAAACTATCAAAGATGTCAACAAAATATCTCAGAAGAAGCATGGTATTAAACTATTTCATCATTGTAAGGAGTCAGTAGGAATATAAACACTCAGAAGGAGGTCACTACCACCTTTATTAGCTGTATTCCATTAGGGTTTATGATGTATGTTTTCAAACAAACTTCTAATATTTGTTTTACTATCACAATATCAGTTTTTAAGTGCCGTGTGGCGGCCGTAAAATGCCACTCCACCCTCAGTGTTATATATTTTCTTTTTCTTTAGACCTAGGCAATATATTCAACATATCTGTAAAACAGAGTTCCGCTTAAGCTAGTGCTATGGCCGTGAGTGGTATTGCACATCTTATCACCTCTCGTAAACAAACTCGGACTCAATCTAACTGAGTCTGCAATCTTTTTGTTGGAATGGTTGCTATTGATGTCAAATGTTTGCTTCGTCCATTATTGTAATTTATCATGTAACTGCAGTGTACGCCTTGATTATAATTTCATGATTATATTAAATAAAATAACAGTAAAATAAGTTTTGTTTTGGGTTATAAAAGGTGCAAGTTTGGCTGGGACATTGTATCCATTATCGTAACCGTATGATGTGTAATCAGTCTAGATTGCACTATCATGCATTTAATGTACATAACGGGACTCCTGTATGTACATCTTAGATAAATTATACCCAAGGTATCATACAAGTGGCTAAAATATAAACAATTAGTACAATATTCAAATCAACTTAATCAAGTACCACTCACCGGATACTTCTTTTTACGAGATTCGAGCAGACATTGATATCAGATGTTTCCAAGTTTTATTCATCCCAGTATCATTTAGGTTAGAGCCAATATGCATCAGCAAATTGACTGGCTTACATAAATTAATTCGACTGTTGGCGGGTCTTGAAGACTGGGGGTAGTTTAATAGTGAGGGTGTTGGCCGAGTTAAATCGGATGAGCTAGTGGGATTGAATGGGGTAAATTGGTGGGGGCGAGTTGGTGGAGTTGAATGGGGTGAGCTGGCGGGGTTGAATAGGGTGAGCTGGCGGTGTCGAATGGGGAGAGCTAGCGCGGATGAATTGGGAGAGTTGGCGGGGTTTGACGGGGCTGCGTGGCTGTGGTCTGGGTTGTGTTATTAATTTGAAATCAGCAGCATTAACTAGTGGACCAGAATGAATATTTGAGCACGAAAGCGTCCTTTCACCTCGCACGTTTACTGTATGAAAATCTTAGCATGTTTGTAAGTATTAACCGAAAAGGCATTTAATACTAAAAAGGCATTTAAACGAAAATACACAAAGCGTTAAACTAATCAGTGATAATACTTGATATCACAATATCCATATACCAGTGTACTATAACACATGTTCATAAACCTTAAAATAAATACTTACTGATATACCACTTTATAACTGAAGATTTAATATTTCAGTACATATCTCAGTGTCTGCACTTTGAATCAAGCGCTCAAGATTAAGCTTTTGTCTGCCACCAATTTCATAGAAATGTCTATCTCGGTGATGTGTAAGTAATAAGATTTCATATTTGTCTTAGTTTCAAAACAAACTAAATTTGATGTTGATATTAAAGTATTCCCAAGCATAATCTCTCTTGCAATGTTAACTTATAGATAGATGTACGTTGTGTATTACTGATCCTTGAATACATACATACCCGAGACAGGAATTGTCCTTTCTGTGGTCATAGCGTACTCTAACAATAACCATTGCTTATAAAGTATCATTTACTGATATAAATTGAACTTTGACAAAAGACAAATTTTAAGACATAATTTTAATAATTTAAGGGACTTAATAATAATGTTGTATGATTGTCGCCGCCCGTTTCTAACAGGTACTTTCTCTACGCCAATATGACAGAATTATGTACGACCACTCTAGTACAAGTATCTGTGGACTTCTTATAATTAAAATACAAATCAATGCATTATGAATGGAAATAAAAACAAAATACATTCGATATTATGCTAATGTATTTATTTCTACTGAATAAAGCTATAGTTTCTAGAGTATGCTGTTACAGTATATAGAAAATGGATTAGTAAACTGGTTTCAGTCCTCATTTACTCTCGCCAAACACAGTAATATTAAACTTCAACCAACTACTAAGAACAATTTACAAAGAAGAGGGATAAAAATTAAATTTTATACAATTAAGGGAAAAGTGTTAATCTATTTCCAACAAAAGTTATCCAGAAAAGTAACAATAGGAAGATATTATAAACAACTCGGTTTATTCATATGGCGATTCAAAATGCTAATTTATTTTCTACAAAATTTCTCTAGGAAAAAATAAACACTAATAAGATACCTTGAATAACACGACCTAACCTAGTGGCGATGTAAACTGTTACCAAATTTCTAATATATGCAATTTATTTATGTTTTCACATGTTATGTGATTTAAATCATGAGGAATAAATCGTTTTGGAAAACAAATTTAACTTTATAAAGAAAAGACTGTGTACTTTTAACAATTATGTCGTGCCTTTTCATGAATGTTTCTGAACCAAAGATTAATTCAATACGCTGAATATAGCAGTATGGTTATTTTAACCATTTAGAAAATTATATGTTGAAATGTTTCCAGTAACGGTTACATTTTAAAAACTGGAAATATTTAGTACTAATGAAAAATAAATAAAGCCTGAATCCCATTGTATAAATGGCGTTTTGACGAAACTCATTTAAGCGAGTTTAATATTAATATTCAGTATGCACATTAAATGACAGATTTCTTAATGTATTTCTTTTAAAATGCGTACCTTTCAAGGTACGTAAGTGCGGATGATAACAGAAAGCATTTAAATAAGACATGCAATCTTGATTCCATTCATTAATACACACTCTTTCCATCTTTGTGTCTGTTTTCATAAGCATTAAAACATCAATGTTCAATGATATTTTTGTTCAGGACGTATTTCTTTGAAATTATTACTTCAAATATGTATCGATACTCCTGAATGCAACAAGCCCACATATATAAATAAATAGAATATCTAATAATGATAATGTAATATCATAAAACAGTGATTACAAATTGAGTACATTTAAACAAAATATACAATAATTCAGATAAAATCAGGGTTACGAAATGCGACAGATGAGTAACAGTTATCTGCATTATAATCTATGATTTTGACTTTATACAACATGAGTCCTGAACTACACAAGATGTTATAACTGATACAGTAACTGTAACAGTCAAAATGATACAAAGGGTTGGAACGCATAGGTTATAAACTCATGTACTTGCCTCCTAATGAAATTAAAGTTTGAAGCAACGGGGCTTAAAACACAATTACTCAAGTGAGATAGCCAAGGTGCCTGAATTTACATGAAATAATTAAAAGAAGGTCGGGAAGGCAGTTCTTATGATATTTAGCTGCTTCGATATCTGCCTTCTGACTTGTTTTGTTTTGCTTTTAATGGGATTTCTCTTCATTCTCTGTCGTCTGCAAGGGCATGCGTGTAGGGTTTATTTGGCTTTATGTACTTTATAATTTTATACGAACATTGCCATATTTTATATACTAGGCTTTTTAACATTACGTGTTCAAGTTTCACTGTCATGTAAATTTGAAACATTATGAGGTTAAGAGTGAGTTTTAGTGCAGACATCATCTATTTAAACTACCAAATGGTCTTTTTGCCATTGACCATTCTATGGCGGTGCTCCACTCCATTGTTTTCCTTTATTTGTTTTGTCTTCACTACCTAAATGTTTTTATTGGTAGATGTATTTGCGTGTATAATTTTCATGATGCATACACATCCATACATAATAACAATGCTTTACAGTATCAAAATGATGGGGCTGCGTATTTGAAGTCATCATCTTGTTTTTGTTTTATGAGTAATTTTCCCTGTATTACCCATATAAGATCTTTGTTTTATGAGTTTCTTTTTCACAGTATTAATAAACTCAAACTCAAACAGTTTATTACTATATGACCACCGGCCCTGGTACAAATGATATATACTGAACATACGATCAGACTATACAATAAACAGTACAGTGCAGTAAACAGTACCCATACATCCGATCTTTGTTTTACGAGTTATTTTCCCAATATCACCCATACATCCTATCTTTCTTTTACGAGTTATTTTCCCAGTATTACCCATACATCCGATGTTTGTTTTACGAGTTATTTTCCCAGTATTACCCATACATCAGATCTTTGTTTAATGAGTTATTTTCCCAGTATTACCCATACATCAGATCCTTGAAGTTACCATTATGACTTCAAATATGAAACTGGGCAAGAAATAGAAAAAAAAACACACTTCCGAACATTTCAGTGATTATATACAATAAAATAATGTTAAACATTTGCATACATGGCAAAAGTAGAAAATTTTCTAAGATGCTTAACAAAATGATAATACAATTTAATCTAGGCTATTATAACAAGAAATCAAATACCGAATATTAATATCCAACATTGTTCTCCGTACCTTAGATAAATATTGAAATCCGAAAGTGAAAAAGAATTTTTACAATTGTAACACAGCAATATTATACTATTATACAATAACTTTGTGATTTCACACCGAACAATTTCCGAAAATATAATTAAAAGGAATACAAAAGCAAATATATGGTTGATAGAATGGTAACGACTTACGACTGTCAAGCGTAACACTAGCATAATACAAGTTTAACATTAATCATTTGAAAGTATTGCAATTATGTCTTTTTTTTGCTTTACGGAACTGATCCTTTATTTCATCAACTTGCCAGATTATCAAACACACTGTAGCAAATTATCTAAAAGAAACATTTAATAATCGAATATATAAAAAAATATTATAAGTTATGATGATAAAACAAGGACAAAAAAGATGAAAGTCAACATGCAATATCACACAGTTTTTGTGACTTACATTTACATGAAATATGATTTCACGCTCTTATACTTTTGCTCTTTATGTTTTATGAAATAAATAGATTGCTAATGATATAGCCATACGAAATTTCCAAGATTCTTAATTTAAACTTTGATGAATTTTTATCCTTAACTAAATGTTTATGAGAATTAAGGAATGGCAAATGAATGTTTATAAAACACTTTTGTAATATCAATATTCTGCAATTAATAAAAAGAAAAAAGAATGATTCTTAGAAAACGCATTATTAGATACATTTGACCATTCGAAGCAAACCCTCATATTCAAAGTTCTAAACATATAATATTATACTGTAATAACGAAAGAACAAAAGTAACGTACACAGAGCAATGTGAAAAATGCATCTGTGACAATATAGATAACTCATTACAACGATTACAAAATACTAAAATCATTCCATGATTCCAATCAGATACGTTGCAAAAGGTTGTTGAATAACCTATATTATATTAAACATAGGTATCATACGTCGTACATGAGAAAATAAGTTTGTGGAAGGTAACGTTTTGATGTGACGATATTTCTGTGAAATTACTTTATTGAATTTAGGCTTAAATAATTTTGAATTAATTGCGCAAACCATACCTTAAACCTACTGAAAAGCCTACATGAAAAAGGAAAACAAATCCAGGTATCCCCACCCCTTTATGGCAGGCATTAACCATCGATTCCTCCACTGATTGCCATCGAGCAGACAGCAGATAAACAATTTATTTAATATATTTTTAAAAATTTTGTTAAGTCATTAATACGTATGGAACGTAGGTTATTGCACCTCTCATATCATACTTTAATAGTATGTACGAAAGAAATTCTTCATGTGGTGTATATCCTCCTTAGATTTGCTAGAGCGTCTGCTTTTGTAATGTCATCCCACGCTTCCGGTATACATGATATATCATACTTGTACTTAACTGCCAACTGACATTTATATGTTGCAACAAACCACATCCAGAACATCGAGCAATCGGACATATTAGCGTTTGGTTCTATATCCCAGTCTGGGATAAAATCTTTATAGTCTTTGTAATTGTGCCATTTCAACTCGCAGGGTTTCATATTTTGAGGATTGCAGCGGAAACCAAAAAGATCACAATGGTGTACTTGCACAGACTGCACATTATAATTACAAGAAGTTATGGCAGCTTTATGTGTGAAGTCTTCACGTGCTCCGCTACAACATGATATTCTATGTTGCAAACTGTAATGATTAGTCCCACTATGACTAAAACCTTTGGCACAAGGCTCCCCACAAAAGGCACATTGTTCAGGACATCCCCATGCCTGTTTAAACAAGGGTTTCAAGGGGCTGTCAGGTCCGGTGAATTGTACGATTCGTTTGGCTTGGTTATTTGACTTCTGTTTCACATTTTCAACGGAAACGTTGAGATTTTCAATCAGAATACTGCTAAAATTTCTTATGTCTTCTATCTGACATAGAAACTTTGTAATATTTTGGAATTCTGATTTACTAATGGCACATTTCGAAAAATGTTTCGTGAACATATCTATCCATTTTTCTGTCGAAGGGTTCTCAGTTCTGAACAAATCACAACTTTTGTTTACACTTCGTTTAATGTCATCGTAAAATTCATTTACAATAACCGTTGCCAGTTGTGAAAAATTCATCATGTTTGAACCAAATAGGTATGTTTCCGCTTTTTCCTTCATCCACTGTTTTACAAACTTTCTGGGGTTCTTTATGTACTTGAAAAATGATTCAAAATCGTCAGCATTTGCCATATATTCCAGAACTTCTACTATTAAATGGAACTTCAACTGGGGCAAATTTTGCTTAAGAGCGGTCTTGATAGTCACTTGAAGGCGTTCTTTTATTTTATCCCACAAAACATTTTCCAAAACTGCAATGATCTGCTTAGCGGCGGCTTCTTCTGCTTTACGGTCCTTCACGTAAGCAATAAATTGTTCTCTTACTTGACATTTGTATTTATCAAGCTTTGCATGTATGCCATTATTCTTTGCATATTCGGCATTGTATGCTTTAAATCTTGCATGAGCAAAATAACTCACATGAAGGCACAGTTTTACAACACCTGTTATTTTGAAAGTAAAGCCAACATTTTGGTTCTGCGTTTGTAGGATTTCTTTGTGGGCTTTTAGCAGAACTCGTCTGACTTCTCTGTATGAAACTTCGTCCCTGTCTGTCAAGCAGGTATCAACTGTCGTGTCTGTTTCTGCAAATATATTGTCAGCTACGTTTTCTACACGTAAAAGTTTGGCTTCATTTTCTTCCCCGTAAATTTCAGTTGAAAAGCTGATGTCATCAAAATCAATTCCAGACGAGCTGAACGACCCAGTTAGTGATTTCATATCCCGAAACACAGACGTGCAAGGAAAATGTTCCTCACACTTACCTCCTGGTTTGTGACATACTGTCTGCTTTTGCAACTCTGATTTTAATATAAGTTTCTCTGTATTGAATATGTCAAATAGACATTTTTCGAAATTATCACTTAGCGACTCCGTGGAATCTTGCAAATCTCCAAAGTTAATTATTTCACGGCTTATAATTTCCCACGTTTGTTCAAATTTATTTTCAATTTCTTCCATGTGAAGGCATTCGCCTTTAATAGCTTTTGCAACCTGCAACGATCTTTCATACAGCTCGGCTTCATGTTGTAAGCTTTTTTCTTTAATTGTTAATTCTACACATGTTCTGTCCCTTAAACGAACTGTTTCCCTCTTGATTCTATCATCCAATTCATTACTAAGCGACTTTACACGATTAATTGCAAAGTCCTCCCACTGTAAAATAGTATCTTTGTAATCATTTTTCTCACAATATTCTTTCATTTCGATTATTGCATCTGACATCTTTTCCGTCAAAACATCACGCATTTGTTTTATTAGCTTATCTGCTGCGTTCTGTACTAGGTTTTGTTGAATACACTCAGAAAATAGTTTTTGAGAAGTTATAACATGTTCGTTTTCGATGATATTTTCAAACTTAATCAGGATATCTTTTAAGGCTTCTTCCATATGTATGTAGGCTTTAATTTCAAGACTATTTCTGAAACAAAATACAAAGTCCTCAGTCAGTACGCCTTTCCACAAGTCTTGCATATGAAGAGAAATGTCATTTAGTGATTTGTATGACTTATCTGTGCAGGCCAATGCTTTCCCAAGTAGTTTATACCTATGATCAAAAATACGTTCGATGTAATCTGAGTTGACTCTAGCCATAGGTGGATTTCCCTGCCAGTAATTCGGCAGATACCATACATTTGCATTTATATCAAAGTCAATAACTTGGCGGAATGTTGTTATTTCCCGTGTACCCTCTATTTCTCCAGCGTCTTTTGCAGCAAGATCAAGGGTTTCCATTAAAACATGTAACCCAGTCCTCATGTTATCCCGGGCAGAAATATCCATCACGTTTTGATGTACTAAGTAGAACATTTTGCCGATATCTAGTTGTTTGTTTACAAGTTTCAACTTGAGAAATGCATGCACAACAACCTGTACAATGTCTCGAATTTCAGTGGTGTTTTCACCCATTACGTTAACAAGAGTAATATCTCCTAGGCCCGCTATTACAGTTGACAATTCGTTATCGTGACTATGCCCTCTCGAACTAAACTCAGTAGCTCTTAGTCCTTCGGAATCAATAACTATCACATAACGAAACGGAAGGTTATTGCTGGATGAAATTGGTAAAACCTGCATATGTATTCCTCTGGTACATCGGCCAGATTTTACAGGAAACTGAGAACCAAACAAAGAGTTCAAGAGCGTTGACTTTCCAGAACTTTGAACACCAAGGACAGATAGAGTAAAAACCTTTTTCATATTAATGTTTTGTGACATTTTCTCTAGAACTGACCGGACCCAGTTGCTTGGTAAATAAAAATTATCTCCGTCAACTATTTCAAAAGTATGTCCTTCATTTAAAAAGAAAACCATTGCCTGTATTAAAGTTTCAACAGACGGTAGTTCAAATGCTCCAGGACTTTTATGTAAAACAATAAATGTTTCATATATGTGCCCCATTTCTCTAAACAAATGTTCTATTCCAAGGGTTGCGTCTTCAATAAGTTCTTGAGACATTATAATCTCATTTGACAGTGATTCTAACTCTTTATCGTTAGGGGTTGTCTTATTTTTTAAGTCTGCAAAAGTTTGACGTTGCAATTGATTTTGAGAAATCAATCGGGGCAGTTGTTTTCTCTTTTCATTTTCTAAGAATATTGAAAGCCATCTTAAGAAATATTGTTTGAGTCTTGGTGAATCATTGTCATCAACTACTGACTGTATAAATAATTTCACAGGTTCTGATATATGTTCGAGCTGTTCCTCTCTTAACTGTTTAATCTTTTTTTCAACATTACATGTTTCTTTTATATCTTTTAATCTATACAACATTTGGATATAGGATCCGAGTCTCTTTGAATGAATATAATGTACTGGCGTTATAGAACGTTTCCACTGGCCTTCTTTTTGGATCTTCTTCATAGACTGAAAAATTCCCAGAGCTTTTTCTTTACCCTTTATACATTCGGGTTCCTTCTCGTCATTGGATAAATTTGACAATTCACTGAGGCGATCATCTAGTGATTTTGCAATATATTCCCTAAAATGACTCGCTAAAACATTTTGTAATTGTGCAACCATCTCTTTAGGATTCATTTGTGTGACCCCCTTATATTTACTGACGAACTTGAACAAAAGACTTGGGGGTAAATTCCCGCGAAACTGTTTAAGTATTATCATGTCCGATTTGTCCAGCGAATTTGCTATAATTACTATAACAGACGTGAAACAAGAAACGATTTTAGTTAAAGCTTCACCATCAGTTTGGAAAGATGATTTGTCTACCACAAGAACAAATGTATCAGAGAGTTTAGAAATGCACTCAGTAACATCATCTGTAAAGTCCGATTCTACACTACCTCTCATATTAAAAAATGTCACCGCTTCTTCAAACCTTCCTCTACCACTACCTACTAACGGCATCGAGAACATTTCTACTTGTCCATTGCTAATACATCTTTGTGACATACCTAGTGAGCAATTCATATTGTAAAACGTATCTTGAATGTCGTCAGATAATAAATCATTCATTAACTTTGACTTTGAGTAGAGTGGCCTACCAAAATTCGCAAAAGTAACTGTCTTGACAGGAAGTTCAAGTATTTCAATTTCAGTGGTCCTAGTTTCGAGAGATTGAGATAAAAATTTACTTTCTACAACTAAAGAACGAAATGGCCAAACTAATACTACCCATTCGCTTGACAGCCTATCGAATTGTATGAATGGGAGAGCTATTTTACAAAGATGCAATTTCTTGAACAAAAGCTGTTTTAGCATCGGATCACAACACTGAATGGTAATGAAAAAAATGTCAAAGGGACACAAAATATTATTATCGGGAGTTGTATCTTCAACTTGAAGAAGATCAAAAATGTTAACTTCACTCTCTGTATCTTCTGCCTGTTCATTGTTTTCCTTACCAACAGTGGCTATTGAAAGATCTCGTGCTTTACTCTGTACGCTTATTATTCGTTTCAGTAAAACCCAAGGCAATCCCTCGTACGTATTTTGTTGTTGGCTAGTCTCTTCAAGATCTATAGACATAATGTCCTGTACTGATATTCCTCCAGGGTATTTGTCTGTCAGTGCAGTTTTTTCTAATATCTGATTTAATGTTACTTTTGCATCGCCTTTGGAATAAATAAATTTAACTTAAGCTACGTCTTTCGAAACAAAATAAATATCTCACAAAACCTTATTCAATTTTTACTTTATTCAGAACTGATTTAAGACACAACAGTGAAGGGTTTACAAAATGTTTGTTTTTATTACGTCATTAGAGAGCTAGAGTTTTTTTTTATAAATAAACAGACTTTTGAATTATTTACATTAACACCGACCCGTATTTTCTTTACCCGTATTTTACCGAGCATGACCTGGCTCAGACTCAAATAAGTTTAAATAATATCAAAATACAAATAATGATGGCACTATACTACATTCTATAGCAGAGACTTCCGTTTGCGAGATATTAAGACTGCTGACTTTAACTTACATGCTCTCCGTCAGCGTGTATTCAAAATCTTGTTTGATGTGTAAAATTCTTACTTATGAGAACGTCATTCAGACGGCTGTGGTTCTACCCAGATCTCCACTCGCTACCAAAAGCTAGAAAGTCATCATATGACGTTAATTCCATTAGGATGAAAATGAAATATTGGAATTGATACAAGTATTATATACAGTTGTCGTCTGTAAAATCAAAACAATGCATTGAAGAGTAAACATTTTACCTTTGATTTCATCATCACTTTCTGGCTGTTCCATAACGGTCGTCTGATCACAAGAGACTTTGATCTCCACTAAACATAAAGCGAACGTTCATCATAACATATCAGTCAAAACAATAGAACAAAAACGACATCTTCTATCTTATCACTTACCCAAAAGTAACTTGACTACCTAGATAGGTTTTATTTTGTTACAAGTAAACTCATTATTTTAACTTTTATTGTTCATTATTTTTCCTAGATGAAAATCTGAATATTACGAAATAAACACTTCAATAAGCAAATATATTAGAAATATGAAAAGTTTCTGGGTAAACTATCACACATTTTTTAACTATACTTTTAGCGCACTTACCACGAATGTCTTCTATGTCTACGTCATGTCTCTTTGCACTAATTGCACTCATTACATCAACATTCGTGTCTTTCGTTTGAGCTATTCCGGCTAAAGATGGTGTAAAGAAATACAATCCATATCATACAGTAGCATACAGGTAATTTTCAACAGAATCAATTTGTTGAGTGTAAGTAAATTATTCCGTACAACTGGGACAATTTTAATTAATGAAGATAAAATATTGAGCACTCTGTTCTAGGTTAGGGAGATATTTGTAAATAGTTTTTAATTAAAACCACGTCCCTGTAATATAAATATTATCGATAATAACTTTATCATGTTGTAACTATGTTTTCTTGTCAAAATAACCCCGACTTACATGCTTTAGACGCATGCTATGCAGAAATCTTAGAAAAATATTCCATTTCCGTAAACATAGTTTGTATGCATTGTAATTATGACAATGCTCTTCAATATGGAAAGAAAGAAAGCTAAATTATTTATGAATTCACACAATACCCGATGTGATTTCCATCGAGACTGTTGATGAATCATTACAACTACATGACGAATCGTCTGTAGTATATGGTACAGCAATCAAAGGCTTCTGGCGTAAAGTATAGGTTCCCTTGTCTACCACCCTTTGAGCAACTGAAAATAAGTTGGACAGAAATAAATAAAACTATTTACAACTTTTTGTGACTAGTGCCTGAATAAAAAGAATGTGTGAAACGTTTATAATTATAACAATACTTTATGTTATTACTGTTTGCATTTTTCTCGGTGCTTTCGAGGGATCTACTTTACAGATTATATTTACTTCATCTACTTTACTGCTTAAGCCGGTGGGCAGTGTTGCATTTTCCATTACTGTTCATGAACAGACTCAATCAAACCGAGCCTGTAGTTTTCACTGTTTGCATTGTTCTCGGTGCTTCCGAGGGATCTACTTTACAGGTTATATTTATGCATTGAACTTCTAACTTGGTGGCGGGTGAATATCAGGGGTTTCTTGAAATCTATACAATGAGTTGTGTTTTCGATAGGAATGAACAAAAAATTGAACAAACACTTCGTTCGCTTCATTTATGTCAAGGGTTTATTTTTGTCAACTGCAAAGTTCAACTGAAAAATGTTTGAGGTTTTGTCATAACGTTGGTGTTACCATTTTCATATAAAAATGACAAAAGCGTTTATGCTTTAGTGTATTTACTTACCTGCAGTGGATTCAAATGTGACCAGAGCGCTTCCGTCCTTTGTAATTTTGATGTCAACCACATTATTTCCACCTGAGCTATCTTCATCTTCAAAGTAATATTCTAGTAGCTCTTTTACTGAATAGTCCATCTGAATTCCATTAACTTCTACGGTAGAAGAAGTGCACACGCTGGAGCGAAAACCTGCGTCTGTTGTCAGAACATCTACCTCTACCACTGATCCGAATAGCACAATCGGCCTCTTCTGTAGAACTGACTGGACAGCTGAAAATACTTTACAGGTCGAGACAAGTGTTAAGCAAGATTATTCCTTGAAAACCCTTCCGATGCTTCATTTGAACTATCTGGCCGCTTACAAGGTTTTCATCCAAAATTATAATGACGGTCCGTACCTTGACACACTCCCCTGTAATATTGGGGCGGTAGGGGTATATGTCAAAATACACCTATATTGAAAGTACCATCCGTATTTTACCACAGAAAAATGGTTTCGGCTTTTCCCTACAGCCGATAATAAAAAAAGTTACAAAATAGGCTAACATAACAGAGAAGTAATTAAAAAAAATATTGTAAGTGAAAAAGGGATCTGCCAAAAAAAAAAAAAAAAAAAAAAAAAAAAAAAAAAAAAAAAAAATACAACACCGCAATACGGAGCAATATATACATGAGACAAAGTCATATGACCGTTGGCCCATAAGAGTTAGATTGACCTTGAAGCAAGCCATCCGAAACATGCACACTGCACGTCGCTTTGATGTGGTGGCCAAGTTTCTTTGAAATCCTTCAAGAAGTTCAAGAGTTATAGAACGGACACGAAACAAACTCATATGAACTTTAACCCCCACGTGTGACCTTGATCTTAAAGGAAGCCATCTGAAGCATGCGCTTTGCACATGGTGAGCATTTGTGTCAAATATCTTCGAAATCCTTCGTGGGGTTCAGGAGTTACAGAGCGGACACAAAATTGCTAACGGACCGACGACAGACGGACGGACATCGGGGGTATAACATAACACGTCCCTTCGGGCGTATAAAAAGCCATACCGGGACGACTTGAACTACCGATCCGATGCATATACATGTATTCAATATATGCACAGATGATGTCCTATGACAAACATATACAGTCAAAAGCAAGCTGTGTAGTCAGTCACAATTAAATAATTTCAAGTTTTGGTTTGTATTGTTTAACTAGGACATTTTGTTTTAGCAAACACCAGATCTCGCATTTTATTGTTTATGACAGTACATGTTTTCGCTGGCTATCGATAAATAAATCAATATCCTGTTATATTGAGTTACAGTTATTTGTAAAATATATCAGTCAAATGGAGAGTATTTTTATTTAAAAAAATAATAATCTTCGTTCTATTTTACGATGTTATACAAGGGAGAACACTGCAGAGAATAATCAGACTATCTCTGATTTACACATTCCGATAGTATTTCTGTCATTGTACACACAGGGTTTTGTATGGAATGGACTCCTTCTATACGACCATAATCTGACAAACTTTAATTTCTAAACCTATAAGCCAAATCCTTCAATCAACAGCTAATCATTACATTAACCTCTTTGACACTATCAAAGGTAAAGGAAGGTTTATATTTCGCATTGATGTCCTGGCGATAAGCTAATCTAGCATTAGTCTTAAAAAATACGCACGCATGTCATCATTGTCAAATGATATTGATTATGTCTTTACTGCGCAAGTCAACAGAAGGAAACGTCAAGTTTATATGACAATTAAGAGTTTTAATTTTCGGTCCACTATTTGACCTGAATCCCAATGTAAAATCAAAATGGATGTGTGAACATGGGTCAAGTGATTAAAATATCACATGAAATGTTTAGAACAGCAGACTGCAATTTTGATGTATGCTACGAATGCATATGTTTGTTATACGAAAATGGAACAAACAAATTTATTACGCACTTGCAGATTGTTCAAACTGAATTAAAGAAGATCGATCGTCTTCATTGAAACGTATGTTGCTGATTTTTCCTCCGCCATGCTTCCTGGCATTTTTAAATACCAATAGCAGATGCTCCATGTCTACACCCTCAGGTATACCAGCAACAAGTATTGTTCTCTGCTCTTGATCGGCATCTAAAGGTAGGAAGTTTTAATATTCATTTACCCTAATAAATGCAAAACGCAGACAAGTATAAAAATGCTTGTACAACTGTGCTGTATCGTTTGATGATATGAATAATAATAAATTTCACTTTTTCCTTATATACGTATGTACAATGAGTGACGCTCTCTACACTATCTACAGCTTTATTTGTACGGGAAAGATGGGATGGATTTTGACATGAACCAACAACTGCATTACTAATACGTAAATAAATATTTCAACGACGATTCTGTCGCTTATGGTTAATTAATTACTTTTGCAAGAAATCAGATTCTATATAAAAACAAACGTAGTCAGCTTGTCAGCCTAGTCAACATGTCAGCTTATACGTCATCTATATCAAATAAGCGTTATTTATCTATCTTCAAAACTGACATTATCATGAGTGATGTCTGTTATCTACAGTGTTTTGAAAAGGAATGACGTCTGTTTGTGTAAGTTGGTATCATCTGTTTGATTCATGCATTGATAGAAATGTAAATATATTAATGAATAGCCTTGACAAATTACCGTTTTCCCTCGGTCCTGGATTTGACTCGATGCCTGATATCAAAAGAAGTAGTCCAATGAACAATACACTTCCAGTAACCTTTATCCCTCCGCTCAGATTTATGACACAGACAATAGTGACAACATCGTTTCCATATGCAAATTTGAAAGTGCCTATTCTTCCGCGGTAAGTGTCAATGTCTACACCCATGATGCTGAAAGGCAGAATTAATACATGTGTTTTTTCTTATCCCTTACCTTATATAGATTAATATCATGAATCTTAAATCCGAATCATATTTCACACCCGTAAAACTATTGTATATTGCTTCTGCATTTGATGAACCTGTTAACGATTTCAAATGAACTCACATGGCTATGACGTAACGCAAAGGCGGAACATTCCAGAAGTCACCACGCTCGATTTGCTACGACTGATTACATCCGTCACGTCGGCATATGAGAAACGTGAATTCTACCACACGTTACACACACACAAAAAACATCAACAACAACAATAAAAAAACAGTACTTTGTGTCGCGGCGTATGAATGTTTGCTTTTACAATAAAGTAGGCAGTACTGAAACTGTAAATATAATACCGATTATGGTAATTATCTTAACAATTAATTATTTTTGACAGCGAGTCCAATTTAGCCGTGACCTGTCACCAGACATGCAGTTTTATATTTGTATTGTTAACCTTATTAGTGTCAAATCATAACTGAAAAACATGTAAAAATGTCGGACCCAAACCCGAGAAAAAGGTGAGGGGTTTTATACTATACTCATTATACTGTACTTATTTGAAAATGTCAAAACATGGGGTACATGTATATTGTATTAAAGAATGCAGTGGTAAAAGTATTCCTAAATGCTCCTAAAAATGCCCCAGAATGCAGGAAATGAAGCACTGAATTTCAAAATTTTCCAGACCCCTTAGCTAGTCCCCTACTTTTCAATTTCAGTCGGCTAATAATTATAATTATAATGTGTGCCCCCACCCCTCCTCCCCTACCCTCCCCCTAATCTGAAAACGGGCCTGAGGTATATTTCACCTTTTAGCAATTTCCATTTGGGTGTGAAATACAATGCTAAAAGTATGCGCAGAGGCACTCGTTTCATTTTAAATGGCATGCATTTTGTATTGACAATATTGAGTGGAGATGATAAAATAAGATACAGAACTAGATTAGTTAAAGCTCAAAGTCTGGTTTGTAACGACGTATAGTGTTACATTAAGTTACAATGAGATTATTGAACTTGGCAATAGATAAGATGATCTTAAATGAATGGCTTTTCGTACTGAATCTATTAGGTGATTCGAATAAAATAATCATAATTATGCAAGGCTCTGTCGAGCATTTAAAGATTTAAAGAATTTTTTCGACGAAGTTTAATGGAATGACAAAAACTTAATATTCCTTTTGTTATAATTTAGATTGTTCTGCTGTACATCGAAGTTGTTTTATTGTTAGCCTATCATTGGCAAAATCGATTCGACTGTACTTCACGACAAAATATAATCACTCTAGTGAGATATAAAACAACTTTACTTCAACGTTGTCAAAAAGCAAAGATAAATATTCAACAGGGAAGGCCACATTCTAAAAACGCGCCTCCCCAAACTTTAACAAAACACGCGGGCGCGCACACGACCAACACAAACACTCGCACAAAACAAACACACAGGACAAAACGAATAAACTAACCTCACCTTTATCCCCACACTGTTCCAAAGACATAGGACAGTGTAAACAAAGGTTATTCCCACCAAGCAACATCCAAGTACACGCAATGGCAACAGAAAGGCATGCTCTTACATAAGCATATTTTATACAAAAAGGCAAACTCCTTAAGAAACTAAAAATGCATGTTCTCAATACTTTTGCAGAAGAGAGACCAACAACGGAAACGAAACACCCTTAAAGACCATAGGAAAGAAGACGGAAATCAAAATAGCTCAGTCTGACGGAACAGATGGATGACTCTTTAAGACTCTTCAAAGGTCCTCCACCTGTTCCGTCAGACAAAATCAAAGAGGGAAGCGTAGCGTCCAACTGTATAAGGGCTGAACACTAAACATGCGGTGTGTCTCAAAACAGTTCGGTCATAACCAATTTTAATTAAACGTTAAATAACTTACTAAATATAATTTGAAAATCGCCATGACTCGAAACCTAACAAAATTTGCAAACCACATCCCTATAAAAATCGGGTTGTAATACACCTTCTCGCAAAAGTGTCTTTACTATTAAATTTTAAAACCAAACCTGAATTACGATAGTAAAATTTTGCAAAGTATTTACGTAATGTATAAAAGCGGTGGCCATGTTGAAGACGCTTATTTGCAATATATTGATTACGTTTATTTAAGTACTCAACATGACTATACGCTCTTGCAAACCGAATAAATTGAGAAATATATATCCCATAATGGTGCCTGGGGCACATCCCCATCCAAATGGGGGAAATTTACAATACTGAAATTAAAATAATCCCTCTTGTCATAAATTTTGGTACGTATAATATTGTCATAAATAGAGAGATATAAATCTAGCAATGAAGCAGTAGTATCCGAATTGTTAGTTTCATTTATTTAACTAGAGCTCCCGATGATAAATAGCATCCACCAATTGAGCAAAAACGGATTATCCATATTAAGTATATCATCAGTTCTTTATAGATTTTGTACATATATTTGTCTTGTTTGTTGTTTGTTGCAAAGTTACTGGAGCGTGTCAAACTTTATTGATTTAAGCAGTTCTGCATATAAACATGTAAATACTGACCTTTTTGGTAAAGAAAACATGTAAAGAGCAAGGTTGAATCATGACAATTAGATTTGATAGAAAGGAGGATAAAATGTCAATATGGATATAAAAAGACTTTGCTGAAACATTTTAGTCGAGAATTTCATTGTAATTTCCTCATACAATATCCTGGTGGTTATAACAGAAACCACTGGATCGTGACAAATTGTAGTCATTGATATAGTGGACGCAACTTGACCCCGATGGTTGAACTTTGCATTATAATACATAATGAGGTACAACCTATTATTGAAAAGGAGTGTACGTAAAACACGAGCTGCACGAGAAAAAGGAAGTATAATTTTGTATAAATATATATTAGTGTATTTGGAGGTTTTATAGGTATCGCACAGTAATAAGGCGCTTTGAAATGTAAACAAACAAAACGATAGCTTAGATTTAAGTCAATACACTACGTTTACGATTCAAACAGTAATTCCTCGTTGGCCGATCGGTAACGGTGATCGTGTTATACTTTTTCGTCGGGAGTTCGATTCCCAGACCGACCCGAATTTTTTTTAAACCGTATTTAATTTCTATTATCTTTAAATACGATTCAACGAAAACAACACGAGTTGGTTAATCTAGTAGTAACTTATTCACTTACTTATAAATGTATATATGTCACGGTTAACACGTAATTATGTTTAAATACGCTTTATCTTTAATATGATTTAACACTTGAAGCTTTTGTGAATGAATTCGTAACCAGAGGAAAGCAAACTTATACAAAGAATGTAAATTAAAATGTAAAATGAAAGAAAAGGATGGATGCAAGGTTCTACAAAAATCACTACAAAATTATATTATGACTATCCACTCAACCTACTGCGACATCAAGCCAACTATTGAATTCATTCTTATATCTTTTATCTTAAAAGGGTGCTCAGTACTGATTCTTTATTTAAGTGTTGCTAAAAATAAAAACGCCATAATACTGTGCGGTTTTTATAGCTGATCAAATGTACAGCTCGTTTTTGTAAACATCATGTTTGTAAACGTTGAAGATTGCGTTTTGCAACCTTAACTCAGAATTCCATGTTTTAGTGTGTCTTGTATAAAAAAAACGTGAGCTCAAGCTAAAACAAAGCATAATCAAAAAGTACAAAGGTCACTTTGTAAGTAGAGAAATTATGGGTTGAAAACGTGTAAACACGTATGACCTATTTAATCGAACTGTAAGTATATATACTTTGATACTGCACTGTATACAAACTAATTCCACATAAATATACACGGCTAACCTAAGCACCATTGATTTCTATAATGAAATAATCGATATGAATAATCAGCTTAAGGTCAACCATCGCGGTCAAGTTGCGACTACTATAACATGCACGAATTTATTTGTAAATATAGAAAATTACTTCTTAAAAAAAACACAAAAAAACACACAATAAGACATTCATTTGTAATATGGCAAAGCGTCAAAGCGTTAAAGTGAGCGTGACGAATATGTTACAAGAAACTATTCACTACTCAAAAAGAAAGTGAGGGTTCGTGAGAAATTATTCACATAAGGTACGAAGGTAGTAATTTGCCGATTAAAGTGTAAAATTGGCACAAGACAACAGTTATTTGCCTTTGGTTGACCACAATATGGAAGTGGTTACGCGGACAATAGTTCCTCTGTTTGATGGTGAATATTGGTGAATTTTTGAGTGAAATACCTGAAATAAATGGCATGATTTAATAGAGGAGATGTGAAATAGTAGGTACATGTACAATTTGACAGAATGAGAATGTCTGAATATGCATAACATGACTTTTTGATAGGACCTGTTTTGCCTGTTTGCGGCCATCTAGAGAGTATTCTTCATACACATGTGATTTGGTTCAAAATGGTTGAAAAAAAGAGCCGGTCAACCCCATGTTTACTGTGGCTGGATTTTTTTCTCTTGAATAGTTCTGTTGAATTCAGGTATTTTTGTAGGGTTTGGAATGCATGCAAAATTGTTATAGTGTCCAGTGCCTATATAGAACATATAGTAAAAATAACTGTGGTCTTAGGCCAATTATATTTCCAGGGGAAAATGATGAAATTATGTCTATTTAATGCCTGTTTTGATAGACCATGACAAATCAACGAGCAATGATATAAATAGTAGGATAAAAGGATGTCGATAATGCCATCCTATTTTCCTGTCATTACTACCGTAAAACCCTACTATTGCTGCCTACAACCTACCTACCATCGCATCATCGTCATCCTACTATTGCGCTTTACTTATTTGCCTATAAAACAGAATTCCGTGGCATTTAACCGTAATAAAATATTTTGGTGTGGTATATTGTCCGCTATAAATTGTGTTCAACCATTTTTCAAAAATTCTAACCAAACGTCAAATAGATATTCTCATCTGAATACATCAGGAGGGTGGCAAAGCTTTTTGCAATTGATGAATACGTAGAAAATTAATAAAACGCACCATCTATCCTTAAATTTTTTTGATGTTAAAAAATATTGAAACTTCAATGATAAGTTAATAACTATGAAAAATTACCAGAATAGTTGCAACCTTGGCGCAAGGTTTTTAATTTTTACTTTTGCTTCCAGCAAATATATCATTAGGTTCGATTCTTGCGGTCATTCAACGGCATTAAGAAACGATCGCGGCAATGAGTCACTTTCAAGAATCTTGTGGTTGGGGTTAGGAGCAGGCTGGAATTTCAAAATAATATTCTATGTCATGTTATTATTTTTTTTTCAAATACTTTGCTAAAAGTTGTAACAATACTTACCATTGAAAAGAACATATTGGTTCAATAAGTTTTAAATTTTTCACCAAAAGCCCATTTTGATAGAGTATTTTCTATAAATTGATTAAGGCGAGGGGTTAAATGTTATACATTTTATTACCACTCATGAACAGATTCGATCAAACCGAGCCTTGGTAGTATTCTACGCATTCAGAGGATAAAGAAATGTTTGAGTACAAAACGTATTCACGCATTTGGGCTCAGCGTCGATATAATTTTGGTCCCATGAAATCACGGAGTCCATTCAGAAGAAGAATAATTTGAATTACTAGAATTGCACTTGTCAATTGATTAAAGTCCTAGGTAAAATGGCATGTTGAATTCATATTGTTGGTATGACATTTTTTGTATGTCAGGTTTTTGATCTGGTCAACTTATGTAATATTGTTTGCTTTTTGTAAAAGGTCACTTAAACTATTTTTGTTCGCTCTTTCCATCTTATTTTCTGAAAAAATATCAACAAACAAACAAAAACGTCTTACATAATCAATTTTGCAAGGCCTTATACTCAAATAACAAAAGAAACACATTCCTTTCATGAAAATATTATGTTTTTCATTTGTGTATAAAATTGATCGCACAAAATAAAATTTACAGTTGCTATTGTCCCTTATTATCCCCATTTCTTTATAATTTCTTCAATGCTTTTTATCAGATATTCTTATTTGCACATATTTCTTGTTTAGTTATAAACGTCTATGCAATTTCTTAACTTTAATTTAATATTAATGATCAGGAACAACATAGTTTATAACAGCAAGAACTATATACGGAAATGTTTGTAATAAAGTAATCATTAAACTATTTTCGAAGATATTATTATATTATTATTATTATTATTATTATTATTATACCACATTTGTTGAGCGCCCTTTTCATATGAAAAATACGTTCAAGGGCGCTTTACAATTAAACATGTGACATATCTCAGATATGTAGGAAAATCACAAAACATGACATATGCAATCATAAAATTGAAACTGAATAATTTGATTAAACGTCTATTTTTATAAATAATATGTTAAATTGCGTTGTACATAATAAAAATACATATTACCGGCAGATCTATTAAATGCACAAGCTATTCATGATTAATTTACCTATCATATTCTGTCTTTCGTTTTGCATGAACTCCGAAAAAATCTCATTTCAAGTAGCTCGATTGTATTTCCTTTCCAATTTTCATAAAATGCACATATTCTGTCGTATTTTAGGTTAAAATAAGCTTCTTGGTAATTCATCTCAAGACAAAACAACTGTAATGTCTTCTACACAAAATTCTCCCTGGGCGTCCTCAAAACAACCATACAGTATCACCTAGCGGTGTTATCGTAACTTTCCATTTCGGTTCATAAAAAATGAACATCATAATTTTCAAATGAACGAACAGGGAAAATGTAAATGTAAACTTAAATATGCAAATATGTTTAGCAGCTAGTTTTATATTAATTCCTTTAGCAATATATGTTTGATACCTTACATTTTGCACCCATAATTATGCAACGTAATCATAAGCCATGGATGATTGTTAAAAATCGAATTTAAACTATATGTATATAATATTAAAACAAAAGAATTTATTACATATTCATTTAAAAACACGATATTATCAATTTCACTTAAGCTTAATATCAAATTTGAACCATTATATTTATTGATTTTATGTGTAGATGCGTTATGTAATATTAAAAGATGATCAGATTTGCATCGATAAATATGCACTCGTTCTTTCGCGGAATAATATTGTGCCTTAAAGCCATGCAATATTTCTCGATACAAATCTTATAACATATATATACAACTGAGATAATTGAAACCAAAATATCATTTTTTATATATCTACACATATCAACATTTTAGTAGAGTAAACAGTAATAGAAATAAAAATAAAATATACCACTTACTCATTGTCCAAAACCGTTAATAGTTCAGTTGTTCAATTTGCGCACAAAGTTTCCTGGCATTAGGTGATTTAAAAACACACACGTGACAGGACATGTAATTATCATGCCGTACGTCTGAATTTGGTTAGTCTTCACTTTTGGCGGAAAATCAAGTGCAGCAAATGGATGCCTATGTTTAATATACCTAAAAGAACAAAATCGATATAAATTTCCCCAATTCTCGATATTTTCATACTATTTCCTTTTTCTTTCTTTAACGAGCTTCTAATGTCGAGGTTTAGAAACAAAGCGAAGCGTTTAGCCAAGTCCTTGTATCAAAATATAATTTGTCATTTAAGAACGTCGATTGTTAAACATTAATATGGACAGCTCCTTTTGTAATCTTTGATTTTTGTATAAATAAGTGCAGTTTTCGGTTCATTATACTACCTAACCGCCGCCAATTTGGCCGCTCTATTGTAAAACAATGTCAACAAGACGAGTGTCTGTACTGATTACATCTTCATATTATTTTCTAATTATGAATGGGCAAGAAAACAACGTCTGCCTTTGCCAGTAAGTAATATATTGTTTTAACTAATTGCGGTTTACAGTTGCACAATGTACTATAGTGAAACCTGTTTTAAGAGACCACTTAAGGGAGACAGGTGGTCTCATATGACAGGTGGTCTATTAATACAGGTTCAATCTATATGAATTGACCTAAAATTAATGGTCTTGTAACACAGGTTTTGCTTAATACAGGTGGTCTCTTAAGCAGATTTGACTGCACTTTAGAATTAACTAAATTAATGCAGCTGTGATTTTATTATGCACTTGATACAGATTTTGTGAGAATAACCGTTAACGCTTCGTTACAGATCTCATGTTAATTTCTTAAAATGATATTAAAACAGTTAAAATTGACTTACTCAACGTAGTTACGATTTTACAGATATAACACTATGCTGAAACATGTGAGAAACCTGACTTCACATATTACAGGTCAGAAAATGCTAATTTTAATCCTTATTGATCTTAATTTAAGTATGATTTATGTAGTTCCCCCCTCATGCAGAGGCAAAAGATATGTTCCTTGCAAAATAAATTGAATGTAATCTGTATGATCAGCGATTCGATCTGTTATACTCACGGACCAACAGGACGACTTGTGTAAGCTGATACTCCTGGTAAAAAGACTGTACGCTACGTCAGCCTTAAGAGTCTTAAAATTACATTCTGCTAATTTTTCCTTTTGTAAACACATTACATACTAAAATAACATACAGTACAAATACCGAGTTAATTCTATATATTTTTTTCATTAACTGTGTGAAACACTGGTATAACAAATTATGTTTTTAGGTCTGTAGTTTTGCAGTCATATCTGTGTTATAACAAGCAAATTCAATGAATTGGTATACCCCGCCGAAAGGGTTTGCGGAATGGCAGAAAATAGATCTGGCAAAAAGTTAAAGATGTTACTAAGAAGGAAATAATTTCATTAATCAAAATCATTTTAACAGACTTTTTTGGGGGGCGGGGGTGTGGGGTGCAGTGGGGATGACCGGGTGAGGGTATATAAACTTCACATGTTGATTATAAATATTGATGGAAAATTAAAAAAAAAATGGGGGAGGGGGATGGTTGCATGATCAGGGTATGGGCATGACTGAGTGGAGAGTGAGATGAGGGAACAGTAGAACTATGCATGTTGATAAGATTTAAAAAAAAAGGAATGATCTTTTTTGGGGGTGGGAGATAGGGGAGGTAGGGGATAGGGTGGAGTGGGAGTGTGTGTGGCCAAGGCAACAACTTCACATGTTTATAATAACTGTTCATGGAAAAGAATGAAAAAAGTTTAATGAAATTCTACCAATTGGTTGGTTTGTTATGTTCAATTCTGTGGATTTTTTAACAATTAAAAGGCAATAACTCTAATGGAAACTGAATAAAAAAAATGACGGGCATCATCCTGGTATGCTGGTTCATGTTTATTTCAAGTTTTATGAAATTCTATCTGATAGTTCTGAGAAATTTCTGCAGATGGACATTTTGGGAGCATTTTACATTAATAAAGGGCAATACATCTAGAGGAAATTGACCAATAAAAAAAAAAAAAAAAAAAACTTGACGGGCATCATTGCATTATGTTGTTGGTTTTGTATTTACTGTATTTACTTGTATTTACTGTGAAATGGCTGCGGACGGACATTTTTGGGCATTTTTCAGTAAATAAAGGGCAATAACTCTACCAGTCCAAATAAAACTTGACGGGCATCATCGCAGTATGTTGGTTCATGTTTATTTCAAGTTTCATGAAATTCTACCTGCTAGTTACTGAGAAATGGCTTCGGACGCACGCACGCACGCACGGACGGACGGACAAAGCCATTTTAATACCCACTTCCCGATTTCATCAGCGGGGATAACAAAGATATTCAAGATTGCGTCCAATTGGCCACCAAGATATAAATGATACAGAAATATTTTGCAATTTGTCTACCGCTTCATATGAAACTGCACACTTTCATAGGATTTTGGATTCTTACTATTTCACATTTCAAAGACAGTGCGTAAACATTTTTAAATGAATATCAGATTCTGTTGACTTTATGTTAATTTTATTCTCGCACCTTATTTCAATCGAACTTAATCTAGATATTGTTTTCCCATGTGGGGATTGTGTATACCACACTGTTTTTGAAAATGTGTAATATTACAAACATTTCATTAAATGTTAAGGTATTCGGAGGGGGTAGCGGAACGTTTTCCGCAACAGTCAATTATGTATGTTACATATAAAACGTAATAAAACTCTATTTATTTACATAAGAACAAGTCTTTATTTACTGTATTTACTTTATTTACTGTGTAATGGCAGCGGACGGACATTTTTGGGCATTTTTCAGTAAATAAAGGGCAATAACTCTACCAGTCCAAATAAAACTTGACGGGCATCATCGCAGTATGTTGGTTCATGTTTATTTCAAGTTTCATGAAATTCTACCTGCTAGTTACTGAGAAATGGCTGCGGACGCACGCACGCACGCACGCACGCACGCACGGACGCACGGACGGACGGACGGACAAAGCCATTTTAATACCCACCTCCTGATTTCATCGGCGGGGATAACAAAGATATTCAAGATTGCGTCCAATTGGCCACCAAGATATAAATGATACAGAAATATTTTGCAATTTGTCTACCGCTTCATATGAAACTGCACACTTTCATAGGATTTTGGATTCTTACTATTTCACATTTCAAAGACAGTGCGTAAACATTTTTAAATGAATATCAGATTCTGTTGACTTTATGTTAATTTTATTCTCGCACCTTATTTCAATCGAACTTAATCTAGATATTGTTTTCCCATGTCGGGATTGTGTATACCACACTGTTTTTGAAGTAATATTACAAACATTTCATTAAATGTTAAGGTATTCGGAGGGGGTAGCGGAACGTTTTCCGCAACAGTCAATTATGTATGTTACATATAAAACGTAATAAAACTCTATTTATTTACATAAGAACAAGTCTTGTCTGATCTATCAGCTATAAACATGTTTAATTTTTATCAAAGGATTTTTTTGCCTTCCTTACAATATAATGTTACGAATAACGTTAGCCGGGAAATACCAATATTACACATACATCAGTTAGCATCAAATATTCATAATTTACATGGAACGATCAAAGTGATCAAATTATAAAAGTACATTGCTTTCCTAAAGAAATAAAGCATATTTCACTTCTTGATGTTAGTGCAGTTTTGTATTTAATGGTATTGTTTGTAAATTAAAGTATCTCATACAATTAAAATTGGACCGCTCCATGGGAAAACCTGTAGTGACCAAAAAGATCAAAATCGAGATAACAAAATATTGATCAAGAACATTTATTTACCTTTCAAATCTGAAATTTTGAAGTGAAAAGTCACCGAAGGCATTTGGTTCAGCAATAATTCCTTAGATGATAAGTCATTGAGTGAGTTGTCGCCCAAATAAGTACTGAAAATTTGACCGGGTTGACCGTTGAATTGGATATAGACAATACTGTTTCACTCATCTATTAGAAACTGAAAAAGAAGATAATTATGTCCACGCAACAGGTGAAATTATTGTTGATATTGATATCATGCCAAACAGATTCCAGTATTTATCGAGACTGACACTGATGGCTCCTATACCACTTTCTAAAACAACTCACCAGGCTATCTGTTTATGTAACTCCTTCTTGAAATAAAAGAGATTGTATGTACAATTACCTTTTGTTTCTGTTAAGATTTCTAAATTTAGGTTAATTGTTTCATTGGTATTTATTATGAAAATATATAAAATGATAAAATTAACCAGTGGGCCGTCATATTTTACTATCACCTATTTATTGGAAGTGCCTCCATGGCCAAGTGGTTAAGGCAACTGACTTCAAATCACTTGCCCATCACCGATGTGGGTTCGAGCTCGCTTGTGGCCTTGAAGTGTTCATGTGAGGAAGTCATCCACAAGACTTACGAAAGGTCGGTTGAATATTCTTTCTGTGGGTATGAATATCTTTAACAAGCATCGGATCTTGACGAGTAGCTTTGACCTGGATGAAATTATCCAGTTTTAGCAGATAAATGCATTTATTTTATCTATAAGCTACGAATTCATATTATAGAAAACCCTGTATTCAACTGTTGTCAGATATTGAAAATACGGTTTTATGTGTCAAAATTTACTCGTTTCAAATGAGTTTTCAACGGTGTATATTAGTATATAGCGGAGCTATTGGACTCGCCTGGGCGTCGGCGTCCGCGTCGGCGTCCCGATTTGGTTTTGGTTTTGTATGTAAGCTGGTATATCAGTAACCACTTGTGGTAATGGATTGAAACTTCACACGCTTATTCACTGTGATAAACTGGCGTACACTGCACATATTCTATAACTCTATTTTGGTTTTTCATAAAGATATGCCCCTTTTTCGACTAAGAAATTTTTGGTTAAGGTTTTGCATATAAGCTGATATCTCCGTACCAACTAATGGGAATAGATTGAAACTTTGCACACTTGTTCACTATCATGTATCTGGCATGCACTGTGCAGGTCCCTTAACTTTACTTTGCATTTATTTTTCAAAATTATGCCCATTTTTTGAGTTAACAGTTTTTTTGTTAAGGTTTTGTATGCAAGCTGGTATCTCAGTATCCAGTTGCGGGAATGGATTGAAACTTCCCACACTGGTCATGATATGGCATGCAATACATAGGTTCAATTAATTTAATTTGCATTTTTACAAAATTATGCTCGTTCTTTTTTAACTTAGCTGATTTTTGTTATTTTTTATATGTAAGGTAGTATCTCAGTACCCACTAATGGGACTGCTTCGATAGTCTAGTGGTAGAGCGTCCGCTTCGAGTGCGGGAGGTCGGGTTCGATCCCCGTCCGCGTCAACACGTTAAAAATGGTACCAGTAGCTCCCGTGCTTTGCGCTCAGCATTAAAAGTGAAATCGGCCTCTTCTTTCAAACCCTCGGGTTAGGGTTAGGCGATGGATTCCATCAGGAATGCGGTGTCGAGAATGATTAAAATAAGTTGTAGAACTTGCGTCTCAATCGACCTAAAATAAATTATGTATAAACTAATGGCAATAGATTGAAACTTCACAGTCTTTTCACTGTCATGAGCTGATAAGCACCGTGCAGGTTTCGTAACCCTGTTTTGCATATATGTACAAAATTACGCCCCTATTTTAACTTCTGTATTCAATTGACAAGGCTGTTGAATAGTCGAGCGTTGCGGTGGAAATTCGGCTGGAGGGCAAACTCCTAGGTTGCCAGTCAGCCAAGTTGTAAACACATGGCCTACGGAAGGTTCCACCAGGTTATGGAATATAAAGCATGTGGAATCGACAGTTTATTTTATAACAATGCGGTCTCAAAATTAATGGAAATTTGGCCACATCCACTAAAAGCCGAGACGGTCATAATGTCCGTTACGATTTTATCACGGACTGTCATTGGTTTGTGCATATCTTCCTTAATCAATTATCTATTTTGAATTTATCAGAAGTTAAGACATCTTGATCAGAGAGGTCTGACTTTAAGCGGCAGTTTAAGAGATTTAGTATCCGACCTTAAGAAATATTTTCTGTTATCTCTCAACTAAGATTTTTTTTTTCTGAAGTAAAACTGTGTATCTGACGATATTTGATAGTACTATCGCACCCAAAACCACTTGCCCTATATTGCCAACTGCGCGCTGTCAAACAAAAGGCTAAAATAGCACCTTCAATATGCGCGATAGCAAGGCTTGAAGAGGTTGATATCAAATCAGTTTAACATAATTTAGGGGAGACATCAGTGGCTGAATAATTGGTCATTAAACCATGGAGAATAAAATGTACGTAAGTCGCTCAAGTTCTGCAGTTGGCTCGACTGTTGTTCAGAATGCACCAGGAGATACACAGAAGCGTCAGCCAGCAGTTCATATGTGGGTATGGACCCCATCCTGCAATTGCAAACCCTGTTTACGATCCAGAAGGTAGGTGTACACCAGAAGGTTATTGTCTCTGACAAGGCCTAACTAATGGTTGTTTCGCTCTAGAATATTTTAAAAATGTAAGTTCAATAAAAATCTCTCTCTCTCTCTCCACTAGTCAGATTGTTCAGTGTTTGAACCAGTAAAGAATGAATTAGGTACCCTAAGTGATGCCTGTGAGGCGCCTTTGCTGGTACAGCGTTTTGAACGTTTTTATCATGAAATGGTCGCTATAAATACCTTTGAAATGGTCGGTATTAATACCTTTTTGAGTACATACATTTCGTATACTATATTAGATGTCAATTTATAATTTTAATGCGTGATATCTTAAACTTTTGAGATAATTTCGTAACAACATTGTGGTGTACATCCCAGAGCTTTGGGGGCAAACACAACTGAGACCGAAAATTGTTTTGTGAATAATTCCTGCCAGGGCTTAGAAAAAGCAATTGAATAGATAAATAATCTTCGACGGCGATGATATCAAATCATATTCAATAAGATTAGCTGAGTATCTTTGTTGTTTTGTGTGAACATCTAACATATTTGACATGTATCTTGATTCCACTCATGATGATAGTATTATGTACACATAATAAGTAAATATTTGTTTAAGTTATAACTTAAGGTGACTGTCGGGCAGTTGATAGTGGAGAAAGACACCGGCTGCACCTCTGGGCATTATTTTAGGTTAGGGAAAGCACCTTTGTAGACCGATGAACTTACGAAAGTCAGATGGATTACTTCCTCGCACGAAATAATTCAATGCTATTTCCCAACTGAGTTTAAAACCCATATTTGCAAGTGACAAGTGGTTTTAAGTATGAGACTTTAACCAGTCAGGTCTAATACCGCATAGAAGAACGTAAGTATGTACATTTAACTTGTAAAAATATCATAATATGTATTATATACTAATTTTGTTTCCTTTAAAGCCATTGAATATCAGCCACGGGCGATAGGCTTTGGATCGACAATTGCACGACCGAATTCAGCATTCGAAGCCGAAGGTTATGGACATCCAAATGAAGGATACGTGCAAAGCGAACCTATTACACCCGTTATCATGAGAGGCCAAGGACAGTCTAGAACTGACAAAGAAAGGCAATCAAAAAGCGCTGACGAACCACAAAAAGCAAAGAACCACGAAAAGAAAATTCCAGTTTTCACCATTTTAAAAAGAATTTTCTCTGCGTTGCTAATTATTGGAGACCTCTTCATAGATTGGACGTCCTTCGCTGATGTGATAATGGGAACGACTTCTGATGAAAATTCACTAAAGAACAATACAAAGTTTGTTTTTTCTTTTCCAACAATAGACGAAGCAGTAGCTGTAATAAACAACAATAGAACAGAGATAGGTGAAGGTGAGTTTTAAGTTTAACATCTTTGCATGTAGAATTCTTCTGCATCTAGTGGTTCAGATTATTTATTATTATCGTTCGGCAACACCAAAACAATTTGATTATCCTTTTTCGTAATAGGGGTTTACGAAACCTTAGAACGAATAAATGCACAAGTATTTCATTTATATAAAAGTGGTACCTGTTGCATACCCAAAATATATGTCTTCTATCTAATAAAAACACAATATGAAAAATACAGATTGTGCAAAACAAGTTCTTTACTGGATATAATTAAGCCAAACGGGATATTAAGTGTCCCGAAAGAGATTAAGAAATTATCTGCATTTCAAAATTAAAACCTCTAAAATTTCGAAAATCACTACCAATACTTTAGCTTTAAACAGCTGAGATCCAGATTTTTGGACAAATAAGTTGTTTTAAGTTTTCTGAATGTCATCTTCTAATATTTCGAAATAAGGAAAGGACTTGACATTTGTGACAATGCTAGACATCAAATTCGACAATAAGATAAAATAAAAATATATTTTATGTTTGCAGACTGCAATTCTGACCAAGTATATATTCTTACGTATTCCAACGGCGGTCTCGTACTCTTCGGCACATTGTTCACGATTGTCCAATTGCTAAATATTATTGGAGAAACCGTACGTGAAATTGGAGAAAGAAACAATAAAAAAGAGAGAAAAAGTAAGAAATCGGGAGAAAAGGAATTGAAGTCATTTGGGTTTCAAATACTTCATGGCTGGGTGGAAACGTTTCTATCGCTTTTCTTCGAAGATCTTCCGCAGAATTTGACACTGATGCTGTACTCTTGGACATGTAAAGGTAAAGCCTTAAATCCTATCAAAGTACTCGCTTCAATGTTTGGCTCGTCTTTGAAAAACGTGGTTCGAAAATCAACATGTAAGCAGAAAAGTGCGTGCACCTGCTGCCTTTTCAGGTATGATTTTGGTTGCATGAACTTCACGTGTTGCTCATTAATTTACTGTTCGTGCTTCAAAGCGGCTCAAAAGTTTTATCCCGACGGGAGCTTAATTGCCAACCCCAAATTGATGCCTATCGAAGATGTAAAAGAAAGCTGTATATGTTGTAAACAAGTTAACCTGGAGTGGGGATATGAAATGAATTTACCACCCGTGTGCCCTTGTGGTCGTTTTATCTGTATCAAACAGATGGGGTGCTGTATAGACGATTTCGAAGAGAGAGCGTGCTGTAAACTGGACTGTTATGGCTGTTGTGGGAAGAGAATTGACAAAGACCCGATATGGTTAGAGAAATATATCACTTTCCTGCAACTGGGTAACATTGTCATACCCATTTTGTATATGTTAAAAATGTTTTTAGATTTATTTGGCAGTGCTTTCTAAAGGGAATTCCATTCCTTATTTTGTACACAATTTTAATGTTTTTTTTTGACATATATACGGAAACAGTACCATTACATGTATTATCTTATTATCTACTCAAATATTTCTCATAAATTGATACGCGTGAATAGATAATTTTTAATATACATTGCTTCAACAACTGTTACATTAGTTCAATCATAATTTGTATTTAGTTTTTATTTATTGACAGCAGTGATTCTTTTTCCACTGCACTTATATTCTAATATACCGTCATATTTGGGGACTAAACACTTTTTCGTTCATAGTAAACATTCGAAAGGCTGTGGTACCGGGATTACGCTATCAACAATGTCAACAAAAGATCTTGGAAGAAACATGCTACTAAACTGTTTTATCGTTTTAAGGAGTCAGTAAGAATATAATAATACACCCTAAAAAGAGGTTTCTGTCACGTCAATAAGCTCACTTTCATTAGTGACTGCAGTCTGTCTTTTCAAAACGAACTTCTAAGATTGGTTTTACTATCATAATCTCAGTTTTAAGTGCCGTGTGCCGGCTCGATACAGTATTAAAGTTAACATTGTTTCGCGCTGAGAACAACCAGTGTACAAAACGTTCATAGAGAATCCATTATACCAATAATTTTATTAAAATAATTCTCACAGTATTAGTTAACAATTGTAAAACATAAAATGAAACGTCCTAGAACATCTTTTTCTAGGGAGCCTCAAGTAAACGGATTCAAACGGATTCAATCTGACAGAAATTTAGCTCTGGCGCTGAAATGTTATGGCCTAGTCCTGTGAGACTATTTGAAATTTGCTCTAAAAGAAATGTATAGAAAACAAATTGGTCCTAGCGCGAATTGAACGTACGCCCTCCTGAAAAATTAGAAGTTTTATGGTTTAGGAATGGAATACACTTCAAAAGGAGGTACACTGTTACGGGTCCCTGCTTTGGGATGTAAGTGGCGTTGCACATCTTATCACCACATTTTATCACCTACAAACTCAATCTCAGACTGAGTCTGCCATCATTTTGTTTGCATTGTTGCTGTATATTTCCTATTTACGTCAAAGTTTTGCCTCTGTGTTATTGTATTTGATCATGTCATTAAACTCTGCATATTGTACGCCTTGATTATAATTTCATAATTATAATAAACATTTTAACAGTAAAATAAGCTTTGTTTTGAATTATTAAAGCTGCAACATTGTTGTTGCAAACTGTTTGTCTCGGACATTGTCACCATTATCGTGAAGATAGGATGTGTAATCAATGATCTAAACAACACTATCATGCAGTTAATGTACATATCAGGACACCTGTTTAACACTTGCATATGTACATAGATAAATCATACCCAGCGTATCATACAAGTGGCTTGATTATGAACAATTAGTACAATATTCACATCAGCTTAGATAAGTACTACTCACTCGATATTTCTATTTATGAGTTTCGGGCAAACATTTGGATATCAGATGTTTCAAAGTTTTATTCATCCCAATACCATTTAGGTTACAGCCAATATGCATCAGCAAGTTGGCTGGCTTAAATAAATTGATTCGACTGTTGGCGGTGACCAGCCTGTGATGGTTTAACTTGCGGGGAGGGGGAGTTGGCGGATTTGATTGGAGTAAGCTGGTGTGGTTGAATGGGGTACGATGGTGGCGGCGAGTTGGCGGAGTCGAATGGGGTGAGCTGGCGGGGTTGAATAGAGTGAGCTGTCGGTGTTGAATGGCAAGAGCTAGCTGGATGCGGGGTTTGAAAGGGCTGCGTGACTTGATGGGGTAATTGATTAGAAATCAGCTATTAGGGGACATAATGAATATTTGAGCACAAAAGCGCCATTTACCTCGCATGTTTACTGCATGGAATGTTTATATGTATTAACTACAAAGACATTCGAACACAAATACACAACGCGTTAAACTTATCGTATCATAAGTGTACTTTAACACATGTTCATAAAGGTGAGCGGCAGTTGTTAAAATAAATACTTACTGATAAATTATACCACTTTATCATGTTTATTACTGAAGGTTTGATATATCAGTACATATCTCAATGTCTGCACCTTGAACCAAGTGCTCAATGGTAAGCTTTTGCGGTCACCGATTTTATAGAAACGTAGGTCTCGGTGATGCATATGTAATAAGATGTCATATTTGTCTTAGTTTCAAAACAATCTCGATGTTGACATTAATGTGTTCTCAAGCATAATCTTGCAATGTTAACTAATAGATAGATGTATTACTGATACTTGAATACATACCCGAGACAAAAGTTGTCCTTGTGGTCATAGCGTACTCTAACATTACCCATTGCTTATAAAGTATCATTTATTGATATAAATTGAACATAGACAAAAGACAAATTTTAAGACATAATTTTAATAATTTAAGGGATTTAATACTAATGCTGTATGATTCTCGTCACCCGTTTCTAACAGGTACTTTTTCCACGCTAATATGACAGAATTGTGTACGAGCACTCTAGTACAAGTATCAGTGGACTTCTTATAATTAAAATACAAATCAATGCATTAAGGATGGAAATAAAAACAAAAATACATTTGATATTATGCTAATGTATTTATTTCTACTGAATAAAGCTATAGTTTCTACAGTACGCTGTAACAGTATATAGAAAATAGATTAGTAAACTGGTTTCAGTCCTCATTTACTCTCGCCAAACACAGTAATATTAAACGTCAGCTACTAAGAACAATCTACAATCAAGAGGGATAAAAAATAAACTTTATACAATTAAGAGAAGAAAAGTGTTAATCTATTTCCAACAAAAGTTATCATGAAAAGTAACAATAGGAAGATATTATAAACAACTCGGTTTATTCATATGGCGATTCAAAATGCTAATTTATTTTCTACAAAATTTCTCTAGGAAAAAATAAACACTAATAAGACACCTTGAATAACACGACCTAACCTAGTGGCGTTGTAAACTGTTACCAAATTTCTAATATATGCAATTAATTTATGTTTTCATATGTTATGTGATTTAAATCATGAGGAATAAATCGTTTTGGAAAACAAATTTAACTTTATAAAGAAAAGACTGTGTACTTTTAACAATTATGACATGCCTTTACGTGAATGTTTCTGAACCAAAGATTAATTCAATACGCTGAATATAGCAGTATGGTTATTTTTACCATTCAGAAAATTGTATGTTGAAATTCTTCCAGTAACGATTACATTTTAAAAACTGTGGAAACATTTAGTAAAGAATGAAAAATAAATAAAAGCCTGAATCCCATTGTATAAATGGCGTTGTGACGAAACTCAGTTAAGCGAGTTTAATACATTCGGCTGCAAATTGGTTTGATACCATTGGGTACGTTTACAGCATAATTGATATAACATAACATGTTTTGTATTAATATTCAGTATACACATTAAATGACAGATTTCTTATGGTATTTCTTTTAAAATGCGTACCTTTCAAGGTACTTAAGTGCGGATGGTTACAGAAACCATTTAACTTTGACATGCAATCTTGATTCCATTCATTAGTACATACTCTTTCCATCTTTGTGTCTGTTTTCATAAGCATTAAAACAACAATGTTCAATGATATTTTTGTTCAGGACGTATTTCATTGAAGTTACAATTATTACTTCAAATATGTATCGATACTCCTGAATGCAAGAAGCCCACATATATAAATAAATAGAATATCTAATAATGATAATGTAATATCATAAAATAGTAATTACAAATTGAGTACATTTAAACAAAATATACAATAATTCAGATAAAATCAGGGTTTTGAAATGCGACAAATGAGTAACAGTTATCTGCATTATAATCTATGATTTTGATTTTATACAACATGAGTATTGAAATACATAAGATGTTATAATTGAAACATTAACTGCTACAGTCAAAATGATAGAAAATATAATTATATGGGGTAAGAACGCATAGGTTACAAACTCGTGTTCTTGCCTTCTAATGAAATTAAAGTTTGCATCAACGTGGCTTAAAGCACAGTTACTCATGTGAGGTAGCCAAGGAAGGTACGTGAATTTACATGAAATAATTAAAAGAAAGTCGGTAATGTAGTTCTTATGATACTAAGCTGCTTCGATATCTGCCTTCTGGCTTGTTTTGTTTTCCTTTTAACGTGATTTCTCTTCTTACTCTGTCGTCTGCAAGGGCATGCGTGTACAGATTATTAGGCTTTATATACGTTATAATGTTATACGAACATTGCTATATTTTATATACTAGGCCTTTTTTCACATTACGTGTTCAAGTTTCACTGTCATGAAACATTATGGAGTTAAGTGCAGATATCACCGGTTTAAACTTCAAATTGTCTTTTTGCCATTGACCATTCTAAGGCGGTGCTCCACTCCATTGTTTGCCTTTATTTGTTTTGTCTTCACTATCTACATGTTTTATTTGTAAATGTATTTGCGTGTATATTTTCATATTTCATATTTGCATACACATCAATACATAATTACACTGCTATGCATTATCAAAACAAAGGCGCTGCGTATTTGAAGCCATCGTCTTGTCTTTGTTTTATGAGTAATGTTCCCTGTATAACCAATACATCAGATCTTTGTTTTATGAGTTATTTTCCCGGTATTACCAAACTCAAACTCAAACTCACACAGTTTATTACTATATGGCCACCGGCCCTGGTACAGATAATATATACTCAACATACAATCAGACTATACAATAAATAGTACAGCACAGTAAACAGTACCCATACATCCGATCTTTGTTTTACGAGTTATTTTCCCAGTATTACCCAAACATCAGATCTTTGTTTTATGACCTATTTCCCCAGTATTACTCATACATCAGACCTTTGTTTTATGAGTTATTTTCCAGTATTACCCAAACATCAGATCCTTGTTTTATGAGTTATTTTCCCGGTATTACCCATACATCAGATCTTTGAAAGTAGGCAAGAAACAGAAAAAACTCACACTTCCGAACATTTCAGTGATTATATAAATAAAATAATGTTAAACATTTGTATACATGGCAAAAGTAGAAAATTTTCTAAGATTCTTAACAAAATGATAATACAATTTAATCTAGGCTATTATTACAAGAAATCAAATACGGAATATTAATATCCAACATTGTTTTCCGTATGTTTGGTAAATATTCAATTCTAAAAATGCAAAATAGTTGTTACAATTGTTACACAACAATACAATAAAAATGTATTAAACAAAAACTTTGTGATTTCACAGAGAACAAACTCCGTAAATATAATTAAAAGAAAAAAAGCATACTTGCGGTTAGTAGAATGATAGAACGATTACTTCTGTCAAGCTTAACACTAAGCTGTACTGTAATCATTTTTGTCTTTTTCACTGATCCTTTATTTCGTTAATTTGCGAGATTATCAAATACACTTTATCCAATTATTTAATAGAAGCATTCAATAATCGAATACATAAAAAGGTATATACATCTATTGCAAATGCACATGATAATAAAACAATGACAAAAAAAAGATGAAAGTTAACATGCAACAGCACACAATCTTTGTGACTTATACTTACATGTAATATGATTTCACGGTCTTTTATTTTTGCTCTTTATGTTTTATGAAATACGTAGATTGCTAATGATGTAGTCATAGGAAATTTCCAAGATTATTAATCTTGTACTTGATGATTTTTTATGAGAATTAAGGATTGGCAAATGAATGTTTATATAAAAAAAACTTTTGTAAAATCTATATCCTGCAATAAATAAAAAGATAAAAAGACAGATTCTTAGAAAAAACATTATTAAATACATTTGACCATTCCAAGCAAACCACCAAACTCAAAGTTCTAAACATATAACATTATACTGTAATAACAAAAAAACAGAAGTAATGTACACAGAGCAATGCATATGAGAAATACATTTAGGACAATAAAGATAACTCTTTACAACGATAACAAAATACTAAAATCATTCCATGATTTCAATCAGATACGTTTTCAAATAGTTGTTGAAAAATCATATTGATATCAAACATAGGTAACATTATGTCGTACATGAGAAAATAATTATGTTTGTGGAAGGTAACGTTTTTATATGACGATATTACTTATTTTTGTGTGAAATTACTTTATTATTTAAAAAATAGTTTGAATAGTTTTAAATCAATTGCACAAACCGTGCCTTATATCTACTGGAAAGCTTAGTAATACATGAAAAATGAAAAAGGTCCAAATACCCAAACCACTTTTTAACAGACATTAACCACCGATTCCGCCGCTGTTTGTGATCGAGCAGCGGATTAAGAATTGCAATTGGTTTCTTATAATTTAAAAAAAAGTTCAGTCATTGTTAGGTAGTAGTATAACAATTATAATACACAAGAAATGAAGATTACAGCATTTTACATATCATAATTTAAGGGTATGTTCCCTACTTTGTCTACGATAGATAGAAGATTACAGCATTTTACATATGATAATTTAAGGGTATGTTCCCTACTTTGTCTACGATAGATAGAAGATTACAGCATTTTACATATCATAATTTAAGGGTATGTTCCCTACTTTGTCTACGATAGATAGAAGATTCCAGCATTTTACATATGATAATTTAAGGGTTTGTTCCCTACTTTGTCTACGATAGATAGAAGATTACAGCATTTTACATATCATAATTTAAGGGTATGTTCCCTACTTTGTCTACGATAGATAGAAGATTACAGCATTTTACATATGATAATTTAAGGGTATGTTCCCTACTTTGTCTACGATAGAAAGAAGATTACAGCATTTTACATATCATAATTTAAGAGTATTTTCCCTACTTTGTCTACGATAGATACACTTTATGTGGTGTATATCCTCCTAAGATTTGCCAGAGCGTCCGCTTTTGTAATGTCATCCCACGCATCAGGTATATATGATATATCATACCGGTACTCAACTGCCAACTGGTATTTATAAGTTGCAACAAACCACATCCAGAACTTCGAGCAATCAGACATATTAGCGTTTGGTTCTATATCCCAGTCTGGGATAAAATCTTTATAGTCTTTGTAATTGTGCCATTTCAATTCGCAGGGTTTCATATTTTGAGGTGGATTGCAGCGGAAACCAAAAAGATCACAATGGTGCATTTGCTCAGACTGCACATTGAAATTACAAGAAGTTATGGAAGCTTTATGTGTATAGTCCTCCCGTGCTCCGCTACAACATGATATTCTATGTTGCAAACTGTAATGATTAGTTCCACTATGACTAAAACCTTTGGCACACGGCTCCCCACAAAAGGCACATTGATCAGGACAGCCCCATGCTTGTTTAAACAAGGATTTCAAGGGGCTATCAGGTCCGGTGAATTTTACGATTATTTTGGCTTGGTTATTTGACTTCTGTTTCACATTTTCAACGGAAACGTTGAGATTTTCAATCAGAATACTGCTAAAATTTCTTATGTCTTCTATCTGACAAAGAAATTTTGTAACATTCTGGAATTCTGATTTACTAATAGCACATTTCGAAAAATGTTTTGTGAATATTTCTATCCATTTTTCTGTTGAAGGGTTCTCAGTTCTGAACAAATCACAACTTTTGTCTACACTTCGTTTAATGTCATCGTAAAATTCATTTATAATACCCGTGGCCAGTTGTGAAAAATTCACCATGTTTGAACCAAACAGGTATGTTTCCGCTTTTCTCTTCATCCACTGTTTTACAAACTTTCTGGGGTTCTTTATGTACTTGACAAATGATTCAAAATCGTCAGCATTTGCCATATCTTCCAAAACTTCTATTATTAAATGGAACTTCAACTGGGGCAAATTTTGCTTAAGAGCGGTCTTGATAGTCACATGAAGGCGTTCTTTTATTTTATCCCACAAAACATTTTCCAAAATGGCAATGATCTGCTTAGCGGCAGCTTCTTCAGCTTTACGGTCCTTCACGTAAGCAATAAATTGTTCTCTTACTTGACATTTGTATTTATCAAGCTTTGCAAGTATGCCATTGTTTTTTGCATATTCGGCATTGTATGCTTTAAATCGGGCATAAGCAAAATAACTCACATGAAGGCACAGTTTTACAACACCTGTTATTTTGAAAGTAAAGCCAACATTTTGGGTTTGCGTTTGTAGCATTTCTTTGTGGGCTTTTAGCAGAACACGCCTGACTTCTCTGTATGAAACTTCGTCCCTGTCTGTCAAGCAGTTATCAACTGTCGTGTCTATTTCTTCAAATATATTGTCAGCTACCTTTTCTACACGTAAAAGTTTGGCATCATTTTCTTCCAGGTAAATTTCAGTTGAAAAGCTGATGTCATCCAAATCAATTCCAGATGAGCTGAACGACCGAGTTAGTGATTTCATATCCCGAAACACAGACGTGCAAGAAAAATGATCCTCACACTTACCTCCTGGTTTGTGACATACTGTCTGCTTTTGCAACTCTGATTTTAATATAAGTTTCTCTGTATTGAATATGTCAAATAGACATTTTTCGAAATTATCACTTAGCGACTCAGGGGCATCTTGCAAAGCTCCAAAGTTAATTATTTCACGGCTTATAATTTCCCACGTTTGTTCAAATTTATTTTCAATTTCTTCCATGTGAAGGCATTCACCTTTAATAGTTTTTGCAACCTGCAACGATTTTTCATACAGTTCGGCTTCGTGCTGTAAGCTTTTTTCTTTAATTGTTAATTCCACACATGCTCTGTCTCTTAAACGAACTGTTTCTCTCTTGATTCTATCATCTAATTCATTACTAAGCGACTTTATTCGATTTATTGCAAAGTCCTCCCACTGTAAAATAGTTTCTTTATAATCATTTTTCTCACAATATTCTTTCATTTCGATTATTGCATCCGACACATTTTCCGTCAGAACATCACGCATTTGTTTTATTAGCTTATCTGCTGCATTCTGTACTTGGTTTTGATGAATACATTCAGAAAATAGTTTTTGAGAAGTTATAACATGTTCGTTTTCGATGACATTTTCAAACTTGATAAGAATATCTTTTAAGGCTTCTTCCATTTGGATGTAAGCTTTAATTTCAAGACTATTTCTGAAACAAAATACAAAGTCCTCAGTCAGCACGCCTTTCCACAGGTCTTGCATATGAAGAGCAATGTCATTTAGAGATTTGTATGACTTATCTGTGCAGGCCAATGCTTTCTCAAGTAGTTTATACCTATGATCAAAAATACGTTCGATGTAATCTGAGTTGACTCTAGCCATAGGTGGATTTCCCTGCCAGTAATTCGGCAGATACCATACATTTGCATTTATATCAAAGTCAATAACTTGACGGAATGTTGTTATTTCCTTTGTACCCTCTATTTCTCCAGCGTCTTTTGCAGCAAGATCAAGGGTTTCCATTAAAACATGTAACCCAGTCCTCATGTTATCCGGGGCAGAAATATCCATCACGTTTTGATGTACTAAGTAGAACATTTTGCCGATATCTAGTTGTTTGTTTACAAGTTTCAACTTGAGAAATGCATGCACAACAACCTGTACAATGTCTCGAATTTCAGTGGTGTTTTCACCCATTACGTTAACTAGAGTAATATCTCCTAGGCCCGCTATTACAGTTGACAATTCGTTATCGTGACTATGCCCTCTCGAACTAAACTCAGTAGCTCTTAGTCCTTCGGAATCAATGACTATCACATAATAAAACGGAAGGTTATTGCTTGATGAAATTTGTAAAACCTGCATATGTATTCCTCTGGTACATCGGCCAGATTTTACAGGAAACTGAGAACCAAACAATGAGTTCAAGAGCGTTGACTTTCCAGAACTCTGAACACCAAGGACAGATAGAGTAAGAACCTTTTTCATATTAATGTTTTGTGACATTTTCTCTAAAACTGACCGGACCCAGTTGCTTGGTAAATAAAAATTATCCCCGTCAACTATTTCAAACGTATGTCCTTGATTTAAAAAGGAAACCATTGCTTGTATTAGAGTTTCAACAGATGGCAGTTCAAATGTTCCAGGACTTTTATGTAAAACAATAAATGCTTCGTATATGTGCCCCATTTCTCTAAACAAATGTTCTATTCCAAGGGTTGCGTCTTCAATAAGTTCTTGAGACATGACAATCTCATTTGACAGTAATTCTAACTCTTTATCGTTAGGGGATGTCTTATTTTTTAAGCCTGCAGCATTTTGACGTTGCAATTGATTTTGAGAAATCAAACGGGGCAGTTGTTTCCTCTTTTCATTTTCTAAGAATATTGAAAGCCATCTTAAGAAATATTGTTTCAGTCTTGGTGAATCATTGTCATCAACTACTGACTGTATAAATAATTTCACAGGTTCTGATATATGTTCGAGCTGTTCCTCTCTTAACTGTTTGATCTTTTCCTCAACATTACATGTTTCTTTTATATCTTTTAATCTATACAACATTTTGATATAGGATCCAAGTCTCTTTGAATGAATATAATGTACTGGCGTTATAGAACGTTTCCACTGGCCTTCTTTTCCGATCTCTGTCATAGACTGAAATATTTCCAGCGCTTTTTCCTTACCCTTTATATATTCGGGTCCCTTCTCGTCATTTGGTAGATGTGACAATTCACTGAGACGATTATCTAATGATTTTGCAATGTACTCCCTAAAATGACTCGGTAAAATATTTTGTAATTGTGCAACCATCTCTTTAGGATTCATTTGTGTGACACCCTTATGTGTACTGACTACTTTGATCAAAAGACTTGAGGGTAAATTGTCGCGAAACTTTTCAAGCTTTGTAATGTCCGATTTTTCCAGCGAATTTGCTATAATTACTATAACAGACGAGAAACGAGAAACTATTTTAGTTAAAGTTTCACCATGAGTTTGGAAAGATGATTTGTCTACCACAAGAACAAATGTATCAGAGAGTTTAGAAATGCACTCAGTAATATCATCTGTAAAGTCCGATTCTACTCTACCTCTCATATTAAAAAATGTCACCGCTTCTTCAAACCTACCTCTACCACTACCTACTAACGGCATCGAGAACATTTCTACTTGCCCATTGCTAATACATCTTTGTGACATACCTAGTGAGCAATTCATATTGAAAAAACGTATCTTGAATGTCGTCAGATAATAAATCATTCATTAACTTTGATTTCGAATAGAGCGGCTTTCCAAATTTTGCAAAAGTAACTGTCTTAACAGGAAGTTCAAGTATTTCAATTTCAATGGTCCTATGTTCGAGAGATTGGGATAAAATTTTACTTTCTACAACTAAAGAACGAAATGGCCATACTACTATTTCCCATTTGCTCGACAGCCTATCATATTGTACGAACGGGAGAGCTATTTTACAAAGATACAATTTCTTGAACAAAAGCTGTTTTAGCATCGGATCACAACACTGTATGGTAATGAGAAATATATCAAAGGGGCTTAAAACGTTACTATCGGGAGATGTGTCTTCAACTTGAAGTAGATCAAAAACGTTAACATCATTCTCTACGTGTTCTGCCTGTTCGCTGTTTTCCGTGACTACACTAGCTATTGAAAGATCTCTTGCCTTGCTGTGTACGCCTATTATTCGTCTTAGTAAAACCCATGGTAACCCCTCATACGTATATTGCTGTCGGCTGTTCTCTTCAAGATCTATCGAAATGATGTCTTGTATTGATATTCCCCCGGGGTATTTGTCCGTCAGTGCAGTTCTTTCTAGAATCTGATTTAATGTGTGTACTGCATCGCCTTTGGAATAGATAAATATATATATAAGTTACGTCGTTTGAACATACCCCATATGATAAATGATTGTGTTCACTGTATTCCTGATTCCACGAACAATATAGAGTGTAAGACGGTAACGAATAACAATGAACACGTAATATTACTGAAACAAAGCAATTTAAAAACATTAAAACATTTCATACGTCTAGAAAAAGTAACACTTTTAAAAGCTGGTATATGAAAGAATGATAAACGTGAATGTGAAAGAAAAAGCGTGTTATATCTTTTACAACATTTTGCAGTGTCCCAATGTGTTGCTTTTCTTCAAACCGTCAGAAAGCGTCAGTGAAGACAATGTGAATAAATTTACCAACTATTTATGTTATTATCTATCATATATATATACCGTCCTCATTCTAAATCAAAATATTTAATATATACTGAGTATGCTCTTTAGAATGTGTCTGGTTCAGGCTTAAATAAGTGTTTTTTTACAATGTCAAGATACAAATGTTGATACACTATAATCGACCTTCACGACCGAGTGGTTAATTTCGCTGAATTTGTCTTCGCTTTGGATGGTTCGATACCTCACATAGGGTGTCGAATTCTTCCATGTGAGGAAGTAATCCAGCTGGTTTACGGAAGAAGGTTTCTTGTTTTACCTAGACGTCCGCTCGTACCTGAACATGCCAACGGCGCACTTGGCTTCTTCCTTCACCATGTGAAGCTGGAAAGTCATCATATGACTATAACTGTCCGTGTGACGTTAAACCCAACACCATGAAAATCATTTGTTCTGTAAATGCTTATTAGAATTCATGAAAGTACAATAAACTGTTGTCGTCTAGTGAAAAGTCAGTAACTATTTTACCTTTGATTTCTTCATCACGTTCTGGCTGTTCCATGCCGGTCGCCTGATCATGAGAGTCTTTCAGTTCAACTAAACATAAAACGAATCTACATCTTAACATACCAGTCGAAATAAAAGAAGCATAATGACATATTCAGGTTTATCAGTCATCCAATAGAAATTGGCTTTTATCTGGTATAAGTGATTTCCTTATTTCAAGCTTTGGGCTGCATTTTTTAATTTTTCAAACACGAAAATCTTCATATAAGTTATAAAATAATAAGACACTTTGACAAATAAATATTGCATACAATCCTTAAAATTTACTGGCAAACTGTCACGCATCTTTGAGTGATCATTTAAGAGCACTTACCATTAATGTCTTCCATGTGCACATCAAACTTCTTAGCTTTCATTGTACCTGTGTCTTTCCTTTGAACTATTCCAGCTGTCAAACATACATGAAAATCATATTACAGACGTAACATATTGATAATTTTAAACAGATAAGATCGTAAGACACGTGTAAGTAAACATTTACTTCAAGTGGAACAATGCAATAATAAATTATATCAAACAAGTTTTTAGATGTAAGTAAAATGAGTATATCGACCTACATACAACCACTAAAACACTGGCATTTTTCTAATTTTATATAACAATGGTACGACTTTTGAACCCTGGTCTAGGTAAGAAATATGTTGTTAATCAAAACTACCTCCTTTCCATGTAAAATTTTCCAGATATTTGTAATGTTATAATGATGTTTCCTTGTAAAATATATACAACGAAAAGTAACTATGACTTAAAATGCTTAAGAAATCATGAGCTAATATACCTTATGCATATGCTTTGTTTGTTTTGGGTTTAACGCCGTTTTTCAACAGTATTTCATTTTTCTAACAGCGGGCAGTTAACCTAACCAGTGTTCCTGGATTCTGTACCAGTACAAACCTGTTCTCCGCAAATAACTATCAACTTCCCCATATAAATCAGAGGTGGAGGACGAATGATTTCAGACATTATGTCTTTTATCAAATCGTCACGGAGAACATACGCCTCGCCCAGGGCTCAAACTCACGATCCCGAGATCCGTAGATCTGCGCTCTCCCTATTGAACTAAGCGGGAGGGCTCAATGCATATGCAGAATGCAGGCTCAATGCATATGCAGAATGCAATTTCTAGAGAAGTAAATTATATGTATTGTAGTTACGAAAGTACTCTTCAATAATGGAGGAAAGAAAGACATATTAATTGTGAAAAACAGCACAGAACCTGTGATTTCCATTGAGAGTGTTGATGAATCATTAAATCTATCATATTGCGGTGAATCGTCTGTAATATATGGTACAACAGTTAAAGGCTTTTGGCGTAATGCATGCGTTCCCTTGTCTACAACCCTTTGCGCAACTGAAAAATACATAGGATAAATAAATGAAACTGTTCTTCTCTTTTTCTCATGTTTTTGTTGCTGAATGAAAAAGGGATGTCTATAACTGCAACTCTTTATGTGCATCCCGAAGCTAACCTTAAATTCTACACCAGGAAGAAAACAAGAATTTGAATATTCATCTCACTTGCCTAAGTGTTTTCATGGCCACTGCTTAGTCTTATTTTAAGTTATGAAATTGTTCAAGGTTGCCATACTTGTACATTAATTAAAAAAAATCTCCTTTCAACAAACATCCATTTTACTAATGTGTGTACCTTCAGTAGATTCAAATGTGATCAAAGCATTTCCATTCTCTGTTATTTTGATTTCAACCACACTATCTCCACCTGAGCTATCTTCATCTTCAAAGTAATATTCTAGAAGCTCTTTTGCTGACTCGTCCACCTGGAATCCAGAAACTTCTACGGTGGACGAAGTACACAAGACAGACTGAAAACTCGCGTCCGCTGTCACAACATCTATCTCTACCACCTTTCCGGATAACACAATTGGTCTCTTCTGTAGGACTGACTGAACAGCTGAATGAAAATATAAGACTTTTAGCGATCAATTAGACACTTTGTTCTTGTAGTTATGTATTTCCAAAATGTCGATATTGAAATTAATACTCTTCCGTGTTATTGTGTTGCAACTATTTGTGAATACGTAAAGGTATTTGTTCTCAGTTATTTGTTCTAGTTTACAAGTTTATTCAATTGAGAGAGACATTCTGTTTGTGTCTATAAACAAGTTATGTGAGAAAATCAAAGGTCGCAAACATATGAAACAAATCCACCGAGGAACAGCTGTCCATTTTAATCAGTCAATAAATTATAAAGGAAAGGTAAATGTAAGTTTATATTTTATACAAATATTCTGGCAAACCTAGCTCAAATTATAAAAATTATACACGCAAGCCATCTTTAAATAATCACACTTTATTGAGCATGTATGTGAGGCGGAAGTATTTAGGGTGTATAATTTAACAGAAGTATTCTAATTTACAGTTCACTCTTTAACCTGAATATGTTTGAAGATCCCTTTCAAGTATCCGGGATAGAGATGTTTGAAATTGGTCCCTTACATGATTAAAATATCTACATCAACAGACCGATGTTTTGACGTAAACTTTATGTATAAAAGGACTGCATATGTTTGCTGACTGAAAAGAAAATGAATAAATATATTACGCACTTGCAGATTGTTCAAACTGAATGAAAGCAGACCGTTCTTCTTCATTGAAGCGTATGTTGCTGATTTTTCCTCCGCCATGCTTCCTGGCATTTTTAAATACCAATAGCAGATGCTCCTTGTCTACACCGTCAGGTATACCAGCAACAAGTATTGTTCTTTGTTCTTGATCGGCATCTACAGGTAGAATTTCTTAATATTCATTTTATCTTATAAATAAACAACGAAGACAAGCATACAGGTCCTATCCATTTAGTTGTACAAATATACATGTATGCACTGTACTGCATCGTTTTATAATATTAAAATTAATAGATCACTTTTGTCTGTACATACGTATGTATATTGAGCGACGCTGTCAACACCATTTACAGCTATATTTGTACAGGAAAGATGGAATGAAATTTGACACGAGTCAATAATTGCATCATAAAAATATGTACATAAATACAATAAAGACGCTTCCGGTGCTCATGATCAAATAATTACTTTTGACAAGATTTTTGATAAATATAAAACAAAAGTAAATATCATCACATCAGCTATACCATATAGATATATTCCAATCGTCCATCTATACAAAAAGAAACGTAAATACTTGATCATTCTGTTAAACTGAAAGATTATCATGAATGACTTCTATTATACAGTGTATTGTGAAGAAATAACGTTACTAAACAGTGTATTGCGAAGAAATTACGTTATCATACAGTGTATTGTGAAGGAATAACGTTTGTTTTACAGTGTATTGTGAAGGAATAACGTTATTATACAGTGTAATGTGAAGGAATAACGTTATAATAAAGTGAACTGTGAAGGAATAATGTTTGTTTTACAGTGTATTGTGAAGGAATAACGTTATTATACAGTGTATTGTGAAGGAATAACGTTATTATAAAGTGGATTGTGAAGGAATAACGTTTGTTTTACAGTGTATTGTGAAGGAATAACGTTATTATACAGTGTATTGTGAAGGAATAACGTTATTATACAGTGTATTTTGAAGGCATAAAGGTCTAATACAACTTGTATTGCTAATAAATAAAGTTATTATACAGCGTATCGTGAAGGAATAAAGTTATTATACAATGTATTGTGAAGGAACATATGTATTATACAATGTATTGTGAAGGAATAAGTTACTTTACAGTGTTTTGTGAAGGAAAAACGTTATTATACAGTGTATTGTGAAGAAATAACGTTATTAAACAGTGTATTGTGAAGGAATAACGTCATTACACAGTTCTGTGAAGAAATAGCGTTATTATACAGAGCACTGTGAAGGAATAACGTTATTATACAGTGCACTGTGAAGGCATAACGTTAATATACAGGAATAAAGTAATTATACAGTGTATCGTGAATGAATAACGTTATTATACAGTGTGTTGTGAAGGCATAACGTTATTATACAGTGTACTGTGAAGAAATAACGTTATTATGCAGTGAACTGTAAAGAGATAACGTTATCCTAATAATGTATTTTGAAGGAATAACGTTATTAGACAGTGTGTTGTGAAGGTACAACGTTATTATGCAGTGCACCGTGAAGAAATATCGTTATCATTCAGTGCAGTGTGAAGGAATAAAATTATTTTACAGACTGTGAAGAATTAACATTTATTTGTGCAAGTTGAGATCGCCCTTTCAATTCACACATCGATAAAACTATATAAATATATTAATCAATAGCTTTAAATAATACCGTTTTCCCTAGGCCCTGGATTAGACTCGATGCCAGATATCAGCAGAAGTAGTCCAATGAACAATACACTTCCGATAACCTTTATCCCTCCGCTCAGATTTATGACACAGACAATGGTGACAACATCATTTCCATAGGCAAACTTGAAAGTGCCTATTCTGCCACGGTAAGTGTCAATATCTACACCCATGGTGCTGAAAGGCATAATTCTAACGTTAGTTTTACTTATTATTTAATGTATTAATATTTTGAACATAACCTTATAACTAATTTACATTACTTCTGTATAAATTTGCCGCGACAAACCTACACAGATACATATATGACAATTTCTTATGCAGCGTAACGTAAAGGAGGAACATTTAGAGGTCAACGTGTTCATTTTTTCTATGATCGTTTATATTCGTCACGTCGTCATGTGACATACGTGCATGTGTTCATAAGTGAAAGATGTTTTGATCTTACATGTAAAACAAACACATTTTCTTTTTAGTCCATGTTTTGATTATATTTACCCATTTTAGAGTTTCAAGGCTTACCAGTGAAAAATATATTTGATATTTTCACTCTGAAAATACCAGATATATTTCACTGTATTATTTCAAGAATTCACCAAAAAACATGTTATAAATGCCGTATATTTCTCGCTCTGGTAATTTCAATGTGGGTACATGGTTTTAAATATGCGCGGATGTCTTCATATCATTTCAAACACTTCAGCATGTTGGCACGCAGCCAAGTTTCGATTTTGAAACGTAATCTCATAAAGTATTTATTCTTGTTTACAATATATTGTATTACACCAAGTTACAATCAGAATTTTTGCGTTTAAAATATTGAATTATAGAATCTTAAATGAGTGTCTTTCCATTATGAATCTTTCGAATGAGCTAAATAAAATTATAACATACAAAGCTCTGTCGAGCATTTTATCATTTTTCGTTCACGATTTGTGAAAAGTTCTTTTATCATATTTTAGTTGTTGTTCTGTTGTACATCGAAGTTGCTTCTTTTTTTACCTATTAAGTCTCAGTCACACCACATTGTATACCGTATAGCGTTAACGGACGTCCAACGTTAAACGAAATTTTCAATCCGTTCGTGTCCGTTCGCATGCGTTTCTTTTCTGTTTCTCATGCGGCGCCTGCGCTCCTTGTCCGGCGATGTTCGTTCCATCCGGTGGAAGGTTTTGAACATGTTCAAAATTTAGAAAGTACACCACCAGACAAAGTTGTCCGTTAGACGTACGGTAGCAATGCGCTGATATGCATTTTGTTCGTTACTCGTGCGTTCCCTATTCTGTACTTGTCCGGTTCGCATCCGTTCTTGTCCGATGAACCTGACTTCACGGCCGGACTACTACTGGACATGCAACGGATGTAACGTATGTTCAACGGACGATAACTAAGAAGAACGTTTTGTCAGTTTCTCATGCGTTGCGCTTACGTTTTATGCGGTACAAGTCCGTTACTATAGTACGGTGATATCCGTTAATTGAACGTTGTTCGTCCTATATATGTGCGTTTATCTTGCGGTCATTGTGCGCTTTATGCGCCTCGTACACCGATCGCGAGAGCAACGAGCAGCAGTGAGGGATGCTTTTCGTCACGGGAGAACTTTCTGCCGCAATTTCTCTATACGTTTGGCGTCCGTTAACGCTATACGGTGTAGTGTGACTGACACATTACAGACAAAGTAGATTTAAGGTACCCGGTCTACAAATGAGCAAGTTCTATAACAGCAGTGCTATTAGAATATATCAAATATTGATGCCTGTTAAGTTCATATAATTTTAGTATCGTTTTAAAGTGTATTGTCTTCTGAAAAGAGAAAATATAAATTACATGACAAAAATATGTTATAGATTTTTTTACTATGTAGTTTTCAATGATACTTCAATAGAAATCCGGTCATCACAGTGTAAGATTTATCGTTTCGAAGTAAAAAAACAAACTTGACTGTAGTGGTTTGTGCATATTATTATGGTCATCTTATTTACTAATTCTTTTTTAGTAGACACAACTCTTTCAAAATACAAAAAACACGGGGTTACCAGGCATCGAAATGTTATCTATTTGTGTATCGGATGCCTTTACCAAAGTCTTCTATACTTGCAACTTATTACGGAAACAAACATGAAAAGAAACAAGTATCAATCAATTATAGCTACGACTTAACTTTTTCTGACAATAATGATCATAACTGAAAAGGCGCGTTTATGTGACATTTAATTGAATCTCAGGATATTCTGAACAATAATCAGGAACTGTGTTTTTATGGGAAGGCGAGTTGGAATTTAAAATGGGCTGGTCCGCTGTGTAATATTCAATCCTTAAACAGTTTTTGTATGGAAGACTTGTATAACGCGTAACAATTACTTAAAAGCAATGACATTACAGTATATAACAAGCAAATTCGATGAATTGGTATCCCCCGCCGAAAGGGTTTGTGGTGAGGAATGGCAAAAAGATATATCCGGCAAAAAGTTAAGGATGTTAATAAGAAGCAAATAATTTCATTAGTCAAAATCAATTTAACAGAAAACAAATGTTTAATTAAAGAGTACATTGTACACAATAAATGTATGATACTTTGATCCGGACTAAAGAATTTATTTTGAATGGGATATGCTTACTGTAATAAGCTTAGCTTTTAAAATTAAATGCAGTTAATTGAAATGTGAGCTTGAAGTTTAACTGGAATGAAATATTGTCTTTGAGTGGTTTGGCACCAGGTGTTGCTGTTTTACATGTACATTTGAACTTAAAAGATCAGATGTCCTTAAGAGAACACAGATAAGATATCTTGAACATGGCTGAGGGCAAGGTTTGTGCAGTCACAACGTAACATGTTGAAGGTTTGAACATTTAAAAAAAAAAAAAAAAGGAATGGAAATATATATATCTATATATAGATATATGTATATATTTATTTTTTTAGGCGGTGGGGGTGCAGGGGAACGGGAGAGGAAACAAAATTTCACATGCTGATTATAAATATTGATTGAAAATTAAAAATGAAAAAAAAAAAAAAAAAAGGTAAAAGGGTGAAGTTGGAGTGGGGGGGGGGGGGGGGGCAGAGGATGCATGATCAGTGGTGGGCATGACTGGGTGGAGAAGTGAGGTGGGGGAATAGTACAACTTGGAAGGTTTGAAAAAAATTCTAAAATAAATGAAAAAAAAATAAAAAAATTTGGGAGTGGGGGGGGGGGGAGGGGGGTTGGGAGGGGGAAGGGGTGTGACCAAGGCAAGTGGGTGACCAGGTGTGGGTGCGCAACTTCACATGTTTATAATAAATGTTCACAGAAAAGAATGAAAGAAATTTAATGAAATTCTGCCAAATGGTAAGTTTGTTACGTACAAATATGTGGATTTTTAGACAATTAAAGGGCAATAACTCTGAAGTTACAAAAAGAAATCCGTACAAAATTGTCTGTGCACAACCACATTATAGTGCTCTAAATTCTGTTAAAGTTTCATAGTTCTAGGTCAAATATATCAAAAGTTATGATGCAGAAATTGGCATATCTATAGATCTATAGTACCCTATATAGTTAACACTAGAAACTTCTAAGGGCCATAACCCTGGTGTTACTTGGGCAGTCTGTCTGAAACTTGATGGGTGAACATGTATATGAAGTTTGTTTGAAAAAAATCTAAAAAATAAGGAATGAATTTTTTTTTTTTTTTGGGGGGGGGGGGGGGGGGAAGTGTGTGATCAAGGTAAGGGGGCGACCAGGTGTGGGTACACAACTTCACATGTTTACAATAAATGTTCATGGAAAAGAATGAAAGAAATTTAATGAAATTCTACAAAATGGTAAGTTTGTTATGTACAAATATGTGGATTTTTATACAATTAAAGGGCAATAACTCTTAATTTCAAATAAATCCAAATGAAATTGTGTGTACACAACCACATTATGGTGATCTAAATTCTGTTTAAGTTTCATAGTTCTAGGTCAAATATATCAAAAGTTATGATGCAGAAATTGCCATATTTATAGTACCCTATATAGTTAACACTAGAAACTTCTAAGGGCCATAACTCTGGTGTTACTTGGGCAATCTGACTGAAACTTGACGGGCCGCAAGAACTCATTGTGGTGAACATGTATATGAAGTTTTAAATAAATATTCCCAACCACTTCCTAGATATGGCTCCGGACGGACGGACGGACGGAAAGACGGAAGGACGGACGGACGGGCGGAAAGACGGACGGAAGGACGGACGGACAACGCCAAAACTATATCCCTCCGACTTTCGTCGGGGGATAATAATAGCCACGCCACGAGAAAACCAACATAGTGGCTTTGCGACAAGCATGGATCCTGACCAGACTGCGCGAATGCGCAGGCTTGTCTGGACCTATGCTGGTCGCAAAACCACTATGTTGGTTTTCTCATGGCGCGGCCCATATGTACAGCTTCTCATCATATTAAATCTTTCCAAACCTTGTATTTATACAAAGTAACGGTAAGGATCTAGCTTGGGTCATCTGTTGTCTAACACAGTAACAAAATCAATTCTATACTGAAATTAATTTAACGTAATCAATCATCTAGAGATAATATTAATCCAACACATTCCTGCCAAGATGCGAAATGTAGATTCATTTTGAAGGCCAATGATATATAAATGTCATCCGACTGCAAAAGACTAAATAACTTACATTGATCTTTTCTCGTTAATAGGTTTAAAACATTATGTTTAGTTTTTTAAAAAAATAGGACAACACTAACACTATTCTTGCGCCTAAATGTTTGATAATGTTATGTGAAAATTTTAATCCAAAATTGGATAACAAACATTTTATTTCTATTCACTTTATTGTATATTTTTATGAAACCAAAATTATCAGAAATTGTAGCAGTTTGAAATATAAGTACATGTAAGTATCTTTATTCTTATTGTGTGTACACCAACACACGAATCGTTATTGTTGATACGCAAAATCATTATTCTGCATTATCCCAAACTTTTACATGGATTAAATACGTATGTCGGATGACGGCGTGATGTATGTAAACAAACCCAGCCAATCGAACGTTTCACCCCTTTTGGGATCAAAAGCTTTCTTAGGAATTAGAATATATGTGTTTTATATAAATTCGTTGAATCAATAACAATTTAAAATGTGTAGACATAACAAAAAATACGAGATTCATTCCTTTCATGAACAATTAACGTTTTTCAATGTGTGCACGAAATGTAAAGTTAGGACACAAAATAAAAAGTAGTTTATCGATTAGATATATAACACAGTCTGCTTTTTAATCCTTTATTTTCTTCGATTCCTTATTCTTACTTAAAGGCTTTTTATTACATATTTTATATTTTGCCATACAGTTTACAATACAAAGAGAAAAGTGGCCAATTATCTGTTTTTGTAATCCAATAAACGCTTATACAATCTCTTCTTAAACCTAACCCTACACATAAATATTTTAAATCAATAAAAAAATATTGGGTATTTATATATTTATAACCATAAGTAAGTGTATTAGATAGCATATTTATAACCAGGAAAAAAAGGAAGTTATTATAGCAACAGATCAAGCGCAGGCACATATATACACATGCATTTAAAATATTACACATTTGCTAGTTTTATATCAATTGTTTTACCATTCGTGTACAATATTGTACATATTTGTACTACAAAGTATATCGACCATGGTTACCTAATAATTATTTATAAGCCACTGGAGATTCTTCTTAGATAGGTAAAAAAGAGATAAATATCAAACAGGGAATGCCACCTTCCAGAAACGTAGCTTCCCTAAAACGAAACTCACAGCTCGCAGATGTGCACACTACTGACACACACATACAAAGCAAACAAACAAATAAAGGAACACAGCGGGGCGCCGTCTTGGAACGGTCAGTATCAAAAACACCACTGGTTTATGGTGCGCACCCATCTTCACTTTACAATGTAAATAAAAGTAATCCCCGCCAGGTGAATCACTAATACACGCAATAGAAACAAATGCTCAATGCCTTTGCAGAAGACAGAGTATCAAGAGAAACACCCGACAAAACAGGCCAGAGGACAGAAATCAAAACGGTTCGATCAGCGCTGGTGGGATTTAAAAACTGTTTATTACGGCCATTTAAAAACTGATTATTACGGCCACCCCCCCCCCCTTTCTTCCGTCAGACACAATCATTGAAGAAAAGCGCAGTGCCCAACTGTAAACAGGTTGAACACTATAATTATGGGTAGCTAAAGAATATACAAATAATTTGATCGAAACCATATTATCGTTACAATGAAAAAGTATATTGTGGTTACGCATAAAAGAATCACACAGTAAGCGGATACCGCTTTTTTGTGTTTATTTTACACATCGACATTTTGCAGATTAAATTGTCACAGTACATTTGTAATGAGTAAAACAAATAGTCCCATAAATAAAATAAAAGAAAAACTTACTCATTCCTTTAACTGTTCCAACTGCGTGCAAATTTCCCTGGCTACAAAAATCGATCGAGGTGATTGTTATACATGCGTTTATTCAGTTTAAACGAAAGAGGAAGTATAAAATACAATCATGTCATTATTGCGATGTACGTTTAGTCTTCATTCATAAAACGTATTTGAAGGAAAATAGTTTAAACATATTTATTCCCAAAAAGAAATGCATATATTGATACAAATGTCATACTGTGATGAAAGCAAAACAGGAAAGGATAAGAATGAAAGACAAGTCTTATAGAATTCTTCTCCTCAGCAGGCAAAAATATAACTGTATGAGCATATCGAACTAAAATCTGCAAAGGGGCTAGGAATATAGTCTTAAAATGTGTAAGAAAAAAAAATGAATCATTACTGATGAAAAGAAAAAAAAGGGGGCTATGTATGGTGAAGAGAAATATTCACATTAAAGTGGAAGTGAATATTGAATGATAGAATGGGCAAGCGTAGAAGAGAAACGAGAAAGAGGCAAGGTATGGGCATGTCTCAGGGTTGCTAAGAGAATCTTTTACTTTCGGATATATATGTCTGTACTTGAGTGAATGTAGTCATGTTATCCTGATCAGAAAGGTCCTGGTTTCCAAATAGAACAGTATCCAAGTCAATTACAAAATTCCTCAGATTATGAAGGAAAATCAAGTACAACCCAAGATGCGCTCGTTGAATAGTTGCTAGAACAGCATCGATTTGAAATTTCGGCACTAGATCTAAACCCTAGAGCTATCCAGAATTTTATGGTATCATGGTAGGCCCTACTATTTCCTTTTCATTATTTTGATGAGCTTTTTCTGTCGATGTTTAGTAAAAGACTGAAGCGTTAAGTCCCCTGTCAGAAGACAAAATAAGGCTAATGTGAAATAACTTGATTAACGAGATCCGTATTGGCCTCCTCAAATTAACCATTAAAATGTTGTTTTTTTTTTTTATTTCGTATTTGCCTTGTTATTGTTACTTGTTGCTTAATTGAGAATTATATGAGGTCGACCTGTTCTGTAACGTATGCACAAAGTTTCTTATATAACTGAATCAAATCAATGATTTTATTCAACTACAAATCACAAAATGAGATATTACTAAGTATTTCTTACACAAATTAGTTCAGAGGAGAAGAAATTATATCGCGAGGGCGCATCCCGAGTGATATCTAATAATACGCATCTGAACGACAAACAATTCAAGAGCAAATCATTAGATTAGATATATTATTTCGATTCTAACACGTTACCAAGGATTTTTAAGTATATCCTTGGCGGCATCCGTCAAATGTTTGCCTGTTTTCTATTGGTTTCTTTGCCAGTGCGCCAAACTGCCGTTTAACGCTATGACGTAATAATTGTGACGTCAGAAAAATGAATTGTATGATAGCGCACAATATTCAACCTTTTTTGTTTAATTAATAGGAAAATGTATAGGGTCGTGTTAGAATTGATTGTTTTGTTGGTTTTAACATCAAACAGACAAAATTATAGCTCATACAGCGACTTTTCAGCTTTTTTCTGTGTGCCCATAAAAGTTATAGTTTAGGCATGACTGGGCACCTGGATAGAATAACCTTGGTAGAATCTAGTTCCTCGCATGAAAGAAATCTGTTTTTATATTTTCGTACATTGTAATATACACAAAGTGCACATGTTATACAGTTTAACACTGACAGATATTGTATATTAACAATGTATGTCAGAAAGTTGAAACAGTACAAATACTACGTAACAGTAAGCTGATATACCCAATACTAATATTGTGTGTAAAAGGTTTTGTTTTATGATAATAAAAGGTATAGGAAGTATTTGAAAAATACCCAAAGGAATGTAAGCACAAATGTCACTCGTTCAAGTCCAATACGGCGTGATATATGAAGTTTGCAAGATTCAACTTTGGGTATATTTTTGTTGTAGATCTACTTGCACTTTTTATATAGATCTATGTACAATATTTTGCTAATAGATCTATCAAAATAAAGTTGATTATATTTCTTTTTTGTCATATCTTCTAACCCTTATAATACATTTCTATAAATAAGCATGCGTATTTGAATATTTTAGTTCTAAGAAATCTTTGTTGCATTCCCAAAAAAAAAGTATCTGGGTTTCTGGGATTATTGAATAAAAATCACATAACCTAGAACTTGTGAGTTGGTATTATTCTCATCATTTTTTTACGCTGATAATCTCTTACTTTCGTATCGATAATATACTTTGTTGGTACTGTAAACTGTTTAAATTTAACAATTCTGGATTCCATTCAATTAGAGTGTTTTAGCTAATGTGATTTAGTTTCATTTGTAATTTATACAACATTTTGTTTACTTTTATAGTTTGGTTAATTTGAAATACGACTGCAAGAAGTTAACAAACTGAAAAAACAACAACATTGAAATGCAATAAAAACCGAACAAGGACTAAAGTATTTAGTCAATGATTAATGAATATTAAACGTGTATGTTACGTAAAAAATATTGTAGTTGCATTTAACAATCTTGGGGTCATTGGAGTTCAGCCATATATTCAAACTTAGTTTTAGTAATTATAATTGACAAAAGACTATAAACATGACGTCATTAACAATACTTGAAGGCCATTTCAATAGAAAGCATTCTACCGCGTCGTTCGTATCAGAACAGCTTAAAAATGAAATAAGACAAGTGTTTGGTGGATTAAAATGGACCCTGCATTTCTGACGATAGAGTAAAATCTAAATCACATTAGACAAGTTATATTGAAATGTGGTGATACAAAATAAATATTCATGGAAATTTATTTTCTAATTCTGAAAATTATGTTGAACTTTCAGAAACTAAGGCCATTTAAAATGCCATTTTTAACATGAATAGCCAAGCTGATGTCGGCAAAAAGTGTTCTGGAACGTTTTTGCATTGACAAATTCATCATTATTAGCTTCTTCTTTTTCAGTACCCGCATCAGTCCAAAAGAGTACACATGCGCTTTAAGTGAATGTAGTGTTACTGCAAGCAATACATACGCAGCTGAAAAGGAACTAGAACTGAAAGTCTCTTTTAGTATACGGCTCTCGAGAAGTATCTTTTTATATAGTACGGTGACTATGGGTATGTTACGATATTATGTAGTGTGTACTATTAGAGTTAATGGAGCGTATTAGAAATGATAGTTTTTGCGGTGATGGCTGCTCTGTTCTGAATCATCCGTAGCTGGCCGAATTTCAAGCATAGGGGCTACACTGTGGACGCATACTCCAATCTGGTATGTTACTTTGGCACTAGTACGAGTACACATGAACGCATTTTCCTGAGGATAAATGCCATTATGGAGTTTTTTTTTTCAGAGGCTGCGATAAATTTGAAACATTTTGCGCCGTCAGCAGGTTTCAGCGGAGTGTAATGGATTGTGTATGTGAGATCAAGTGGATTTCGTTTGTTGCTTATGTGGATAACCTCACAAACTTGTTAACGGTCTAAGATCTTTGAGCTGATTACGTCTCTCTAACAGAATAGATTTCTGAACTATTAACATCAAGGGCTATTAAGTATGTGCGACAAAGCAGGAAAATAGATTTGAAGCTGTCCCTTACATTGGTGATGTCCAACTTCTGTAGGATGTAGTGATCGTAGTCTAACCTTATCAAGGGCGGTCGTTTCTTATTATTATTATACCACATTTATATAGCACTCTTTTCCGTACAAAATATGTGCGTTCAAAAGTGCTTTAGATCAATGGAGCGGTTGCGATTATTAAAAACAGGGAGATTGAGGACAGTTTGCAGAGTGCAAGGAGAAGTGTCATTTTCCCACAAAGATTCACAAGAGGGTTGCTGCTATAGAATATTAGCTTTCTTCCTGGCTGTAGTGTAGGAGATAACAATGCTGTCCAAAGTTGATATGTAGTTTCGCAAGACGTTATGGTTGGTCTCATTGTCTTCTGCTAATGTAGAGGCTACAAGACTAGTGTCTTATAGGCACAAGGCTTTCTAGACTACACATGTTGTGGCTGTATACTTTTACATTATTTTTTGTTACGAGGAGTTTGACCTTTTGTCATACCTTAGACAACTTAATTCGTTGCAAGACTCCCGTTGAAAAAGCTTACACCATAAACCTGAAACTGCGGCAGAGTTCGACTACAAACCCACCAGCTCTGCCACACTGATATGGAGTGATCTCCCGTCAACACGTCCTCCAGTCAACTCGTCCCCAGTTTGGCCATTTCGTATCCTTTGACGATTTCAAAAATGGTCATTTCGTCCCCCACGTTTCAGTCTTACTTTTTGTCAAAGTTTTCTAGATTATGATTAATATAATTATGATGTAAAATATGTGTTCTGTAAAATATGTTCTACGTAAAAACATAAAAATACTTAAAAAATCTACTTTTATTATTATTATTACTATTATTATTATTATTATTTTTGCTTTATAAATACCCGATAGTATATAAAAGTGCAGAGTGCATGCACGTTTCTCAGCTTAAAGTGTGCATTGACTAATGCGGCCGTGTATCTTTTTAAAGATACTTCTTGTTATATATATTTTGCAACTGCAATGGATATATGAGCGGTCTATTTCTGGCCCCCTGGCGAAATGTAGCCTAGGCATACCGTACCAGAGTGAGTTATAAAACTGAGAAAACTCACAATGCAATATATATATATATTTTAAAACAATCTGACATACTACATATTAATTCCTTTGCGACTTGAACAAAATATTACTTCCGTGATCTGTGTCAGGTATTCAAGATAGTGTATATTTAAGTAAACCGATAACGTTACTGTCGTTTGTAAAATTCAATATAAAATATTTACCTGTTAACCTTGTAAAGGGATTTTAAAGACAGCAAGGAAATCTCAGGTAAAAGTTTGATACATTATTTATATGCTTGTTTGTCTATCCCGATATTTATGTTCTATTTCATGTACTATCACGAAGTATTGAAAACGAATGAGAGGGATGACAGGTTTTGTGAGCCTGTGCTAATACCCGGCATTGCTTTCTAGTTTAGGATGTTTTGCTATACAGGAGCCTTTGGTTCAGTTATTGGTAAATGTAATACTTTACATTACTTGGACATATTTGACAAATCAGCATGATATTGTGATCATTCTTAATTGTTTATTTTGTATCAGCAATTGAATATTAATCAAAGACACAAACACTCGCAGTACTGAATATTAATGAAATATGTGAAGACACAAACACTTGTAGTAACTAAAATTTATTTAATTTTATGTTACTTGTTTCCGAAAAAAAGATAGATAAATTGAACACATTTGCCAATTTCAATTTAATTCATAATTTTTTTATAAATTGATTTTAACGTAACGGTTATGTTATGTGTATATGCTTATTTGTTACGCTGGATTGCATACGATTGGCAAGTGTAACAGGACCTATTTTTTAAACTTTTTGTATGTTCTGGTCCTTCAGATCATCAGGGTAGCAAACCCTTATGATATTTAGTTATCTCCAAAACGTAGAAATCACTCGATTTAGGTAACATTTTTGTTTATAGCTTCCTTATTACTTGACTGACTTTGATATTATAAAATAGCGCCGAAGACAGGAACACGTGTGCTTTCCTTGGCATAAAACGTCTGCCAAACACTTTGCCCATTTCTTTTTCATGGATTGAACGGGTAGGTAACGTGCACACTAGAATTTGGCAAAGTGTTTGAAGAAAGTATTGAGAATGTGTGTCAAACAATGTCATGTCTTCGAATCAAAGTCGCAGGTAATAAAAAGAGACAAGCAAAGATTTTAACTAAATCGAGTAATTTTTCACGTATTTACCACACCGAAAAGTAACGTTGGTAAAACGCGACTGTCATGGAGTCCATTTAATATCTGTGTAACAGAATTCCGCTTAATTGGGTTCAAGAGGGCGCATGATTTTATAAAACCGACACGCTTTATCCATGAAAAGAGAACATCAGTCGTAAAATAAACATCCCACTAGTGTTGTTAAACAAACAGAAGAATATGTAGAATATGCTGTTCAATTTCTATGTTAAACAATTCTTTCTTTCTATTATGTGATGATGTTAAAAAGTCCATCTAAGTAAACTATTTGAAGACGGAAAATTGAATATATTTCTGATATGTTGTTACAAAGATTGTTATTTTCGTGTATTTCTCTCTCATTGAAATATATGTTAAATCTGTGAATACAAACTAGACTCTTCTGCATTTCGAAGATCTCGTAATACAAGATATTATGGAAGTTTGTGAGTCAGCAAGTCACAAATAGTGTAAATAGAAAATAAAATGGAGCTCTGCCCAGATAAACGGTAAAGAATAATGTTTGAGTGATTAAAAGATAAAACTTGGGGAAAAGGCCAGTTGAAGGTAATGGTAAGGCATGTTGTAAGAACTCTTCAAGCTTTGGGAGGAAGGGGATATCAGGTTGGAGTCTGTTCATTAGAACTACAGAACTAGGAATGACCGAGTACTTATATATTAGCCAATGATTACAGCCGAGTACTTATATATTAGTCAGTGATTACAGCCGAGTACTTATATATTAGTCAGTGATTACAGGGATCAATCTTCAGGAGATGAGATTTCCTAGTTAGAGGGATAACCTTAATTTGGGATTGCAACCAGATGGTTTGCAATTTTATACATAAAATACATGCGATATTTTAAACTATGTTGTGTTTCTGTTAAACTAGATTGTCGGTCAATGTCAGACAAGCACATTATTTTTAAATTCTTGTATAAAGATTAAAACTTAGGAGCTATATATCAGTTAGAATCATCAATCTTACTAAATTTCTCGATCTTCCTCAATCTTAGATCTGATGGCGACCCATTCAAATAAAATGATTTCCAATATTCACCAATCTTTGTTTTATTTGAACCAGCCGGGCGACTTGTTTCAACAAGCGTTTGGCTGAAAAGGATAAGATTCCAGATTTAGGCTATAATCATAGTTTGAATTAAAACTTCGTTATATTGTGAACAAAAGAACATAAGCTTGTTTTCTAAACTATCCTAAAATGCGATTTAAAGAAAAAAGCATGCCAGTGTTAAGAGACAAACCCGGGTCGCTGCAGTAATAAAAACATTCCCATGTTCTTGACCAATACCCCATAGAGAAATACATACTTACCGATTGTAGAATAAAGCTTTAATTAAGGCAGTTTACCACCGGTACCTCATTACAAACAGTTTTAAATTTTGAAAGGAAAAAAGGGAATGTGTTATCATAAGTTTTATTATTTTATTTCTTCGCAAAGAAAATCTCACGTGGGCGCAGCCATAAGAATTACAAAACCGCGATAATCTCACATCGAGAACTAGAGATCCCAGGTTGATATATATATTTTGATTTCTACTTTCACTTTAAAAATGCTGAAAGCATAGCTCTGATTGGCCAGCGGAAAGGACGTCTGAACGTGACCTTCTATAGTTTGTATTCAGATCTAATTTGCAGCGTTAACAGGGGATGATTTTAATCAGATTGAGCATCTCTACTAAGCCATAGACTTAAAGGACGTAAAACTGACCTTTATGTTATGTTAAGATATTTTCTGAAACTGTTTCACACTAATGTGCGAATAAGAAATAAATCTTGGATATTGTTTCCTCTAGTAGGTAGGTTTACCATTTGCTTGAAGTTTGCATAAATTAGGATCTCAAGGATACATTTTGTATATTTGAAAGTATTTCAAAAGCAGACAAGAAAAATGATGTGATATGTCTGCGGGTGTGAGATTATAAGGATCTTACATGGCTTCGTGTATAGAATATCATATATAGTTTTCCCAACCCAATGAACAGCGGGGAAAAAGAAACCAAGCGCTTTGGCTGGCTGGAGGGTCAGATAAGTACCTGTCTGACAAAGTGAGATATCTAAGATCAACTTTTTTGTTTTCAGTTGAAAAACACTTCGAAGATATTGTTAGTATTGTAAATTGTTAAATCATGTATGTAGTTTAATATCTCATAAACTTAACGTTAGAATGTGCACTTGTAGCTTGTCTTTTCTTTTGGGAAAGGAGTAGATGATCTACAACGGAGACATAATTGCCTTTATGGTGTTTTCGAAAACCTCAAGACAAAATGAATAATTTCCTTACTAACGCCCAGTTGTACCTCGGTTTGAGAAATATCTGTCTTACACAGTCAGGCATGTACATGTAAAATCCTTATGATCCCGTTGATGATCTCAAACATATTCTAAGCAAGTATGTGAGTTGTTCATGTTCAAAGATTATTAAGAAAAGTGTGGTGTAAGTAGCGGTTAATGCAAAAAGGAGTTAGTTTGAAGAAAGTCAACGGTATAAAAAGTAAGTAATGGAAGCTGAAATTAGAAGATCCACAACAAAGCATATTACTTGTATGTGAACCTAGTTATGAAAGCCTTTAAAATGCAATTTACACTCAATCATGAAAATCTTATCCTTTCAGTATTGAAGCCATGGCGGGAAGATTAACAAATAAAGACAGAGATCAATTAGAGAAGTGGATAGGAACAGGCCCCAAATCATTCACACTTCTCTATGCTATAACAAGAGACAGATGTGAACCCAAAATATTTCACGAGAAATGCGACAACCAAGGACCAACAGTCACTGTAGTTTACAATACACAAGGATCTGTATATGGAGGCTACAACGCTACTACTTGGACCACAAGATCAAGCCATCAGGACGATTGCTGTACCGATGCATTTCTTTTCCAGCTTTACTTTAACGGAAATCCAAAAGCAAACAAATTTACGCTGAAAAAAGGACGGTATCAGTCTGCGATTCACAACGACCCAAACTGGGGCCCTACATTTGGTCACTACGAGCTGAAAACATTTACATCAAATATTGTTTACTCTGGATCTTATTTCCCTTTAAATGGCGGCCCCAGCAATTTTGGAAGCTTTTATGAGATGCAAGGCATGACGAAAGATGAAATTTACAACAATACAATGGACGTCATTGAATTAGAAGTGTACAAAGTTACATGTATGTTTAACTTATTAGATTTTCCCTCTCACAATAACCTCGCTTTTCTTAAAGCAACGCTGATGTTTTTTAACATGTGTCTTGTAGATGTCATGTTTTTCGACGGTGAAATTCCAGACCTTTATAACATTTATATACGGAGTTCTTTTTTGTGCATATCCTGCCATCAATAAAACCGCGAAGGGAGGGCGGCAGAATTGCAGGATAGTATGATGGTAGGATAACGACGGCAGGATTATAGGATAGCAATTATAGTAGGATGGTAGGATAGGAATGGCTGTATGATGGATAATATACTGTCACCCTTCTATCCACCTATCGGTATCCTACCATCCCACCATCCTCCTATCCTATTATTCTACCATCCAACCATCCTACCATCGCCTTTTCTTCCATCGTTTTAATTTCTAGAGCGTACTGTGCTAGGAAGAATAGCCGTTTGTACCAGCTATGTTGGCGATATCTTGATAAGTGTTGATACTATCAGACGATCCCACACTATAGAAGGGCAATGACCACTACAATGCTAAAACACGGGAAGGAAAGGACGAAAGGTAATGGTAGGATAGTAAAATGGTAGTAGTACGATAGGACAGTAGGATGGCAAGATGATAATACATTAGGATTGAAGGATAGCGATAGCTTGCTGGTATGATAGCGATTGTAGGATGGTAGATGGCAATATTTCATCATATGACCCTACCATCGCTTTCCCTCAACCCTAATATCACCAGCATACCACCGGTTATCCTACCATTCTACAATCCTTCTATCTTGTCATCCTACTACCCTACCATCACGCTTTGATAATTGGACGATGGGCGATGGTAAGGCGTGAAAAAAAGACAGTATTTCGTATTGTCTTTAAAACATTTTATAATTATGATAATGTTATGTCAAAACAATTACCTCAAAACAATGTTTTGTTAACTCAGACAGGTTACATACCGGTATCACATAAAAGTGCTTGTGAAAGATAATTATTACAAAATGTTTAGTGTAATATGAGTTTTAAAGTGACTTTTGCATTCTTGTATACAAGAAATAGAAAAAAAAGTCAATACTAGGTCTTTAAAATATTTTTCAGATGACGAAAACAAAGAGAGAAAGCCATGGCGGGGTGTTGGCAGTTGGAATAAAAAGGTGATTCATAAACAAAATCAGCCTGTTGTTGATCGATTATTAGCTATTCTACACACACGGACGTCGGTATCGTCGTCAGTGTCACACTTCATTCGTATCTCAGTATTGAATTGACACTTTAATAAAGGTTTCCTAGTCATCAAAACTACTGAAATAACCAAGTTAGATGACACTTGATAGAAGTTAATTCCAATCAAGACCTTTTTTCGATTTAGAACAGTCGGTTAAAGTTTCGCGTGCAGCTAACTATCAAGCAATGTTTCAGTGAAAATTATTTGTCACACAATGCTTTCAAACCGTCAAACCTACTAAAATAATCACTGTTGGTTGCAATGTTTTTTTCTAACAGGCCCTTTTCAACTAAAAATACCTGGTTGATGTTTTGCCAGCAACTAACTGCAAAGGCTCAAGATGAACTGTTTTGACCGCTTAAAATGTCCGTCCTACGTCGTCCGTCGTGGGTCGTCCGTCGTGCGCCCGGCAACAATTTCTAAAAAAGTCTTCTTAAAAACTACTGGACAGATTGACAACAAACTTCACAGGAATGATCCTTTGGTGATCCTCTTTTACTATTTCCCATAAAATCAAAATCCATTCAGAACTGTGGTTGCCATGGCAACCAAAGGGAAAGTCTTTAAATATCTTCTTCTCAGAAACTGTCGGCTGAATTTCAAAAATATTTTGTAGAAATGATTTCCAGATTACCCTCTACCAAAATTGCTTAAGCCGTTTTATTTCGGTAAAAAACATGGCCGCCAGAGGTCGTGGCTTATTTTCCCTCAATGGCTATATTGTAAATTTTAATTTGTTTTCTTCAAAACTACTGGGCATGTTTACACCAAACGTCACAGAAATGATCCTTGGATGGCCCTTATCAAAATTACCCACAGAACTAAAATCCATTTAGAACTGTAGTTGTCATAGCAATAGAAACCAACTCTTGTCAGAAACTATTAGCCGGATTTCTAAAATATCTTGTAGAAATGATATCTAGGTGACTTTCTACCAAATTTTACTAAGCCATTTTATTTCGTTAAAAGATATAGCCGCCAGGTAAATTTTAACAAATCTTCTTCTCTGAAACTTGAAGACCTAGTGCTTAGATATCTGGTATGTGGCATTGTCTACCAAGTTGACTTTTAGAAAGATTGTTTAACTTCTGATCCCAAGGTCATTACGATCAGCAAATAAAACGGAAACTGTGATGGATATTCTGCATAACATGCCTACATCGGAAAAAATAGTTTTAGAATGTGTAGACCTAAAATAAATCGGTACAAACCACGAAAACATATCAACAAGGAGCTTTCTCTCAGTACACTATATTCTGTTATGACTTCGGTCACTTTCTATCCATGTTGTAAAGCGATTTGGTATAGAAATGGTGTCCGCCCATGTGTTTGTCTGTCCATCTGACTGTACATTAATAACACGTTTTGTCCACATCATAACTGCAAAAGAGTTAAAGGAATACTTTAAATCGAAAGTGTTATGTATTTGAATCATAACTCATAACTCTAACCTCCTTTTTTTTTTAATTGTCTCGCTTCGTATGATTTAATCACTACTCTACTCCTAACAGTGTCTAGAGCATAACTAGAAAACTATTTGAGGGATTTTGTTTCAATACCTCACAATCACAGAGGAAGTTCAGCGTACAATAAACTTGAATATACTTTTCTTACTTTTTGATATTTTTAGTTATCTCCATTTGGTCTTTTGAACCTTTTTGAGCGTGATACAGAACGGTAAAAAATGCAGCGTCTATAAATCGTTACATGCATATATATTGAAAAAAAGTAATTTTTGAAAACACTCTTTCTTCCCTACATTATAGGCATATAATTTATTATTTATAAAAAAATCCAGTTATTAGCCGACTTTTAGAAGAAAACGTGTTTAGGCGAGCTTGAGAATGAATTATAAACATGGCAGTAGATGGTAATTATCTGTACAATTAAATGTTTCACAACAACTGGGAAATAACTCCGCATCACAAATTATTTCGCACTGCTAATCTTACTTTGATTCTTGTTAGCAGACATCCGTACAATGTTGAACATTTCATCGTTTGACCGTGGATTCGTCGCAGGCTAAATGAATTATAATCCTGTCTTGTCTTCATGAGAAAAATAAGTATATTGGTGAAACAGTATCCATAGAAAGTAACAAAATATGTTATAAAAGTATTACTAATATGCGTATCAATAAAAACGCGGTGTCTTTAATGTTTTGAATTTCTTGTGTCGTACATAGACTTTACAGAAGTGAAATAAATGATGAGATAATTGATATTTCTTGTACTTTTACATAACAAGATGCATACTGGCTGAAGACGTCTTTTTACAAGTTGTGAATTTATGTTTATATTTTTCAGTTGCTTGAAAGACTTAAAGACGAAATCATCACATTTAAGCCTGTCCCAGAGTTGAATTTCAATGAGGCGAGGATTGCTTTGATAGGTCCAGTAGGAGCAGGAAAATCCAGTTTCTACAATACAATAGATTCGGTATTCCGCGAAAGAGTTACACAGCGAGCTTGTAGCGGAAGTGCTGAGCAAAGTATTACTACAAAGGTTAGTCTCTTTTTAATTTGAAAAAGAACGTATACAGTTGCGTTGTCTTTTTAAGCTCACCTGAGCCAAAGGCTCAATGTGAGCTTTTGTGACCGCTCGATGTCCGTCGTGCGTCGTGCATAGTGCGTAGTGTGTCAACAATTTCTAAAAAAGTCTTCCTTTTTATAAACACTGGGCAGATTTACACTAAACTTCACAGGAATGATCCTTGGGCCCTTTCAAAATTGCCCAAAGTTTGAAATCCATGTAGAACTCTGATTGTCATGGCAACTGAAAGGAAAACCTTAAAAAAAACACAAGTCATAGGGCTTTTATATTTAGTATGTAGCATCGTCTAGTGGTCCTGTACCAAGGTTGTTCAAATTATCCTCCTAGGGTCAAATATGGCCCGTCCTGGGGCCACATGGTTTACATACTCTTATACAGGAAAAACTTTGAAAATCTTCTTGTCCGAAACCACAGGTCCTAGGGCTTTGATATTTGGTATGTAGCATTATCTAGTAGACCTCTACCAAGATTGTTCAAATTATTCCCCTAGGGTCAAATGTGACTCCGCCCTGGGGGTCACATGGTTTATAAAGACTTATATAAGAAAAAACTTTGAAAAACGTCTTGTTTGATTTTTGGCATGTAACATTATCTTGTAGTCCTCTGCCAATATTGTTCAAATCATGCTCTTGGGGTGAAAAGAGGCCCCACCCTGGGGGTCCCAAGTTTTACATAGACTTATATAAGAAAAAAAAATCTTCTTGTCTGAAGCCACAAGACCTAGACCTTTGATATCTGGTATGTAGCATTGCCTGGTAGTTCTCTATCATGATTATTCAACTTATTACCCTAGGGTGAAAAGTGGCACCGCCCCGGGATTCTAAATTTTACATCGTATATAGGAAAAAACTTTTAAAATCTTCTTGTCTGAAACTACAATGCCTGGGTCTTTGATATTTGGTATGTAGCATTGCCTTATGGTCCTCTACCATGATTGTTCAAATTATTACCCTGAAGTGAAAAGAGACCCCACCCGGGGGTCCCAAGTCTTACAAAGTCTTATACGGGAAAAAAACTTTAAAAATCTTCTCTTCTGAATGTTCAAGGTCTAGGCCTTTGATATTTGGAATGTAGCATTGCCTAGTGGTTGTCTAACAAGATTAGTCAAAGTATGCCTCTGGGGTGAAAAGAGGCCCTGCCCCGGGGTCACTTGTTATATGATTTATATAGAAAAAATACTTCAAAAATATCTGACCTACGGTTTTGTTTTTTAATATACAGCCTTGAAATTCGGATGAACTGTACAGTTTTGCACTTCGATCTTAAAACTGACTTTCAGTGACCATGAATGTGACCTACTGACCTACTAGATATCTTTTGCAAATAAAATCAATTGAAACAACGCAAGAATGCACCGAAAATAAACAACTCGATGTTACACGTTATCAAACACGATGGAGGTATTAATGATTAAGCTAGTATGGAATATGTAATATATTTACTAAGCTCATCGCATCAAGGACGTAAACTTGAATATTCGTTTTATATCAGGTAAAAAAACATACAATATTGACTAGCCTAAAAGTCTGTTGTTATATAAAGTTTACAATAATACATGTATCATCGGTTCACATTATGTGGTCTTGAAATGTCACAATTGTTTAAACTAGAATTGTGTCCATTGGACACGGATCCCTCCTCCACCCCCATACACACACTGTACCACTCTCTAAATAGCAAAGTTTTTGTTTTTTAGTACAGACCATCTTAATATGAAAAACGTTCGACTAAAAATTTGAAGCAAATTGTATTTAGATAACGTTGTGCATCTCAGCAACTTTGCATTCATTCCTTCAAAACAACAAACTTCTTCACTATGGCCTATTTTGTGAAATGGAGAAAGGGCAATAATTCTAGAAAAAAATAGTCCAATTAAAATATCCTTTTTATGGCATATTCGCACGAAGGTCCTCCATCCAGCATATCCTTTCAATAGATTTTTCTCTACATTCTATATAGCAAATTATCAAAGGGCCATAACTGCGGTCAAAAAAAGTCACAGCAAAACTTTCATCCTTTATCGTCATTTTCACATCAAACTTGTTCATCTGTGAAAGATAGAAGCGAGTCATGCTAATAGTGTGTGAGGAGTATGACAAACATTTTTTTGTTTCTCTTTAATAGTATTCTGTATAGCAAAACTATCAAAGAGCCACAGCTGTCGTGAATATAGTTACAGAAAAAAATCCTTCCTTTATGTCATCTGCACATCAAGCCTGTTCATCTGTGAAAGATTGAAGCAAATCAGTCTTATAACGTGGGAGGATTCGGACACACAAGATTTTGGGACGTACAGAACGACGGACGGACGTACGAACAGCAGCAACGCTATATGCCCCCACATAAATGTGGGTAATAAAAAGCAACAGAGACATGAAAAGTATGCGAAGTTCTAGCTTTTACTAATTAAGCTTCTCGCGGAGCATGTTGATATGTCTAAACGTCCCATACTGATAATCTTTGTCAAACATATTTGGCCGTTTCCTTCAATCTATTGACTTCTCAAAAACGTTCGGAGCATAAAAATACATATTTCGCTTGTAATATTTTAATAGTAGACATGTTGTAAAATCTGCCATTGCCCCTTCATGAATTACTTCATCGTGGGCGGCCACCATGGTAGAACCACCGACGTTAGAAAATACTTTAAGAAACGGGATTCGTAGTTGAACGAAACCTTTGTTTGCAGTTCACATGCGAAGGATATCACGTGGCCGTATCTGAACGAGTATGTCTTTATTCAAGAATCACTGTCTGGCATGTATTATTTTGATTTTAACACGATATCAAAGATCATTATCAACATCATTGACGATATCCGCCAAAGATTTGCCCGTATTGCGTGGATTGTTTTCCAGAGCATCGGTATTAGGCAGTTTTAGAATGTAAGATATATTTATATTTATGTATGTATACCAAATTGTTCAGAACAAGTATAAGAGGCTTTCAAAAGAGAATACTATGTTTGATTTTTTCCTGTCCCCGCCCCCTCCCCCCGCACCCCCATCCGCTCTCTTGGAGTGTCATATAGTAACTGGTTTGTAACTTGTCATCCAACAAGGGATTCTATATTAATATAACTATTCTATAATGTAGGGATAATACACGTTTTTTTTTTGTATATTAACGTCTGCAGAAGTCCACGGGATTGTTTGTGACCGAAACCGAAGGTCGAGGTCACAAACATATCCCAAGGGCTTCTGCAGACGTTAATACACAAAACAAACGTGTATTGTCGCTATTCTTGCATAAAAAAATATTTCACGACGATTTATGTATTGTTTTCATATGTGATGACTTGACGATTCCGGTACATTTTTTTATTTACCATTCCTGTTATTCTTGGAAACGGTAAACATGTTTTAAATATCCGTATCCAGGGCCCGGAAATAAACAACACTATCAAAAGTACATCCTGAAGGTTTTTAAGCGATTTTTTTTTATCTCTCATTATTACAAACATAAAATTACCAATAATTGTTCATATCATTTCACAATTTTTTGACTCGATCACAATTTCAAGAATAATAACTTTACATTCGAGTTATATTGAGTACGGGCACGGATGAGTACGAACGTAGTGTCAAGCTTCCAAGCTGTTTATATAAATTCTTCGAGAAATTAGATAAAAACATACCGACTGGTATTTACTAAAATCATAAATATGATACCTAAAAACAAAGAATCGCACAGGAAAACACGCGATTCTTTGACATTCACGGTTGTCTACAAAATCTGAATTAACGCCGAGTTCTGAAAGGGGAGTAAACAAGGGAAGAAACGAGTACGAACAATGTTGGGGGCAGCGCATTTGGAGTTAGTTACTGATACAGTAAAACATTCTATGGTTTAGATTGCATCTTTTATGATTCAAGAAGAGGTTTTTATGAAAGAAACAAGACGCAGATACCAGATGTCAATCTGCGCAGAATTACATATACGTCCCTGGGAAAGCATTTCAAAAATAAAAATCGGGTATTAACAGCACGTGAATTGCCTTGTTTGCACACGATTTTTCTCCCGTTAATACATGGGCGGATCCAGTGAAAAAAGTAGTTTTATGCAAGAATATTGCTTGGCACAAAAGTTCCCCATAATGAGTTGACGTGTTGTGCGCAATACCCCTAGCTCAAAAGATAACGTCGCACTTGGAGGTAAAAGATCATACTTGCTTTTTTTTCTGTCCGGTTTGAAACTCAGCCATCTATCTAAGAATTTTAATATTACATGGCAAAAATGTTTCCCATAATCAGGCAACATGTCATGCGCAATTACCAGAACCCTAGTTTAAGGGGTAAGGTCACACTTAGAGGTCATAAGCCAGTGATGTTTTTCCCTGTCCGATCCATAACGCTGACATCCTTGAAGAGATTTTAATATTACTTTAGTCAAAAGTATCCAATATTTAGTTCACGTGTCATGCGCACAACTTAGACCTCTAGCTCAAAGGCTTTGAGGTCAAACATCAGTAGTATTTTTCCTGTCCGGTCGATTACTCTGTCCTCGTTTAAGCAAATTTTAATATTAATTTGCACAAATATTTCCCAAACTGAGATAACATATAATGCACAACAACCAGATCTCTACCTTAAAGTCAAAGTCACAATTAAAAGTCAAAGGTGGGCCGGTGGTCTAGTGATAACACGCTTGACTGTCAATCCTGAGGTCCGGGGTTCGAATCCTGGTCCAGGCACTGGAAATTTCTGAGATGCTCTTGAGTGTCTCCCACCTGACTAGAGGCCTGTACTGGTTTTTCCCAGGAAAGACGTCTTATCGTGTATAAAGACGGCTTCGCGTGTATCGTAGCTATACACCGGGCACGTGAAAGAACCAGACTGTCTATTCGAAAAGAGCTAGGCTAAGTTAGCCGGGCACGTCTGTATCAGAAAAGTTCTCTCTGTCTGTTCTGGGGGCTTTATCTCACTCTGTCCCTCTGGTCAGATCGCTAGATCAACTACTAGTAGAAGATGATTTCGCGCCCTGTGTGGCTGCAGTATATGTAAAGCGCCTTTGAACATGTTTTTCATGAAAAGGGCGCTATATAAATCTGGTATTATAACAATAATAATAATAATAATAATAATAAATAAACATTAATAGAGTTTTTTATCTGTCCATAAATCTGTCATCTGCCATAGTAAGACGAGAAGACAAAGTGTCATGCGCAACTCTCAAACCTTTAACTCAGATGTCAAGGTCACACTTAAGAGGTCTGAAGTCAGTAGGACTTTTTTCTTGTCCTGTCCATATCGCTGTCATCCTTGAAGGGACTCAGATGTTCCATGGCACAAATGTATCCCTCAGTGAGTCAACGTGTCATGTGCAAAACCTTAGACCGCTAGCCCAAAGGTCAATGTTACACTCAGAGATCAAATGTCAAAAGATTTTTTTCTCTGTCCTGCTCAAAAGTTAACATCCATCTAGGGATTTTAATATTGCCTGACACAAAGTTTTCCCAAAATAAGACATTTTGACGTGAAAGGTCAGTGTCACAATTTGAGGTCAACTTTTCCCATGCAGTCCTTAACTCTGTGATCCATTGAGGAATTGTTATATTTCTTTGGAACAAATGTTTCCTATAAGGAGGCAACTTGCCATGCACAACACCCAGAAGACAAGGTGTCATGTTCAAAGATCAAGGTTAAAATTTGAAGTTAAAATTCAATAGGCATTTTTCTTTCTGTGCAGTACATAACCATGCCTTCATCAAGGGGTTTTATAATTCTTTAAACACAAATGTTTCCTATAATGAGACAACTGTCATGCGCAACACAGAACCCCTAGCTCAAAGAACAAGGTCACACTTGGAAGTCAAAGTTTAAAAACTTTTTTCCATATCTGGTCTTTAAAAGGTTTAAGAAAACATTTACCCAGATAATACATGTCAGTCATCACTGTCATTCAAATGGAGCAGCATGGGTGGCACTGTACCTTTTCAAAAATAGTCTCTTGTCTTGTCTTCAATAACCTTTTATTTTCAAATTTACTGCTCAGTATGTCGGCAAAAAGCGGTACATAAATAATGGTGTCTCTATTTGTATCTCTGTACTACCGATTTCAAATAAAACTTATATCTGTATCTGCGCATTTGTAAATATGTAATAATGTTGGACTGTATAGTTGGTACTTGTCAACCAATAGAAATCTTTGGAATATTTGACTGACAAATTAAATGATGTGAACGTGACGACAGTATTCGAAAGTACAGTAATGGTTGAGAAATATAAAAGCAAATAAATAAATAAATAAATAAATAAAAAACCCTTTCGTTTTATGTTTATATTTGTATACTTCAGTACATACCATACACGGTGAGACTAGAATCTGGAGACTCACTGAAGTTTCTCTTGTGTGATACACCTGGTTTAGAAGACTCTGCTGGACTTGACGTAAACGAATGTACCTTCCTCCTGGACGGAAACATACCCGACTTCTATCTAGTAAGTATCAATCTTCAAAAGTAAGTTGTTGAATATAAATAAACTTAAACAAAATTGCATGAAATAGAAAAATACATACATTCTTCTTAAAAACTCTAATTGATAGGTTGAATAGATATTACCCATTGACATTTAGGTTTTAGATATAAATGTTAACTGACAGACATGCTCACAAAACGTTGTCAATGTTTATTTATCGAACAACAACCAGTTCAACAAGAAATCACCGCTTACACCAAAAACGGAAAGCTTCAAAAATGAACCGACAATAAGAGATATGATCCACTGTGTTGTTTTCGTGCTTGATGCCACCACTCTGGATGTTTTGTCTTCTGATGTATTAGAAAAAATGAAGAATTTCCAAACCTTGATGAATGAAAGAGGTATCAGTTTACAATATCTATTTCTAGCATGGCACACAGGATTTTTCATGTTTTTGTCAATTCAAAAATATCTTGTTTTACAACCTGGCGTATTACACCCTGGGGTAACATGACTTGCGTCCTGTAATTGATTAATGGATGCGCAAAGTCATATGCTATTATAACAAAATAATACTTAAAAGAAATGCTTCGTTTTCTTAAACGAAAAATACGATATGTTAAAAAGCATCTGTTGTTAGTTGAATGCTTGATGCCACCACTCTGGATGTTTTGTCTTCTGATGTATTAGAAAAAATGAAGAATTTCCAAACCTTGATGAATGAAAGAGGTATCAGTTTACAATATCTATTTCTAGCATGGCACACAGGATTTTTCATGTTTTTGTCAATTCAAAAAAATCTTGTTTTACAACCTGGCGTATTACACCCTGGGGTAACATGACTTGCGTCCTGTAATTGATTAATGGATGCGCAAAGTCATATGCTATTATAACAAAATAATACTTAAAAGAAATGCTTCGTTTTCTTAAACGAAAAATACGATATGTTAAAAAGCATCTGTTGTTAGTTGAATGTACTGATGGAAATATCTGGCTCTCGGGCAACTGTTTGCGGTTACTAAACAAGAGCCTAGAGCCGGCTATGCCCATCCGCACCTTCTGATAGTCAGAGATTCATTTAATATGTCTCTGGTGTAGATTAAAAGAAAGATGATTTACTTCATACTTAATTTAATGAGTAAGAACATGTACAAGGGCGTGGATGTATGCACCTTTTTTCTTTTAACTTTAAAACATTTTCCTGGTTCTAAACGTATGTTTCGTGTCCGCTCTATGACTCTTGAACTGCCTGGAGGATTTTAAAGAAACTTGGCAAGGTTCTAAACACACGAAATCATTACCAACTTTTAGTAACATCGATCTATCGGAAAATCGATAAATTTGCCTATATAAACAAAGAAGGAAAAAATTACTTAAACTTAAATAGAAAAAGTTCTATTTGGAAATCAAAAATTCGATACCCCACAAATTAAAGTTTAATTTATTCCGGACATTATGAATATTTTATAAAAAAAATATTTTAATATTTGGTTGGTCCTTTTTGACTTTAAATAGACCCACCTCAGTTCATATAGACTCTGTAGGAAACGAGTCAAAAAAAAACTGACTTTTTCAAATATAACAGATAAAATGAGATATTTTCCGCAAATAATCAAAAAATCGATACCCCTAAAAATGTAGAAAAATTATTCAATTTTCGTTATGTGTAATTTGTTTTAAATTTAATAATGGTTTGTTTGGTCCTTTTTGCATTTTAGTGTGTACAGTGAACATTTCTTCAAAAATTCCGGCTTTTTCCGCCGTTATCCGTAAGTATTCGGAAGTTGTTACGGAAAATATTGTCGTCTGCTAGCCTGACTTTGTCGGTACAAATTGTTATAGCTCAAAGCCTATGAACTGAAGGCAACTTCACACTGACAAAAAAATACAACAACAACTGAGATTGTAATTAGACAATTTAAAACAAATTTATTGTTGAACTCAGAAACACCGAAACCTAGATCCAAGTTTCCAAGTTAGTTTATTCAACAAATTCTCAGTTTGTATGTCGTTTAAAATAACGCTATGGGGGATTTAGTGTTCAATTCGCATTAACTATACAAATGCTTTTAATTTTCATCGCAAAAAAAAGTACTTAAAGCAATTAATTCTCATGTGTTTCCGTAAAATATAGACTGTCAGTAATTGAGTTTCAAAGCATTCTTAAGGAATATAGCGATGATTAATTTCCAGATACCTATATTATTTTTTGCCGAACGATCTGGAGACTTTTTTTATTGCCGCGGCAGTCCAGGTCCGATACCCGACGCGGTCATCTTTTTTTTCTTCATATGGGATTTTGTAATAATTTTGAAACAAAAATATCATTTTCTATTATTCATAATATGACCAAACTTTAATTTGAAAGATAGCCTTGATGAACTGATAATTCTGCTTCTTTCCGAACCTCCTTTGTATATATTATTCTGTATTCTTAAATTAATGCATGTTTTTGGTACATTCTTTAATAATTCGTTTAAAAAATTGCGTTATCTATTATTGTTTTAGTCCCAAGCTTGCACATAATCACATTAAGCATAAAATAATTTAATTGTAACAAATATTTTAAAATTACCCTTTGTCTTTTATTCTGTATTACAATATTGCCTAGGGGTAAACAATATCCGGTCAGTGTTGTTTCAAGCCGGGTCATAAAAAATAAGTGTTACCCCACTTACTACATGTGATAGGTATTTTTATGGTTTTATGTTGTTTTTTTCACTTTCTTCTGTCTTTATATAGTATTTTCCCTTTCTTTCAGGAATTCTGTTTTTATGATTTTTACCCTTATTTCATGAATCGTATGACAGTAGGAAGAATCAGTACAAATTTAGAATTCACATCGTTAATAGAGTTGTTCCGTAAATAGTTACTGAGTAAAGATCCTGGCCCAAATTTCACGAAAAAACTTAAGTTATTACTTAGTTAAGTCTGCTTTTCTAAAATTGAGATATTGCTGAAGTTATTGTTATTTAATGTTGATTTTTCCTGTAACAATGTATTTATAGTTAAAGTATACTATGGTATTAGTATTTGTCAGCATTACTTATTCAAGTCACGCAAATATGATATTTCTATTTAAGCACGATAAAAGAAACTTAATCCTCACCATGCTCAATTACAATAATGAACTTGTCTATCTTTCAATTTGGAGAGTGCTATTAATTATGAAACGGGGTGCATACCAAAAAGTTACTGGCTGAATGGCAGACAGTGCAGATCATGATCAGTCTGCACGGATGTGCAGGCTGATCATGATCTACACTGATCGCAAAGGAAGAACCAATCGTGTCCAGCATGGTAAGGGTTAAGTATTTCCTTTTAAAAGTATAAGTCTTATTTCTATACTTCTTTTTCTTTAAAGCGACTGGCCTCCAGATCGTTCGACAACAAAAATATACTTTTTAGACATCTTGAAAAAAAATGCTATATTTCTTATGAAGGCTTCAATACTTAATTACTGACAAACTTTATGTTACGGAAATAAATGAGATTTTGCTGTTTTTACTACCTTTTACGATGAAAATCGAAAAGCGTTAGTGATTTAGAATTTTGAAAATACAATAGAAACAAAAGCTCATATTCTAATGTTCATAGTTGAATTCTTCATGTGAGGAAGCCATCCAGCTGGCTTACGGAAGGTCGGTGGTTCTACCCAGGTGCCCGCTCGTGTTGAAATAATGCACGGAGGGGCACCTGGGGTCTTCCTCCACCATTAAAGCTGGAAAGTCGCCATATGACCTATCATGTGTCGGTGCGACGTTAAATCCAACAAAACAAACAAACAAATTCTAATGTTCATAATACGTGAAAGAAAGCGCGTATAACGGAAGTATATACGCTTTCTAAATATTTTAGATAACATATTCATATTTTTGAATATTTATTTTATTTACAGACAGTTTCTTGTGCGTAAATATTTCTTTTCTGTACATAGATATATGTTAGCATGATGTTTCATGTATTAAAAAGAAAGTAAATGTATGTGTTCGATGTACAAAATGTAACGATTTCTAAATATTTTAGATAACATATTCATATTCTTAAAAATTACTTTTATTTGACAATTAATATAGTATTATATAAATTTTCGACTTGTTCCGATTTTCACTTTAATATTATTAAAACTTCATTAAAGTATATCGTTTAGCAAGCCGCCCGCCTGTAAATGCATCAGGTAATGACCAAAGCTGTTAATTATCAATTTTTCCCACCGTGTTACTACAACAACAACAATTAGTACGGAAATCAACGAATCCGTCCGGTAGCGCTGATATTGGATTATTGATTTTATTGATTTTTATGATAGGTAGACCTGTCCCGCTTTATCGGTTTAGAGATGTTACTAAAAGTTGGTAATGAGCTAACGGACGGACGTACAGACGCACACCGGCGTCATAACATAAAACGTCCCTTCGGGTGTATAAAAACAATCCCCAAATGGGCATTTCAATGGTACGTGTTCTGTGTAAATTTCTATATATTCTCTATTTCATTTTTTCTTTTGTATGGCATGTTGTCTTGTGAACTTGTTGTCATATCAGAGGTAATACACCTAAATGTACTAAAGGTCTTAAATATATCATGATAAACTATAAAACATTGATTTTACATTTAACTACTTCTATAATTCTCCAGGAACTCCACAAATGATTTTACTGACGAAGATAGACAAGCTATGCAAAGACGTCCAGAACGACATTTCGTTCACATACAAAAGCTGGCTTGTTGAGGAACACGTTGAGAAAGCTTCGCAACGTCTTGGTTTACGCCGCTCAAACGTACTTCCGGTCAAAAACTACGAGAAGGAATGCGAACTTGATCTAAACATAAATATCCTTGCATCATTGGCGTTGCGTCAGATTTTACGGTCGGCAGAGGACTTCATGTACAATCTCCTGGACCGACAAAAGTTTGCAAAAATAGATATACAGGAATAAAAAATGAATACATAACATTCAACTTGTAAGTCTCCGACAGTTTGAAATGTAGAAAAAACATGTGATATTCCAATGTATATTTTGTGCAGTAAAACGATTACACGCAACAAAATGTGTAATATTCAATTCGAAAATAACTTCTTTGTCTAAACATTGACACGTTTAAACATTTGACAATGTAGTATGAAACGGCTTATTTAAACCATAACGTAAGTTTGTTTTTGTTAACATCATATGCCCTTTCTTCTATTTGGTAATATGAACGTATCAGTTGTGTATTTCTATGTTTTCTACAACTATATAGGCCTAGCATTAACTGTAGCTCGTCTAATACTTTAGACAAGTAAGTCATACAAAATGTTTGTCCAACATTATCAGGAAAACTCAGTTTCCTCCTACTGTGGATAAATTTTAACTATGTAATTATAATTAGTTGTATGCTAGTTTATGCTCATTTACTTTACATTTTTCTTTTGAGTACAATGTTTTACAATAGCGTATGAATGTACACATTCATTCATAAACTACAGCAGTACAAGAGTCATCTTTCACCCCGGGGTGTAGGACGTTACTATAAAAGTTGAAATTACTATCGATACATTGACGCCTTAATTAATTCAAATTTGAGTCAAATTGATACAATTTCCAGAAAAAGCTTAGTATAAAAATGGTATGAAAAATGTCCATGAATTTGATCATTGAATTTATTCAGTGTTTGTATTTAAGGTAGTTCGGCACGTTCTGAACAAAAGACGTTTTTACAATGTAGAATTTCATTAAACCCTGATTTTTCAAAACTTCAGAGTTCACTTAGAAATTCCGGCAAATTAAAAAGATCGGGACGTTTGATCGATTTTTTTTGTTAGACTAATTTGAAAAAGTTTAACCTCACTCAAGTTTTCATAATTATTATGACAGGAGTATATGGGATCATCACAATTTTGATAATATTTTCGCGAATAGAATTTTTTCTACGATGAAGATTTTAATGAAACTTCTCACACTCGTAAATAAACATACGGCCTATAATATGGTGAAATCAAATGTACAGGTCGGTTTGCTTGCGTTTGGTTTAAACATATTTTATTTTGCAATATTTACAACATGATTACAAATATACAATAAAGGATTGGACAGGAAGCTTTATAAGCTTAAGGTTGTCCTCTCCCTTTTACAACAATGTGCATATATAGTTCATGGCAATAGAAACCTTCAAATGCATGGAAAAAAATTACAAACGTTTACTAAAGAATATTACACAGGTGTAAAGTAACTATTTATAAAGTTATCCGTAGTAGGAGATACTGGTATAAAAAAGAAAGAAAAAGGAACAGAAATAGTAAGAAATTGACAACAAAACTAGAGGCAATTACATGATGGAGTTACTATCACTTAACACAGTTAAAAGGGATTGATATGCTATTTTCCATGTAAGCTATTTCTGATATGTTTACTTCTTGTAGATCAAAATCGTTTGGATTTAACAATGTAACACTGAACAGCAGTAAATATTTCTACGTTGGAATCATCTGATAAGGCAGGACTACCTTGTAAGATAACATTTAATGTTGGAGTACAAAACTGGGATATGATATTGAACAATTGTATTCTTAAGTGAGAATACCTCGGGCATATGAAAAAATAGTGATAAGGCGTTTCTACATCCCCGCAGTCACAATTTGGAGACTCAATAATGTTTTTAGCATAGAGCTCAGAAGATAGAGAGCTGCATTGCGTACGTAGCCTTGTATGAAGTATCTGAGATTTTCTTACTCCTGTCAGAAAGTACTTTGGAACAGTAGGAATGTCATTATTTAACATACGCTTAAAGGATGCTAGAGAACAAGCATTACGTATTTCGTCTGGAAGAGCGTTGAAGTCCCGTATGACTGATGGAAGGAAGGAATTGTAATAAAATGCAGTATGTGTGAACATAGTCTGAATATTTTCAGCATTTCTAAGAGGGTATCTGTGGTCTCTTCCTACATTAGATGGAACAAGGTCTGAAAGATAGGACGGTGTGAGGTTATTTTTCATTTATAAAACAGCACTAACTTATGTTTTTTCCTTCTGTTTGCAAGGGTTTCCAGCCAACTTCAGATAAAAGTTGTCAATAGAAACGAGTTTCGTTGTTCCAGTTACTATTCTTGCTGCTTCATGCTGAATTTTTTCAAGTTCCTGTTTTTCATTTTGAGTGCAATTGTCAAAAAGTACGTCACCATATTCAAGAATAGGTCTAATGAATGATTTGTAGATTACCTCAAGAGAATTTCTGTCTAGCTGAAATTTTAAACTTTTTCATGACATTTATTCGCAGCCAGGCTTTCTTTGTTATGTACTCAATTTGTGTAGTCCACCTAAGATCATTTGATAGAAAAATACCTAAATGTTTATGATTATGGACTTCGTTTATTTGCTGACCCTGCATTAATAGTGGAGGATGATATACTCTATTTTGTTTGCGGGATATCAATAACGACTCAGTTTTAGAAGGGTTAAAGTTCACTAGCCACCTTGATGCCCAGTTTGAAATTTTATTAAGATCTGAATTTAAGATAGCAGAAGCAGTATTTGGATTTTCAACTACAATTGAAAGGCTCGTATCATCTGCAAATAACCTTATATGAGCTTGAATATCTAGGACTATGTCATTGATGTAGATTAAAAATAAAAGGGGGACAAGGATTGATCCTTGGGGAACCCCTGCAGTGATTACTTTTTGAGATGATTTGCAGCCAGGAAGTATAACACTTTGTTTCCTATTATGCAGATATGAGGAATACCAGGATAATAAGGACCCAGAGATTCCAATAGACTTAAGTTTATAAATGAGACCCTTGTGCCAAACACGGTCGAATGCCTTACTTATGTCACAAATATTAGCCCTTATCTCTTTACCAGAATCAATAGCTTGTGAAAATAAATTGTGGATATATGTAAGTTGGTTTACTGTACAGTCACCCGGAACAAAACCAGACTGCAGGGGAGAGAGGATGTTATGTTCATGAAGAAATTGAAAGTATGTTTGAACACGATTTTTTCAAACACTTTATTGACAGTACTTATGAGAGAAATAGGACGGTAGTTATTTACAAGAAAGGGGTCTCCAGACTTAAAAATAGGTGTAACATTAGCGTTTTTCCAACTGTTTGGAACTGTAGAAATACGCAATGAGTAATTAAAGAGATCACACAAGGGGCCGGATAGTTCTAGAGAAAGCTCACGAAGGATACGATTATTTATACTATCAGGGCCTGCAGCTTTACCTAGTTGAAGAGATTGTAAAACAGATATTACTTCATCTGGAGAAATAGTAATACTAACAAGGAGGTCGTGATCAACAGGTTGTGGGTGTGGCAGCGGGGGTGCTGAGTTCTCATCTATACGTGTTTGACCAACAAAAAAATCATTGAACAAGTTGGCTTTACCAGGCATATCTTCAATAATTTCATCATCATATGACAAGGGAGGAATAGAGGAGGAGGAATATGGTTTTATGAAAGATTTCAAACAAGACCACCAAGTTTTGTTGGTTTGAGATTCTGATTTTAACTTTTTAGAAAGAAGATCCAACTGTTGACTCTTTGCAACACGGATTTTGTTAACTATAAGATTGCGGAGGTTTCGAAATTTTTCCCAGTGATACGGAGTATTTCTTTGTCTTGCCTTTCTATAGTAACGTTTACGTTTCCTAATTAGTAATCTGATTTCATTCGTGAACCAAGACGGTTCACCCTCTCTGATCAGTACTTTTCTGTTCGGGATACATATTTTGGCATTCTCAATAATTTTATTTGCAATGTTTTCCGTGTACTTATCAATATCCTCATGTTTGAGAGAGTCCCAGTCAAATGTTAATGTTATTTGCCTAAGCCTGTCGTAGTTACCCTTATCGAATATCCAAACGTGGCGGTAAAATGGTGGAAATTTTGCCTTTTTAAGGTTTAAAAGTCCATAAACTGGGCAGTGGTATCTAACGTTTTGAGGAAGAAAAAGGTCACCAACGCCACTTATGTGTATTAAGTTTTTATTTGAGGTAAAAATTAGATCAATGATTGAGGATGATGTCTCAGTGAAATGTGTAGGTGTATCAATTAATGCGTCAAGGAGAACTGGTCACATATACTACTGACTTTTTGTTAGAAACCTGGTTGGCTATGTTAAGATTAAAGTCACCGGCATAATGATGTTTTCAATACCTGTATCAAAAGCAAGATGAATAGAGTCTAATATCAAAGAGTGTTGAAAGGCATCAGTATTTGGTGGCCTATAAAATGTACCGAAAAGAATATGTTTGTTAGAAACTACTATTTCAATCCAAAGACATTCCACACCGTTGATTTCAAGATCACGCCTTCTTCTATAGTATAGATACTGTTTTACATAAAGAATAACGCCTCCATATCCGTCTGCTCGGTCCTTTCTCTCAGGAAGTGAAAAAGACTCCAAAATCAATTCGTCGTTAGGAAAATCTCTATGTAACCATGTTTCTGAAAAAGCTAAGATATCGAAGTCCTTTAGCTCTGAATAAAGGGAATCTAACTTTAAAGCTATACTTTGAACATTTAAGTGGATAAAGGAGATGTGTTTGGAGAGATCAATATGCTCCGTAAAGGTCGATAGTGAGGATGATGACGATATGGAATCATTCGATCCAGGTCCTGGGTTTAGATGTACATCACCTGATAAAAGTATAAGTGAATGAATATTCCAAATTTGGACGGATATAAACAGTATAGCAATAGAGCCAAAGAGCAAGGATGAGAAATATATGTTTTTAATCTGCTTTTGGCTGACTGGGTATCTGCGACTGTTCAACTGAACCTTAAGGTTGTGTAATGTTGTATAGGAGAAGAAAAGATCCGAAATTATAGCAAATGGCAGATAACTATCACAGCAAGAATAAACAATAACCATACCAGAAAAAGAATCTGAATTTAACAGGCAGATAAATTCCTCTCATGGTGGTAGATGACTTACGTTTCATAATTACGTTACTGCAGAACACAGCAGAAGAAACAATAGGAAAGCCACCATGAAAGAGAAAGTCCTGGTAAAAACTTTAGGATAACATATCAACAGGTAGTACAATACAAAACAATACTGAGTTGTTGTCAAAACAAAGGAGAAAAGAAACCAAAACAAAAAACAAAAGAAAAGTAAAATCATATTTGTAGAGAAGGAAGATAGATTATACTGGAATCAATGCAGTTGACTGATATTTTAAGGAATAGGATTAATTTTGTATAAATTAAGGATGTGGTGTGAAATTCAGCCGCTCCAGGTCTATAATGCATGGTGTTTTATGATGTTTAAGTTTTAGTTATGAAGTAAAAGTAGTGAATAGAAAGTATTGCTCCTGTTCTGTTAGATCATATGATTAACGTTGATAATAAAAATGAAATCGGCTTGAAACTGCAGAATTAGCCACAAAAAAAAATAAAAGAAGACATACCATACATGACCTCGTAGTTTAAGCCTTACGCCATTTTTTTTTTGAGTTACAGAGAATATTACTTTATGTAATCTAGTAATTATTGAAGTTTTGACTTCTGATGAAGTATACTTTTTGTGAACAATACTAAAATAAAATGACAAAAGTGAAATTCTAAATAGGAAGTAAAGCTTATATAGTGTTCTATAATAAGTAACAATTAAAGATAAAAAAGAAAACATCTTGAAACAAGATAACAGAAACATACACAACATATGGTCTTGTGAAATGTGCCGTTAGTCAACAATATGGGGTACAAGTAGTTTTTAGAATAAAAACAATGGATATTAATTTTTGTAATCTAGTATTTATATGAACCTTGTTTTGTAAAGAAATATAATTTTAAGCGAACAAAATTTATTTTGACACAAGTGTGGAGATTACTAAGAAGTACAGTTTCATACAATTAGCATCTGATGATAAAAGGAAAAAGAAGAAAAACATTGATACAGACTTAGCCATGAGAGAAAAACAGTAGACCTGGCCTCTTGGGATACGCTGTAAAACAACATTTTTACTGTTTTTCCCCGAGTTTCAAAAAATATTAACCTATTATAGTGCATCAGTTGCTAAAAACCATGATTTTGTAGTGAAATATAAAATTTTTGCAAGCAAGAACATTTTTTTTACAAAAGTCAAGTACAGAAAAGAGAGTACGATAAACATTTGAGAATAATAAAACTTTTTTGAAAAACGGACTGAACCACATAACACAACATACATTGACTCGCGGGGTTAGCTATAAGATCACAATTTTAAGGTACCAATATAGTTTTCTAAGTTACAGAAAATGTAACTTTTTGTAACCTAGAGATTGAAATCTTAATTTTATAATGAAATATAACTGTTGCGAACAAAAATACTTTGACAAAAGAAATCCAATTTATGACCACTAGATCCTTAAATGTTCCCATAAAGAACAGGAATACTGGAGAAAAATGAATATACTAAAACACAAACAAACTTGCAGACGATAATGCATATTTTACAGTATGTAAATGTTAACAGTTCACGAAAAACTATCGGTATTAATAATAAAAAAACAACAGAAAAAAACAAAAAACACTACGATATAGCATGTTTCGCCTTACACGAAAATTGATGAGACTTTAGTCAGAGTACAATGCATGCGAACTATAAGTAAGCAGGATAAATGTACTATTTTTCCAAGTTACAAAGAATGTAACTTTTTGTAACCTAGATATTATTAAAAACCTAAATATTTTAATGAGATATAACTATTACGAACAAAAAAAGAAATACTTTGACGAAAGTGAAGAAATTTCTAGAAAGTACTGAAGTCTGCTTGAAACTTGTGACCAAGTCTTAATTGTGTAATGATATATACTTTGCGAACCAAATATATTTGGCAGATGGATAATATAAATGAAATTTATACATAACACGTTAAATTCTGATATTTATGAATAAAAGTAGTCCAAATTATGACCACCAGATCCTTAAATGTTCTCTTAAAGAACAGGAATACTAGAGAAAAAACAACAAACAAAAAAAACATACAAAACACAAATAAACATACAGACGATAATGCATATTTTACAGTATGTGTATGTTAAAAGTTCACGAAAAACTATCGGTTTTAATAAAAACAAAACTATTAATACAATAGCATAGTTCGCCTTACACGAAAATTGAAAGGTTTTAATCACAATATAATCCATGCGGAACACAATATGATAATGACCATATCTACAAATAGCAGGATAACGCTACTATTGTTTCAAAGTTACAAAGAATGTAACTTTGTAAGAATGTAACTTTGTAACCTAGAGATTATTAGAACCTTAATTTTGTAGTGAAATATAACTATTGCGAACAAAAAATACTTGACAAAGTGACGAGATTACTTGGAGGTACTGTAAACTGCTTGAAACTTGTGACACAGTCTTAATTTTGTAACGAAAGAAAAAACAACAAAAATCAAAAGTGACAAAAGTGAGTTGTGTGGATATTAAGTGGCATTTAACAACGCTTGCAGATAAGGTTTGTGATCAAGTAATCGTTACAGCGAATGTATGGAATTTCTTACCAAACTGGATAATGTAAATGAAATTTATACATTACACGTTAAGTTCTGGTAATTGTGAATTAAAAGTAGTCAAATTTTTGATCATTTGATCCTCAAATGTTCACATAGAGAACAGGAATACAGGAAAAATATATACAAAAAACACAAACTTACAGACAATAATGCATATTTTACGGTATTGTATGTTAATAGTTCACAGAAAAAAAAACTATCGGTATTAATAAAAAAACAACAACCAAAAAACCCCCAAAAACTACGATATAGCATATTTCGCCTTGCACGAAAATTGTTGAGATTTAGTCACAATACAATGCATGTGAAACACAATATAATAATGACCATAGCTATAAATAGTAGGATAACTGTACTATTGTTATATAACGTGATCTCAGTGACTGTGACAAAACTTATCAGTACAGTTTGCACTTATAATTAGGACACTCTTGTACACTAACGAAAAGTCAATGTTCGAATCTGACCAGATCCTCACTACATGTGACACGATGTACGTTTTGGTGCTTGTCCTTTACAAATATCATACCGTCGAAAGTCCAGCAGCTATCGATTTTGTTATTTCTTACTAGAAGTCGGGCAGTATAGAAAGCAAAGTTACGTTGCTTAGTGAGATCTTCATTGATGTATATGCCATTTAGCCCGTGTGATTTCAATCCTGTACGAGCCTTAAGAAGACGCTGGCGAGATCTGTACGACACAAATTTTACTATGATGGGTCTTGGGGTTCCGGTGTCACTACGTTTCCCTGCCCGGTGGGACCTGTCAATTTCATTGATGTTAATGTCAACATCAAGTTTTTTGCACATGTCAAGAACTATTTGGTCGGTATTTTCACCTGGAGATTCTGGACACCCAGAAAGGCGAACATTATTTCGTCTGCTATACTGTTCCGCTGATTCTGCAGTGGCTTTAAGCTGACTGACTGACTTTTTAAGGGACTCATTCTCTGATTTAAGACGAATGTTCTCAGACTCAAGGGATTTGACTTTGTTCTCAAGTCCAGTCAGACGTTTGCTTGCGTTTGAGATATTTGCCCACGATTAAAGAGATGCGCGCATTTCAAGCTAATTTTAAAACATTTTTCGGAATTATCTGACGTTTTAACATCATTTCTTAACTTTGGATAATAACGTTGCCGTTATGATAAATGAGCTGCCATAAATTCGTAAAATGAGTTTCATCTTTTTTTATCCAGGCTTTATTCAACGTTTTCCAGATAAATAATGTTACGCCATTACTTCCGGTTTATCAAACGTGCAGAACTACCTTAACGTAAATACCATGACATTGTGCAAACACATATGTAGCATTTTCAAGACTTTGGACATACATATTTGATTGAAAGTATTTTGTATATACAGGAATAAAGTTTTTCGGCTTAAACTTCGTTTGTTATAAATAGATTTACTCACGGTGATAAACCACTATTGTTTCTGTGCATTTAATAAACATAATAACATCAAACAATGTATTGTTAGAGTACATAATACATTGAAAGCTAATTGATTTTGTATTTTTGATGAAAATTGTAAGTTGCTACATGTATGTATCGCAGACGTTTGAACATGTTTCCTTTTTGACTAAACATTAACAGGTTGCTGGTGAAGATTCCCGAGGTATAATAATCATATTAAATCGTTAATTTTGTTTTTAACGCAACAACATATGTTTCCGCTGTGATATTTCTGACGTTACACACCAGGTATGAAATGTAAATTTTAATATGGAAAATATTGACGTATATTCTAGTGCAACTTAACGGCGTTTAAAAATGGGTAGAAAATATTAATTACACCAATTCAAAACGTTCTAAGTGAAATGCAATAATTTAGGATTACCTACTACATGTATGCAACAATGTTAAGCTGCCTTTACAACTATGTCGCAAAAATGTTAAGAAATATGAGAAATATAAGAAAACACACAAGACAAGCTAATACATATTTGCGGCACCCAAATGCTATTACCTGCGGCCTGGAGATCGCAGGTATATTGAAATGCAACAAGTAGCGTAGCACACGGGGAACGTGTTTTTTTTTACCGATAAACGATTTGCTCATCGCATGCATGGAACGCCGTTTTTGCAATATAGCTGTCAATCTATATTATATATACAGAAATACTTGTGACCTAACATTTGTGGAAACTGTAGTAAAGTATTTCAATAGTCAATGAATGTGACCAGTTGAGCTAAAAGTTATGTTATACATGAAAGGGAAATAAAGTCATTTTTGCTCAAAACAATACCTTTCAGACTTAGGAAATACATATTTCATAGATTTACTTGTAAAACATACAGAATGGAGTAATATTTCATACATTTAAGCATACTAGTAATGGTATGGTAAATAAAACCAAGCACACTATTCATAAGTTACTTTTAGGCCGAGTGGTCACACATACATCCATAACAAATTCTGGTCTGTATAACTTCTGGCCGCAGGAAAACTTTCGACTTGTCCTATATTGAACGTTATCAAAGGTATGGTGTTAGATATTTAAATGAATAAGTAGGTAGAACAGCAAATATCATCTCGTTGCAGATCAAGATGATAACGCGACGGTACGATGGTAATTAAGCGACAGTACGATGATGATTACGCTACAGTACGATGATGATAACGCAATAGCACGATAATAAAATTGTGAAATCAAGATACTACGATAACAAAAACACGATATCACGGTATTATGACGGTGAAAACACGACAGTATATCGCTTTATTGGCGTACTAACGTATCATCGCGTTTTCATTATCGTAGTATCGTGTTATCGTCATCAAGTTGTCGCGTTTTCGTTATCACAGTTTCGTGATTTCGCGTTTTCATCATCGTACTATCGAGTATCGCGTTTCAGATCATACAAAGCATCCTTCGTGTAGACATATGTTGAGTCGAATTGTTAGAGTATGTCGTCGAAAACTGGTCCCTAGAAAAATAATTGCGAGGATATTTGTTTGTTTCAGTGTTAGAATGAAATATCTTTCACGACTGGACACCAGATGCATAGAGGATATTTGTTTGTTTGCAGTGAGATATCGAAATATATCATCACCGATAAGGGAGACAATTGAATATTTTCACGAAGGCGGAGCCTGAGTGAAAATATCAGAATTGTCTCCCTTATCGGTGATGATATATTTCGATATCTCACTGCAAACAAACAAATTTTCTTTTTATTTTATGCTAGTTTGTGAAGATCAAAGAATTTTCTGTTTATTACATGCATAAATGTTCATATAAATCCAATATTTCATGACGGAATTCGGATTTATTTAAGCTACCGTGTTACATATGATACATCCGCTAAATTACCATGGACACTTAGGCACATTAATATCGAATATTGGTGATTAGGTTCATTAAATCAACACGACGCCATTTTGTTTTTAAAAACAAAAACTGCATTTAAATGTTTTGTGTAAAAATACACAGTCCGCGGCTAACAGAGACATTGACAAATGCCGGTAGTTAAGTAGAAGCATATTTAAAACTTTTCGGGTCAATCCGTCAGTTCGTTGAATAACCGGAAGCTTGCTTTGTTTACCAAAACACACGCTGAAGGTCAGATTAAAAAAAAACAACACTAGAAATCTAAACAACTGTGGAATATGCGTAAGCCCTTGGAAAATCAAGCTGCAGAATTAAATATCATCATGGATTCAATAGAAATAGCTAGGAAATATTGATCTAGGAGCTGCATAGCATAACAAAATGGAGGGAAGTTGGAACACAACTGGCTGGGCTTGGAGTTGGAGTGGGAAAGGACTTCGACGAAAATGATGGCATATTATGTAAGGTTGAGTTGATGTTTTGTGATAATTAACTAAGACAACAACCAACTAAATGTGTTGTCGCCAGTAAAATCTACCACACGGTAGTGAACCAATGGAAAAAAGTAGAGGAAACACACATGTCTGTAGCTACATGAAATTTATGGCAAGGCCTAGCAACCAAGCTGACAAAGGTAGCATTATTTCTTTTGCAAATTTAATTATATAGCTAGCCTTTTCTATATAGGATTGTCTAGCAGTTCATGACTCCTGTTTTGCTTGAGTATTAGTATAATCCAGTAATTTTAAAGGCAGCAAAGGGAGGTAATTAAAGAATATATTTCAAGGGAGATAATTTATCTGGAAAAAAAAGAAGTTCGGCACTGTGAGTGATATCGATTTATATCTCACTGCTATTTTCCAGTATTTCACCAATAAGCATAAAATAAAATAGTTTCACAACTGTAATAGCCATGAGTGAAAATGTAAGATTGGTGTTCACCATTGAACGTTTAATGTGACAGTGATATGCTTGTACATATACATTGAGGAAATTTAAAAAGAAATTCAATTACTATATTTCTGGTTATTTTGATTTGTAGGTGGTGTGATTTACAGGGAGGAGACTATATATATTTATGCAAAGAAGCACTCTTCATGAGATCATAACAAATTTCAAATTGTTTTATCTCTAAAAATGATAAAATCCATATAAAACATCTCATAATAGATTATAATGTACACATTAAGTCACGGATTAATGATTAAAAGGTGACCCGTTGTAATGTAGAAGAGGTCAAATATTTATTCAAAATTGTAAATATTTTACAATGCATTTTCCTTAAATGGCATTACACAAGAACTTAAAAAATACTTACGGTTTCAGTAATTTTACTTTTATATTACACTACACTTTATAATTAAAGAACATCGTAGTCACTTAATCAATGACACAATCATAATACGACTAAAATATTTTTAAAAAATGTATTTTTAGCAACTGAAAACAATATGCACATAATTTTAAGAAACTTGATCATCTTTGCGTTTAATATACAACTTTAACAAAGTGATAAACAAGACCATTATTGCATGAACACAGAGAGACAATTTACGATTCAATGCACAGTTATGAAGTACCAAGTGTTTAAAACTCTCTTTTTGCTTGACTTACTACGGAACAAAAAGTAGACAATATGTTAATACATATAGGAGGTATAAATAACACTGCACAAAACAACCAGGAAGCAGAAAAAATAAATTATCGTCGGTAAATCGCCTTATTTTCATTTAATTCAAACCTGTTAAAGCAGAGAAGAAGAGAGTGAGTAATAAATAGGTAATATAACTAACACAAACTCTTTATTAGATACGTTGAAGATTCGTATGGAATAACGTCCTTTCTTTATGTTGGATTGGAATTAAACTTTTGGTACTCTTCGTAAAAGGTAATAGACGATTTTGGTAAGATAAATTAACATTTTGATCGTAAGACAATACGTTATTTATCTAAAAATTAAACTTGTATTCGATTCAAGCAATTTACTTTGATTCATATTTAAGGTTTTGATCGACGACATTGTTTCCACAAAAAGAGTTTAGGTTTTTACAGCAACACGTATTGCAAAACATATACAAAGATGATATGTTTGCTTACAATATAAATGAACTAGTTAACCTATATAATTCATCAAATAATTGTCCTGTCAAACTTTGTTGCATATTGATTGCTATAGCACAAAAGGTAGTTATGAAACATTTAGTGCTTACATTTCATTTCAGATTTTATGGCAATGGAATGTTCTCTTTACATTTCTGATCTTATGGATCATCTTGGTTATAGTTATGAAATGATAAGATACAGGCAGCAGACGTACAGTTACTACGACAGGTTTGAACGTTGTTCTATTCATACCCGTGTTACAACCGGCGGCAAAGGCGAGGGAACTAATTTCTATTATGAAAGTGATATCGACTATATCCATATTGTGAAAGACGCTCTCTGCGCACAAAACCCCAAAAAGCTCATTCATAAAAAGAATATCTCATTGTTTAAAATGGACATTCAAGCAACAACACCCGGAACTACAAAGTTAAAACTTATAAAGAGTGATGGAGACCCATATAAAATTCCAATAATGGCATTACTGATACTAGACAACGGCGAAAGATACCTCTCAAGTGATTTGTTCACGCATGAGATCAAAAAGTATGTGCATGAATGGCGCCTGAGAAATGAGATCAAAATTCATCCCACTCGTGGTCCATCCACACCAACATCGTTAGGAAACTTGAACATTGACAACGTCAGATGTTTCAGGTGTCTGTATCATAAGCATTTACAAGCATGGGCATCTAGACGACGGCCTCGAGGATGGCCTTCACGAGAACACGTGCATGATATATGCGATATTAATGGCCATGTTGTCCCTGTAGGACTTAAAGGATCGCCAACCCAATATCTTGAATGGAGAATAAGTTACACACCTGCAGAACTTTATTTGATGAAAAACTTGAATGAAACACAGTTAAAGGTATACATAATCCTAAAGAATAAATCAAAATCTGTTTTAAAACCTACTTCAGACGACATTACCTCTTATATAATGAAAAATATCTTTTTATGGCAATGCGAAACGTTGGGCATGGATATATTTGCTAAACACACCTTGACGGCAACAATTGAGGATTGTCTTAGATATCTGAAACGTTCAGTGGAGAACAATTGCCTTCACAGTTATATGATACCTGAACGAAATCTGCTAGATGGAAAACTAAACATAAATCAAAGAAGACAACTAATAAGTTTAATCAATGATTCACTGGAACTAGGAAATATCCCGTTAAGTTACATGTTACGTGCTGGCGTGAGAGTTATGTTTGATGCACCAGATGTTTTGAAAGAGTTTGGTAGAAAAAGAAAGAGAGTTGAGATGCTTGTATTAATGAAGAAACGAATTATTTTGGAAATGCAAAAAACACATGAAACGGAAACCGAGACTGAACAAATACTAATTCTATCCAAAAATAAAGATTATCTTGATACTGTTAAAGAAATTGAAATGCTTATTAATTTTGACTCTAGTGCTTTGAAACAGGAGGGAAAATTTTGTCTGGAAGTCATTGCTGCTTTGGAGGGGAGGCTGACAAAGCTGCTTTCATAATCTCGAAATTATTATTATAGATGAATGCGCGACACAAAAATTCGGTAGAATAGGAATTCATTACCTTTTAAAGCAAAATCTTTGTATACTGCTCAATCATTTTTTATTTCTGACGGCTTCAAGAATATTATCAGAAATATGTACCGGATATAGTGTTGCTATACGTGAATGAATATTTTCAAATGATTTAAATTTCTTTCGTTAGAAATGAGAACCATGCATTTCGAAGAATCTTAAACACAAATTTGAGACCTATTTTTATGTATATGTTTTAAATTAAGTAAACAAGGAATGACAAATCAATATTGCATAAAACAGATTACATGATTATTAAAGATGTCAGATATTTATATTTGTTAGTATCTTATTACCTTGTGTTATCTTATATGATTTATCATAAAAATATTTTCTAGGGTGCATGAGTTAAAACTCTGTGTAACTCGATCCGTTACTTGAATCAACAGTTTCCATTTTTGTCTTTGAGTGATGATATGCATATACTAGATAGTTTCTCGTACGAACATAACACTCTTATATAAGTCTACATATTAGGATATAGTCATGCAATAACTAGTTTTCTAATATTAAGGGGAAATTGTACAAGAACTATAACTGATAACTGAATATGACAAGATGACTTTCAATAATGATGTTGTTATAGTTTTGCGTCATATGATTGTATTTATCTTTCTCATAATATGAGAAAACGTTTTATTCTATATCCCATTAGATTACACAAATATATTATAGCCTGAAGCACTCGATCTCATAAAACGGAATTAAGCACTCTTGGTTTGAAAAGTGAAGTTAAAGAGGAAACTTACATGAAATAATACACACTGTATTATTGCAAACACACATTCTATTAGGAATACTGCATCATCATTTATAATGAGATGAAAAAGACCTTTTCAAAATACTACAGTATAACCGTATAACATTATACAATTATTATCATTATTATTGTTAATAATGTTCTTTGAATTTTCATTCATTTAAAAATATCCATAACAAAGAAAAAGCTTTATTAATGGGTTTTATGTTGCCCCTTTTTGCATAATAAACCTGTTTATTTTTCATGGACCTCTGTTCCAGTAAGGAGGTCGCGACGAGAACAGTATTTTAGTAATTAGTCGTACGCTAGTTGTTTCCCTTTATATTTTGGACGCAATTTGTAATGAAAAAGCGTGAATTTCGTTTTTGGATTTGCCACGTTTGCATGGCCATTTCAATCCTCGTCAGCAATGGAACAACATAGACTTTCACTGAATTTATTTTGCATATTCACATGGTATTCATTTTATATAGAAGTTGTTTACTACAAGACTCAAAAATGCAGGTTAATTCCGTCCTGAGAAGTTATCCACAACCTTGAGAAATAGGCCAATAAAGATCTTCAGAATAAGTGTGTGGACAAAGCACCTATCGTGGCTCTTGGAATGGTTACGGTCAAAGTGCATCTTCATTGATGGAAGCTCTTAGACACAAATTAATATTGAACCGGGTGAGTCGTATTCTTTAATTTATTTCATTAAATTCAATTCAGAGATGGAAAGAATCTTAGAAGTAATATTTTAAGAATGATCGAAAATGCGGTCATATTGTAGATAGTAGGTCAATAGCGTAGCTCAAAGAGGGAACTGTAGGCCAAGTGCAAAAAAAATATGTTCAAATAGCGTCATATGTAGCTTTATATATGGACAGAGACATGTACCATAAGTACTATAAGTTTGAGCGTGCACATGATGTCTGGTCTCCAGGGCTTTTATTTTAATTTATTTTACAAGTACAAAAAAAAATAATATCGAATTGTGAGGGGTCTAAGGTTCAAGACCCAATTGAGCACTGGTTAGGCCCTACGTTAGATAACTTTTCTAATTTTGATTATTAAGGTAATTTTATTTGTGCTCATTTTGAGTCAATAATAATAAAAAAAAAAAAGGAAAAAAAATATGGACAAATTATTATGGGGCGCTGTGAGTTGTTTTTCGTTCTTTAAGTTTCACAGTGGCGCTTTGGGCTAAAGCATTGAACTATTGTACCTTTCATTGTACCTTTTGGTGTAATGACTGAAATGTTAGCATGAATGCTTTGTTGCGGAATCATTTGTCCATATATGGGCAAGTACATGCTTTATATTGGTTTAAGGGGTAAAATAAAATAAATAAAAGTAAAACCCCTTAACTGTTAGAGGCAGCCTTGACTATAAAAAATGTCGGCTGAAGTGTCGTCTCTGTCGGCTTCCCATAACTGACCTGCGCTTATATACTTCAAGGTAAAATGTGCTTCTCATCGGCCGTCCCCAAGCGTCGAGAGTTGCAAAAGAAAAAAGTAAAATAAAAACAAATGTCTTTGCTAAACCTCTAACAACCAGGGTCCCACCAAAGAGGACCCCCTTGAAGCGTTTCCGTGTGTTTGGTCAGTGCAGGTCTGTTTTTGGGAATAACTGTATGCGCAGTACAAGTGTACTGTATCCTTTTGTCCTTTGAACAAGTAGGTTTTAGTTAAAATAGCAAAAATCGTACAAGTAAATTTTGTCTATAGCTAATTTGAGTACCGTATATAAGGGCATGGCAGATTTGATTCCTGTTTAGTTGGTATTTTTTGCATGATTCGGGCATAATATGTTGTCTTGATCTGTCCAGTTAGCGTTCAAGTGCATTGTTATAAATAGTCTTTAATGTTCTGATGTTTCATTAATTTTCGTGCTTATTTAGGGAAAATACCTCCAGGTCAACATTAAAAATTAAGTTTGTAAAAAGAATAGTCGTTGTTATAAGGTATCAGAAATGATATGGGCGACTACACTTCCATGATACGCATGTCTGACAGCCAGATTGCATTTTTTAGCCACGGTACAAGTCCTTTTCTCTTCGTGAGTTTTGTTTTCCAAGGCGTATCACATATAAGACTAATACCATAATCTTACATCCGTTGTGCTGCTGTTTCATTCATATTTTTCAGCGGCATTTGCTAAATTATTGTCATCACAGATTCCATCGATTGGCACAACGGTTCACAAATGTCTTACTGTCGCCATGTTTCCAGTGATTGTCTATATGGGTTGTATACCTGTTGTGATGGACAACTTGATGAGCATTCAATTAACAGGATGATTTGTATCTGCAGCCATCTATTGTAGTGAAACGTCTCTATTTTAGAAAAGGCAAGTATCTTATTTACATGTTTATGTACATATAAACAAATCGTAATAGGACGGATCGCCCCCGATACATACATTTTATTTATTTAGCTGATTAATGAACAATTATTATGACCAATTTTCTAACCATATTAAGGGGCTTACCTCCACGAGGACACCAAAATTGTTTTAATTTTGCAAACTTGGAAAGTATATATATGAGAAACATAAGCGTATGTTTAATATCTACTTTGAAATATGCTTATAGAATATAAAAGAAATGAAATTCTACCCTTATTTTTCATACATCACTTTTAAATTGCTCTACTGTCGTTTATGTTTATATGTTTATTTCTCAGTATGCTTAACATGCTTAACAAATGTTCCACAGATGCGGCACATTCACATTATCAAATAATGAAAGTACATTCTCGTGTTAAAAAAAAAATCTTGAAGGGTATCACTTTAAGACAGACGTTTACATTTATATACTGGTGGAATTAGACCATTTAGGTCCATGTTTTGGAGAAGAAATTTTAAACATCATCAAATCATGGAAAGTAATGATTGTTTTACACGAAAATTTGATGTAGCATATAAAACATTTTTCATTCTATAAATCAATCGTCAATTTACTCGTATATATATATATATAGTTTCGAAAGGGGCCTGCATGGAGAGGCCATACTTTTGTCAGTTCAGCGCCTTTGAAACCTCATCATTGTTATTAAAACAAAATAATAATAAAAAAAAATAAAGAACTGTTACATGTCTTCCTTTGTTGCATTTGCAACAATGTACGAATGCTTGATATGTACGAATGCTTGATATTTACATATCTAGGTTAAACGTCGTTTTGACTATTGTTTAATTTTATCTATGTACAAATGACATTAATTTTGTAGGGGGACAAATCTTTTAGAATATTTGGGTGTCCAATTTGACAGGACAGAACGGTAAAAAGTGTGTTTGAAAGATGGGTTGTTTATAAAGATGTTGATCATTCACTAAAAATTTCTATGGTTTTCGGATATACTGCTAAACCTTACACAAAAATTTCTACATTGATATGATAAGAGTAACGCTTGGTTTTAACCTTGGGGCAATTATTATTTTATTAAGCAGTTTCATTTATTCATAATGTATATATACGTATGCAAAAATAATAATTTTAGTGGCCCTTCAACACACATAAGTGCATTTCAGGTATGGCACTAGGCAAGGTGATTAATAATAAAAGACGGAAAATAATGATTCAAATCGAATTGGTTCTTTGATATTGTTTATTACTAACAGTTTTTCCCCTTTTGCAGCCATCGCTGGGGATGATTGTTCTTTCGATTGATTCAAATTTTATCTTATTTATTTAATGTATTCTGTTTGTACCTTTGCAGTGTCGCTGGGGCAAATGAAATTAGGTTATTTTCAATATACATCTTTAGATTAGCTGTTTGTATAGTATGTGCATTTTAAACATTATGTCACCTTGCCAGTTGCCATGAGAAATCTTTAAAATAAAGCGCGGCCTTTTCCCACTAAACTGTGTTGTAGTTTTCATTTATACTGATATTTTAGTTGTAGTGGGTGTGACAGACGTATATGGTCGGACGCTTACTCATCTGCCAACGAAATGTGATAATATCAGTCATTAATAAATTCAATCTTGTTTTCTTTTAAAATGACTGATGATTTTGCGTCTTGCTAATGGCTGCTGTCATTCCCTGTTACATACGGTCCAGTGATAAAATAATGGGGTTTATGTTCCCCTTTTTGCATAATAAACCTGTTTATTTTTCATGGACCTCTGTTCCAGTAAGGAGGTCGCGACGAGAACAGTATTTTAGTAATTAGTCGTACGCTAGTTGTTTCCCTTTATATTTTGGACGCAATTTGTAATGAAAAAGCGTGAATTTCGGTTTTGGATTTGCCACGTTTGCATGACCATTTCAATCCTCGTCAGCAATGGAACAACATAGACTTTCACTGAATTTATCCCACCCGCCCATGCCCATATTTGTTGATATTGTTTATAACTTTATTGTGAATCAGAAATCTTTGCTGCTTCTGTTCATCTGTTTTTCAGGTTCCTGCATAGTAGATCTGTTTCAGATCATAGAATACGTCATCAGGGAACAGTACAATAGCAAAAAGTGATATTCCCACAAACAACACACACAGCTATGAAGTGACTGATGAATAATTTGGTCATGTAATAAAGTTTACGATCATTCTTTGAGAGGATGTATCAATAAAGTTAACGATCATTCTTTGAGAGGATGTATCAAAATAATGACATGGATTTTGTGAGATTATTGCTATAAGAACTACTTTAGAAATGAAATGGAATACCCATACGATCAGACACTTTAGTGTTAGTGTTGTTAGTAATGTTGTTCGTAAATGTTCTGTTGAACACCAGAAACTCAAACTGATAGATATATAAATATATGTGTTAACGTTATTATTTGTCGCGGCTTTATAACGTTTTCATAGAATATTGATTCTAATTTGAAAATGCACTGTGGGAGTAGAAGAGTACCAAGGTCATATGCATTAATTTTAAAGTAATAGTATTACTCGGAAGTAATAGTTTAATTCAGAATGGTATCAAGTAACTTGAATAGTCATGTTTTTGTTAGTGTTCTGTGTAGTGAAGGAAATAGCTTATTAGCATTGGTTAATGGTACGCCACTTTGAAAAGCTGTCGACCACCGACCATGGTTTATATTTGTTCGTGGAAAATGTCATGAGTCTAACCAGTGTTAGCAGAAGCATTGTCATAGTTTGTCGGCGTATAAGTTTCAATTGTGGGTCTGCACTTGCGTTTTAATGAATGCGTAGTACAATCTCTCGGCTGAAAATGGCTAGAAGCCACTAAATAATTCGGTCGAGGACTGTGGGCCAAGGCATTTGTAGAATACTGTTTAACTATAAGTTCATTATAACTGATTAAATCAAAATTGCATTCCAGCATAGTCGGGTCTACTGTCTAAGTCACTGTGTCATTACCTGACGTCGAAGGTGGACCTCAATTTGTGTTATTAGATGACGTCATAGGTTGAAGGCAGTGGGATTCGGTGGTCTGGAGACTCGACGTAATCAGTTTTCAGTTACTTTGCTCAATGGCTGGTCTGCTATAGACATCTGAGTCGCATGTTTTGTTCGCCCCTACGGTACATGAATTTTTCATAAATGGTCAGTGACATGAGTAGTTTTTCTTCATACGGTACATTTAATTATGATGAATACCGTTATTTCAAATTAATTCATAACACTTTTATATAAAGCGTATATATAATGCGCTTACATGTACTTTCGTGTTCTTCTGCTCCCACAGGTTTGCGAAGTTAGGCATGGCAATTATACGAAATTGTTACAGAAAAATGATAGTCGTAGAGTATTGATATATATTTTAGCATGCTTGAATTCGTTCCGTTTTTCAGTATTTCGAGGAATAGTCTGAGCATTTCAATGTGTTATACATTGGCTACGGAAACACGTTTCCTCCTGTCCTAGTTAAAAATCGGGAAGGGGGTTTTTCGTGGGCGGCTCGTATTCTGTTTGAGAAATATACAATCGAATTTGTTCAACGTGAAAAAAATGTAGCGGCTTTAACTGTATTATTTAATATACAGATTCGATTGTGGCATGCATATCAATTGATATGACGGCATCTCGTATAGCATTTGTACATATCTGAATAACATTTACATTTTGATGCCGTATGTTTGCTTTTCTATTATCGGAATGTAATAATTGTTGATTACTGTTTTCTGTTAGAAGAAAGATACTTTTGTACACTAATAACTTCTATGTACAGTTAGTATTTCCCCCTTTTGCAGCCATCGCTGGGGATGATTGTTCTTTCGATTGATTCAAATTTTATCTTATTTATTTAATGTATTCTGTTTGTACCTTTGCAGTGTCGCTGGGGCAAATGAAATTAGGTTATTTTCAATATACATCTTTAAATTAGCTGTTTGTATAGTATGTGCATTTTAAACATTATGTCACCTTGCCAGTTGCCATGAGAAATCTTTAAAATAAAGTCGCGGCCTTTTCCCACTAAACTGTGTTGTAGTTTTCATTTATACTGATATTTTAGTTGTAGTGGGTGTGACAGACGTATATGGTCGGACGCTAACTCATCTGCCAACGAAATGTGATAATATCAGTCATTAATAAATTCAATCTTGTTTTCTTTTAAAATGGCTGATGATTTTGCGTCTTGCTAATGGCTGCTGTCATTCCCTGTTATATACGGTCCAGTGATAAAATAAGCATGAATATCAAAATACAAACACAAAACCTAACAAGACAAACGGACCTAAAAGTCATTTTCTATTTCCGATGGGGGAAGTTTCTTAGACTAGAAGCAGTATTTGCAAAGCTCCGGCTAGTATGCATGACGGCATATGACACAATGATGACGCAGTGTCTTTCGATCTTAGGATCCTAACTACCTTGTACAATTATATTATCTCCCTAATATAGAGTATTACAGATATGGGTCAGACTTGGAGCAGTATTAGTGTAGTATAAGGCAAAACGTCATAGTTATAGAACAATCTGCTACGTTCATGTTGTAGTTTGTTTAATAGAGTATTATGAAAACGATTAAACAACGCGTAAAAGAAGTCTATCGTGATGTAATCAGGCAACAAACAAGAGACTTGATTTCATAATACTGATTATGTAACGTTCTTCGTATTTGTCCATAACTTGTCCGGCATAAGAGGAGATATGCTGTTCCATATTTATGATGGAGCCTATCACTCCTCTAGCTTTCGTATTGCTGATTTGATTAAAGAGCTACCGACCTTCATTTACACGTCAGCACTGTACCTGCACTGAAAAACAATTCTGTTTTTCCATATAAAGCCTCGGCATGTTGCAGTGCATCCGCAACATATGGCCGGTGAGGTAACCCTCAATACGGTTCAACGTCACACTCCTAGTTATAGCTTCTGTACTGGTTTAAATGACATGTAAAAGTGAGAGTCGCCTTTGAAATCAAAAGCAGTCCCTTGTAATTACTTATAGCATCCATAGGCTTGATGTACATTATGTAGTTCAGTGGTACCAGTAAAGATCCTTGGGATACACTTTTTTCAAACAGGCTTAGATTAATTCACTATCAATGCAAACCGTTTGATAGCGGTCATTAAGATATGACTAACAGCAACAAATACAAATTTTATTTAGTATTAGCCAATATCTAATTGTATCTGGTACTTTTTCATTTAGTCTGAAATGGTGCAAAATGCGGAGTAAACGATTTCTGGGTCATTAATGACGAAAGCTGCAGAAAAATTAAGTAACACAAGGAGTTTAAGAAATTGTGGTCGGTCAGAAGACTGTAGGATATCATCCGGTATCTTTATTAAAGCCGACTTTTGTGTGTGCGAAACTTTCTGTTAATAAAACGTGTTTCCGTAAGATGGCAGTTAAGGTGCGTATCTGTTACCTTCTCCTAGAATTTTAAAATTAATTGTAGCTTGGTCAAGGGTTCTGTGTTTGAGTGGTTTGGATTCTAAACCAAGATTTTATGACGAGGGATTATCCGCACATTCTTAATCTCTAATTCCGTAGATGTATTTCTGATGTTTGGGTTAGCTAGTTAACTGGATTTGTTTAGAACATTTCGTATAAATAATTTTCCCTACAGAAAATTACCTTAACAGAGAGGTAATCAGTTCGAGTCTGTGCAAGAAGCTTATTAACATTTAGCACAATGGTATTTGTATATTATATGAGTTTAGATTTACACAGCCTGCACTTAAACTTGCGTTTCGTGAAATGCATTGTAAATTCAGGATCAGCAGGACCCAAATACGATAGTTTTTGTGCAGAAGGGATCAGTGAACTCATTTGGTTGCTTATGAACTTACTAACTGATACACGCCTGATGGATGTAAAGAGCGCATGTAGCGCCGGAAGAACGTCCAAAAAAGAAGGGCGCATGCAGTTGTAAATTATTTCAATCGTTCGGAAATTCCACTGATATGTAAGTTATTACCCATGTATTTGTTTTCAATATTTAAAGACGTCACGACAAGTTGCAATGACATGCAGCATTATAGCAAACCTATATATCAGGGTATCCCGCCAAGTAACTTGTTATGTCAATCAACAAAGCCGATCTTTACTTTCCAATGGAACAAACACAAAGTTTAGTAACCTATCTTGGGCAAGAACCCTTGTATAACAACTATAATGATGTTCGCTTTACAGAAGTTAGCAAATAAGAACAATCAGTCCGGAAGTCATTTAAAAGCGAAATTCAGTGAAAATATTTTATTCTATCAATGAGTATTGTATAGATGCTAAGTTTCAATTTCATTCACATTTAACTGTATACATAAATCCTGTCCTGGATCATAGTGGTCATATGGGCAAAACAAAAAATAACAACAACATAAATGCAATATCTATTTCCAAATATTCATTACATACAAGCATGTAATAATGTCAAAGAATTGAGGTGTAAGCTATAAGCTTGTATAATATCAGCTTTCATGAATGAAAAATGTTTTGTTCGGGTTTTTTTTATTATATTTATAATATACTAACATTTTTTTCGCTTAAAATAGTGTCTGCAATATCTATAATAAAACCGGTTTTTGGGAACAATAAATATATACACATTATCACTATCACTGAAAATATACGCAATAAATTGATATGAACCTAACCATGAATGAATATTTGTTCAGTCTTGTTATGATAAATAAATAAGTCTCAAGAAGTTTACTCTTATATCTACTAAGATTGATAATTAAACACTATTATTAAGAATAAAGAATATACAATCAATTCCTTTCTATAGTGAAAGAAATAACGTAACTCTGTGAATGATAATATAATTACCCGATATTAGCTGATTTTACGCTGTAAGAACATACTTAGGGGCATCCATGTTACAAGATAACGACGCTTAAGGTAGTACTCAACAATTAGATTTACATAGTCTTTATCTTTTTAAGAGTTATGACCACAAAATGTACTTCTGACCTCTAAAAGACAGGATCTTCTTACAGAATTCATTCCAACAGGTTTAACTTTTAAAGACACTGGTCTCCAGATCGTTCGAAAACAAAAAAAAAGAAAGATTGTTTTAGATATCTGGAAATTATTGCTGTATTTCTTAAGAATGCTTTGAAACTTAATTACTGACAGACAGATATGTTACGGAAACACATGAGCATTAGTCGTTTTAACTACTTTTTACGATGAAAATCGAAAAGCGTTTGTAACGCTTTACGCGAGGTAAATTGCCTCGGATTTAACGCACTTTGAACACTCTAAAGCGGTACTGGTAACGACAGCGGAAAACTTCTTTATTGCCGCGGCGGTCCGGGTTCGATTCATGACGCGGTCATTTTTTTTTCTTGATTTGGCAATTTTAAAATAGTTTAGAAACAAAAACTCATATTCTAATGTTCGTAATATGACCAAACTTCAATTTAAAAGAAAGATCATTTTTTAGCCAAAATCTGGAGGTCAGTGACTTTAATAACTGAATATATTATTGTCTAAATTACTACAAACAAATAGACATTTGGTCTATGCCTGTTCCTTAGTCTAAAAAGAGAATACAAAAGAATTAGAAAAATATGTCTGTCTAATGTTACTATAACAATCTTGTTGCATACTTTCTTTTTAGACAAAGTAATGACACTTAATATTTTACATGGCCTGTGTACTATATAGTATTTGGTTTAAGATGCAAAGTCTTCATGTTTTCAGTTATCAAAACATAGCTATTAAACGACAGCTACCTAAACATTCTTTGTCATAAAATCATAAGCAAAAATATAAAAAAAAAAAGAATTATACATTAAACAAAACTTTTGTAGTCATTTTAGCTCACAACAAAATATCTAAGAAGGAGCAGTCTTCATATGTTTCTATCATGTGCGGTTAAATTTGCTCTTTGATGTAGACATCAAAATTATCACCTGAGCCTCAAATCATGTAACGTGTAATAGCTATCGTTCGCTGTATTAGAACTGTGGGATAGTCCTTAAAACCACATGAGTGGTAACTTATTAGAAATTTGCTGAGTATATATGAAATTAATTACATTTGAAATCATATAACATATATTGTATGGAGCATTATCTTCAACAATGCAAATGGTCATAATCGTATACATCAGGCAAAATTATCACAAAAATTAGTTTCTAGGTTAATAATTAAATTCACAATTTACCTGTCTTCACAGTAGCAGTATTTACTACTTAAATCAAATGATATTTTATTTCATAACATTCTATTGATTTAGTTCCACAGTTATACAACAAAAAATCACACCATGATTGACAGAATGGAAATGGTATTTTCCATTGAAGTGTGCAGTAGATATTTATTCAGTTGAAACATATGAAAAGACCAATGAATAAGCTGACAGCAATAGAGAAATTAATAATAAGCATTGTTCAACATACATGTGCTAGTATTACGCAGTGTAAGACAAATAACATTTAAACTTCACAACTTAAGCATGTTTTTCTCCTCAAAATGTTTCTGAATTTTTCACGAAGCACTTTTTTCCTCTCCGCAAATTTTCATTTGCCCAAAGGTTTGTCGATCGAGTAGATTGTCCATATAATCTTCTGCCAAATCTAAAATCTTTCTTAAAGCGAGTAAGCTAAGCATGTTTATGTTGATATCCAGACGTGTTTCTTTCTCGTAATTTTTGACCGGAAGTACGTTGCATGGGCGAAGACCGAGAAGTTCCGATGCTTTATCAACATGTTCTTTAACCTTCCAGCTTCTGTATGTGAACGATATATCCTTCTGGACGTCTTCACATAGCTTGTCTACCTTCGTGAGTACAATGAGTTGTGGAATTTCTAAAGCACAAGAGGTAAATTTATCATACCTACATGGAAGTATTACAAAAGCGTTTATAAATTTTTTGTCCAATTATGGTCTTATGCTCATGTGATTTTTTATCGGCATGCACGTTAATTTAAGCATAAAAAACGCTATATTATGTTTTGATCAGTTACAAGACACATTCAGGAGTTTTGAAAAGATTAAGTTTAAGGGACTTTGCTTCAGTTTGATGAAAAAAAAATATTTGATGACGTGGAATGTGGCTTTTGCTATCGGAACATTACTGATTTTAGTTGATTTAGCTTTTATTGCCTAATGACAGTCTTTATATTGCATTGCAACCGATTGTAGCATGTAGTGCACGTACATAGATGAGTGTTAACAATACTACTGTTTTCCGGAAAAAGTGAAGATTCATCAAGTCTTAATCTATAGCAAATATTTTTCTCCGTTTAATTGTTCTACATTTTTACCTAAGGTATATCTTTAATTTTACTAATACTATTTTTTAATTTCCGTGATAAGTTTCACTTTTTCTTAAAATATTTTAAGGCGCTTATTTGATTTGATACGGTACTTTTCATTAAATCATACAAAGTGAAATAAAGTACACGAAGCAATGTGCTGTTCAACATCGTCTTACTTTACAGTATTTGAAAGATTTAATGTGTACCTCTGTCGTTCATTGTACGTTGAAAGTTCTTCATTTTATCTACGATTATAGATGACACAGCTTCCAATGTGCTTGCATCAATCACAAACACAACACAATGGATCTTGTCTTGTGTAGTGGGATTCACTCGGAACTCCTCTGCATTTGGCGATATAGGTGAGTTTTGGTTGAACTGAAATGTTTAAAATACCATCATTGTATATGCGTTACTTTAAAATCAGTATATTTATTGATGTGAGCAATTTAACAAAACTGGTGTAATCCTTTTTCTTTTAATTTGATTTTTATAACTCCTAAATATATACATGTATAGGCTTTTACACATCTTTCATCCTTGTTAAAGCAATGTTGAATTCGAGTGAATATTTGTTAATTTTCTGTGCACGGATCGACATATTTTCATATTTCTGACTAAAGAAAAAAAATGAAATAATGCATTTCCTTATATATGGAATATCTTTCGGTACTACCCTGACTTGATCTACTTTGTGACGATGAAAGTTTGTTAAATATAAACTAGCATTCGCGAAATGCACCGATTGTATATGATTTGTGTTAATATCCATTTCGTAATCATAAAAATCATAAAAAAACATAAAGATATATAAACATTCAGCAAAGCAAAGTATACACTTACTAAATAAAAGTCGGGTATGTTTCCATCTAAAAGGTAACTACATTCGTCGACGTCCAAACCATCAGACTCTTCTAGACCAGGTGTGTCGCACAAAATGAACTTCGGTGAACTTCCGGAATCAAGTCTAACTGAGTACGGGGTATACTGTAGAAACAGGACATATTGTCATATTTAAAAGACGTCATAAAAGTACATGTATAAATAATTTCTTTTAAAATAGCAGTTAGTGCCATATTCTGGATAGATTATTTACTGGTTTTATGAGTACATCGTTATAGTTTGCAACAAAAACAAACTACACTGAGGTGAATGTCAATACAATCTTTATCGTTAAAACTTTTATTTATAAAACACACAATGTTTAACATTTTCAGGGTGTGTGTAGATGGGTACTACGTTCTAAAATACCATTAGGCGGTTTTTGAGAAAAATACAATTGAAAAAGTAGAAACTCCACGGTCGCCCAACACGAAAAAACGAAAATGTTGCAGGCTCGGTTTGATTGAGCCTGTTCATGGATGGCAGTGGAAATGCATGCTACCGTCCACGCCCTTTAGCCCCGGGTTGGGCAGAACTCAACATTTACACATGCTAAAAGTACAAAAAGCAATTTAGAGACATCCGCAGATGTATTCAAACGGCGGTCAATAATTACGCAAGTTGAAAGCTAACTTACAATGTATTTACGGACTGAATAAAATGACGATATCAAATGCATCGAAACCGTGCATTGTTTCATACAATATGATAGAAAATTTGATGTTTTTTTGTATCATGAGGCAAGCTGTATCGAAGAAAATAAAAGATATAATTTATTGCTAAATGTTTGAAAGTTAACAGATAAATGATTACAGAAGGATAAAAAAGTCATAGTACAATTTGTACAAACATATTACCGCTGTAGTAACGCTCTGTGCCGAGCTTCCATTACATGCCCTCTGTGTTATACGACCACGAAATATTGAATCTATTGTGTTGAAGAAACTTGACTTCCCAGCTCCAACTGGACCTAATATTACAATTCTTGCCTCGTCGATATTGAGTCCAGGAGGCGGTCTGAATGAAAGGATGTCTTCTTTAAGTCTTGCTAGCCCCTAGAATAAAGATAATAATTAAGATAAATGTACATTGTCAATTTCAAATAACATAAATCTAATATGAACCAGTTTAGGGGATACGCGATGACATTTTGGTTGATTTAAATACAAATTTCCCCTAGCACAATGCCAGTTATAAATCGAGATCGCATAACATATAGCATATCGCCTACACTTTATACGACATTAATTAAAAAGTAGAAAGTATAATTTATTTGTACAGTTGTCCATATTGCATATTAAGCACCTCAACAATAAAACAGAAGATAAATAATTTCTGATGACGGATTAAAAAGTATAAGAGTGTAATACGGTGACTGTCCATTATACCCTTGTATTCCAATTGTCCAACTCTCGCCAGGGTGTTCCTGGTTTATTTTCGTCATCTGAAAATCGTACCAAACTGTAAATCACATTCTCGTACTGCTGAATGGCATGATTTAACATTAAGCATATTGTAGACACGTACATAATATGACATTTCTTTTATATTATCGAGGCGCCTTTGTGTGATTCGAGTTCTTCGAGGGCCTTCATTTAAGTTTATTACAGGATTGTCGGAGTTTATGGTTTACATTGTAACATTGAAATCAATGCGCCTTAAAGCTGCTCGCCCGCAGAAAGGTTTACGGATTCACAGCACTATATGGTTATGTAGGAAAAAGTAAAGCGTTGCAAACGGTTTATTATTTTTCCAATATAGCCATATAGAGCGGTGAATCCGTAAACCTGTTTTCATAAGCCATTTTCTCAGAACGTTACGTAGATTTTCGCTTATTTTGTTGATCATGCCCTTTTATTTTACATTCTTGTTATAAAATGTTGCTTTTGTGTAATTGAATATTTTCGACCAAACTGAGGGCGAGCAGCTTTAACTAAAGAACGCGGTAATCATAAAAACGTTTATTGGAAGTAAACATTTTTGAATTTATGAGAATAATATTAAACTGACATGAAGTGTTTGCAAAGTGTATATAAGAACTTATTTAGACATAAATCTCACTAAAATGAATTTGGAATACTTTTATTTCTACAAGTACGTACATATCACTTTGTAGACTTCTAATTCAGTGACGTGTAAATCGCCATTGTGGATATCATTTGCCCCGATACCGTGCATTTCATACGTATATCCAAAATTAGCACTACCATTTAAATGGAAGTCAGAACCAGAACGATTAACATTGCTGCTAAATGTCTTAAGATCATAGCCACCACCAAATATTGGTCCGTACTCTACATTGTTGTAAACCGCGTTATAATACTGTCCCGGTTTCAGTTCAAACTTAGTTGCTTTTCTATTTCCGTTGTGATAGAGCTGAAAGAGAAAGGCTTCGGTACAAGAGCTGTTCGAATTGCTTGACGAGTTCCAGGACATCGGACTGTATCCACCATAAACAGATCCCTTGGCATTGTAGAGAACTGTAACTGTTGGTCCCTGACCATCGCATTTTTCGTGGAAGACCCTGGAATTACATCCATCCCTGGTGATAGCATAGAGCAGTGTGAATGTTTTAGGGCCAGTGCCTATCCATTTCTCTAGCTGATCCTTGTCTTGATGGTTTAACCTTTCTCCCATGGTTCAAAACTGTTAGGTAAAGAAAACTTGCGTAATTCCATGCTTTCTATTGCACAGCCCAACATGCTGAACTAAATGTATTATTACATTTTTCAGTTGAATGTTTTGCCTACAATTTAAACTTTTTAATGGAAATAATGAAAATACGAATTATTTTCGAAACAACTACTTAAAAATATTTGTACAAAATACGCTTATATATATAAAAGACGAGGCAATTATTGCTAACTCCATATAAAGTGTATCAAAAGGAAATAAAATTTGCATCGATAATTATTAGTATATATATATATATATACAATAACAATAGCAAATTTTAGAATATTGTTAGCATATACATATACTTAAATATAACATCTGTTATAGGTACTTCTGAATTGCTTCTACCAATTTTAAGATTATCATCTAATTAGGTGGTTTTGATGATGAAAGTGCCTCGGAATCCGTCCAATAAGGGCCGGCATGCTAAAATATTAAAGCACTGAGACAATATTTATGTACACCGTTTGCTTTGATAGCTGTCTCCAAAATTGTTGCAATGTTTTATGTAAATTATACGGGGCAGAAGGTCATTCCATTTAATTCTGAATTTGTGATTTTCCTGTGTAGCTTAGGAAACTGACGTACTATAAACAATTTATCTTGGCTATTACTTTTTATTCAGTCGCCAAATTAGTACAAATCAAATCGTGTGTCACTGACACCAGTTGATTAAACGTGTGTCAAAGGGCTTCTGTTAATCTACTTACTTAATGGACTGTTAATTAAAATAGAAAATATTTCAGCAGATGGAAGTCGTAGGAGACAGTACACACAGGGATTAATAATTATTGTATTATTTATATATTTAGGCACATATATATATCAGGTATATTGCAAGCAAATGATCTTTGATAATTTTACATTACTTTTTTTTTCTGCATATTTCTAAAATGTTAGTTACCACACTTATCTATAGCATTGATATACGTATGCATAGAAAGTTAACATATTCCCGAATGTCTACTTATGAACATACGTTACCATGCGGTTATATATTAAAAATTTTCTGTTGCACATCTTTCACTAAAATAGATTTTTTGTTCATATATTATGTGTCTACTATCTGAAACCCAACACACAGTACTGTGTATTGGTTTTCAGACGCGCTCGTGAAAATATTTGAAATTTTTTCACTTCTCAATAAGATATATTCCATATCCATTTAAAAAACAAATATCCTCTATATATTCGGCAATATTCAAACCTTTGACAAATGTTAAAGAAAAGAAAAAGGAATTAACAAGAAGCTGATTTATATTATGTTCATAACAGAAAATTTGGCAGCCACATTTTTAACAAAGGCATTATGACTCTCTCACTTCAATAAAAAATACTTTTGTCTTTGAAAAACATGCGTAATTTGTGTTAAAGCCCTATTTTGGATACACAGTGATTGTGATTTGAACATAGAATTGTATACTATTCAATATCATTCTTTTGAAAAGAGAAATAATACATGATATGTAATATATTTCTGTTCTTTGAAATGTTAATGTGCTAGACTGGTTTATCAATAACGGTAAGCATTGTAATCGTTGATAAATTACCCTCGTATAGGCAAGATAATCTATTTTTCCTGTAGGCAATTTGATCGTATTTATTTAGTTGCATCCTTAGACATATATTTGTGATAGCTGAACTGCGAAGAATCTGCATGGTAAAATTATTGCATCAATGAAATTAAGAAAATTATATTTACGAGAAAAAAAGTTTTGACACCTCCTTCTTGTTATCAATTGTATTCATTAGTTTGCTGTAAACACAGCTTTTCATATGTATTTTGTGACATTTTATGACTGAGAAGTGGTAGTATAATGAGTAATGTTATGTTTGCCTCATTTAATATTTTTCAATTTGTATTTTGTTATTAAAACACTTTGGTCTAAGGATTTGCCGAATTTTAAAAATCTGTTTAGAGTAATTTTCGTAATATTGGAAAAAAGCATATTGCGGGATAGCTGTATTGTTCCTAATATTTACCTTATGACCTTTAACCTAATACATGTATATGACCATACAATGCGTTATTAAGTTGCCCTTTGACCTTCATCACCATTATTCGCCAGTTCGACAATGGGATGGTGGCACACGTACTAGATGATGGTGAGGCCTCCGGGGACTTTCTTGTCAGCAATGTGATCAAACAAGGTTGTGTTCTAGCGCCTCCACTGTTCTCTATCATGTTATTGGCAATGTTCACCGATGCCTTCACTCAAGACGATACTGGTCTGGAATTCCGCTACGGAACCGACGGCAAACTGCACAACCCAAGACGCCTCAAAGTACCAACTAAAATTAGCCAAACCACCATTCGTGACCTACTCTTCGCCGACGACTGCGTTCTGAATGCTAACACAGATGTGCAGATGCAACATAGAATGGACAAGTTCGCAGAAGCATGTTACAACTTTGGTCTTACCATCAGCACCAAGAAAACTGAAGTAATGTACCAGCCTACACCGGGAACTGCCAACAAGGAACCCACTATCGAGGTCAAGGGCACCACACTTATGGCAGTGGACAAGTTCACATACCTGGGCAGCACATTATCACACTGTATGAACATCGACGATGAAGTAAGCAGCACAACTGTCACGGTAAGCGCAGCTTTGTGCCCCACATTATGCATGGGAAAGAAAAGGTTTTTAACTCATAATCAAGCTGAACGTTTATAAAGCGGTAGTTCTCACCACTCTCCTGTTTGCGTGTGAAACATGGACAGTCTACAGCAGACACTCCCGCAAACTGCAGCACTTCCATACAATAAGCCTTCGCAAGATCCTAAATATCAGCTGGCAAGACAAAGGTTCTGACACAGAAGTATTGGAAAGAGCGAGGCTACCCTCAATCTACACACTTCTTCAAAAAAGCAAACTGCGATGGGCTGGACATGTCTACAGGATGCGAGACATCAAGATTCCAAATCAGCTGCTTTATAGTATGCTGATATCTGGAAAGAGAACTGTAGGCGGGCAGAGAAAGAGATTCAAGGACAGCCTTAAACCTGCCCTCAAATCATTGAACATTGACTGGGAAAACTGGGAAATCTTCGATCGATCCTCACTGGCGGATCCATGAGCTCAGAACAGTCACGCCTTCAGACTGCAAAGGAGAAAAGTGTTATCCGCAAAGCCAGGTCAGCCAGCACCTCAACAGAAGTACCTACAAACTACAAGTGTCTCACCTGTGGTCGATACTTCCGCGCCCGAATCAGACTCATCAGCCACCTCCCGACGCACAGAACCCAGTCGACTGCATAGAAGGATTGTTATGGACCTCATCGTACAACGATGAACGAACAACTAAGTTGTATTAAATGCAGCAATACAGCAAAATTATGTGAAAATATCAGTTTTAACATACGACCTTTTGACCTCTATAGTTTTGCATATAAATAGCATATATTTTTAGAGACAGCAGTCCGAGAGTATTTGTACTACAATAAAGTATGTCTCCGAGCATTGACATTTCGGTCTTTATTAACTTTTCAGGAGCTAAAACACCTCACTAATCAGTATTAGAGATTATCAGCTTACTTCGACTCAGGGGTTAGGGGCTGTTATATTTATCAGGGCTGTTATATTTTGATCTTCTCAGATCGTTCAGCACGGCTTTTATGTCGTGTTATTAGTACTGTTTAGTTTCTCAATATGACCATTTCGGCCTGGGTTCCAATACTCCCACTTTCATAGCCTTGGGTATTGTATGATCACCCCTTGGATATTGTGCCTGCTTTTTAATTTTGTCTTTTGACAGTTCCTGTGATACGCAGACTCCATAACCTCAGATCCCCTTTCTAAATTCCAGTTTGTTTAGTTCTGCCCATTGTCATCTCGTTTGGGGCAAACACTTTACTTTATCTGGGGACCAAACGCCGCTCTTCATGGAATTACACGCCTCAACACGTGTATCATTGAAGGTTCCATGTTCACCGCCGTTTGAATACATCTGCGAATGTCTTTAAATTGCTTTTTGTACTTTTAACATGTGTAAATGTTGAGGTCTGCTCAACCCGGGGCTAGAGGGCGTGGACGGTAGCATGCATTTCCCCTACCGTCCATGAACAGGCTCAATCAAACCGAGCCTGCAACATTTTCGTTTCTGTCGTGTTGGGCGACCTGTGAAGTTTCCACTTTTTTTCTATTGTACAACGGACCAAGGACTGCGGATTTACTATAGGGGTTTTCTCAAACTGTATATGGGGAAGTTATGCATAACTGAACACTGGCATATTTAGCATCCGGTACTCTTTCCATTGAAAATATAAGAGAAAAGACAGACATATGATTTATTAATATCCGTCTTATTGTATATGAACTACCGGTATATTTTGTCTTACAAGCATTCTCAACAGCGTGGGAGCATTTTTTTTTAATTTTACCCTTTACCTTTTATATCGCTTTTTGTTGAATGTATCTATTGAAATCTTTCGACTACCGTATTTATAAACAAGAAGCTAGAGGATCTGTATCGCAAGCTTGTTCTTTTTTATTAGAAGTGCTGCAACTTATTTGTATGTTTGCTGTCAATTTTGTAAAGTTCTAGCAAGTATTCGCTAGCAGTTAGAACGGCTGTTGATTCAACGATCAACATACCCTATAATCCAGGATTTGAACCGATGATCTCCTGGTGAGACAGACACTCTTTCCCTGCGCCGCAAGAGGTTCGCCTATTTTAGCTCAGGCGAACCCTATGCGTAGGGGATCACAGCAACATATGTTACAAGTGATTACTTATTATAATAATTAAATATTTGGTATCAAAGAATATATATAGTGTATATGGAAACATGGAGTTTCCGGTATTATTGCACTCGCGACGCTGAACTGCTATTGTACAACGCACAATTTTGAATATGCACGATACGATGCGTGACATTTTAATGCACCGCAGTAAAAAAATGTCGCACGTGCTATTATATGTTCTTAACCATTTCCAACCCTACAAATTCAGTTTTATACGGTACTGAAGTCTTTCAGTTTTCCCGTTCACCCTTTCGTGATATACATGATGGCTATATCTACACATACCATATATGCACATGCTCGAAAAGGTACTCGACTAAAAAGGCTTTGTCAATAATGATAAAAGGCTAGTCTCGACTACTAAGCTGGTTGTATCAAATGACCACAAGAATTGCTCAAATGGTGTCTTTGGAGCTGACTAAGTCAAAATATAATTTCGTTGACAATTCTATGCATGTACTGGCCATAAAATAATTTTTGGAATATGATCGAACTTTGACCTTGTACGCGTCCTAGGCCCTTTGTTCACTAAACAATTTTCCGTTCCAGCTGGGTTTTAGATTTTAATTTTTACAGCTAGTTTTAACGGTACTTAAAAATTAAAATCCAGTTGAGTAGTTACTTGAAAATAGTCACGAATTTAAAACTTAAATTTTAACATGCAATTTTGATATCAATGAAAATGTTTCATTATCAAACTCAGCTGAGACTCAAAATGTTTTGAAGAATATCTTTGCGTGACCTCAGTCATCAAGATCGAGCCTGTCTTGATCTTTTTTCAAAATCTTATATCAGATTATGTTAATACAAAGTGGCTATTCTTTTTATTATTATTTTCAAACATGCTGATACATATCTAATTCAGGATGTTGTCGCTAAATTGTGGTAGTGTATCAGATATGCTTTCTTTTTTTATTTTCAAATATGCTGATACATAACTCATTCAGGATGTTGTCGCTAAATTATGGTAATGTATCAGATCTCGTTTCGACGGGGATGACAGATACATGTATGAGAACTTTCTGTATGTATTTGTTGAACGAAATCATTCAAGATATTTCATTAAAACTTCTATTTTATAGAACATTCTACAATTATCAAATTAATGAAAGACAATGTATTTTTCGTACAAAGTTTACGAGAACACTGTATTTATACTATGCAATGAAAATTAAACGGACGTTCATTTTATTCAAAATGTTTCTTTTTCCCACAATTATATTTTGTACCCATCTTATCTTGTTGCTAGGAAAAACAAGTCTAGAAATGGACGAACACAAGTTAAAACCAAATTGTTTTTATAGGAATCGCCGTTATCTTCATGTACCTTATTAATGCATGAACATTTAAGGTGAAGTAATATCGTAGTACCGTGTGTTCAAAACTTCACATGTCGTTTAGTTCGAGTCGCGCGGAAGATAGGTAACGCCAGAAATGTCTCAATAGCAAAACAAAATGTTAATGCATACAAATATGCTAAAGGCAAGTAAAATGCGACAGAGTAATTAGATGACATCTGAAAAACTAGGCATGTGTTAAAAGTAGCCTGTTCACTATCCATATATTTTCAAACGTATGTATTGTATAATAGCAGATAATTATAGCCCAATAAACTATTATTTTACAATGAAGGCAAAAGTTACTACACATATAGGGAAAAAAACAGATATACCGTAGGTATGTTTTTTTTCTTGCCAATCTTTTTTGAGAAAACCCCTACTGTAAGTACGCAGTCCGCTGTCCGCGTCGAAGTAAGTTGTAAAACTCTAATAGTCGGTTATTAATCCCAGCTGTCATTACACTAAAGTTGTTTATGTAAGAATATTTCCAATAATTTAGCGTGCTTTTCTGTCTACACAAAATCCCCTGACATAGGCAGTAAGGGTATTTTGCACCAGTGTCGCCCCATGTCTATATTAGACATATTATGAAACACGTATTATAGATGTAATTTCCTTATGCATGAGTTGTTGCAAAACATAAGAGGTACAAGTGAAACGAATTTAAGAACAACACTTTTGGCTTCGTTCAAATGTTAACCTTCCAAAGAGAAATCGTTCCTAGAACATAAAGTTAATACACGATCGAGAAACAATACAAGAAAATAAAACGTATATATTACCTGTTGTGAACTCCTTGTTGTTTATCAATATCACTATTACGTACGCTATTCTTAATGCGTAATTTTATTTTTGTATAACTTCGATCTTCTCAAAAGATTGTTTTGAATATGTCAATTGAATCTGAAACCTTTGATGAATGACACGTCCTACTGATTTATAAAACACATTATTGTGAATCAGTTTAGATTTCAAAATATCCAGTACTTAAACCTCTTGATGGTATACCTGTCTATGCGTAGATAAAAATGGCGTAACAACGGCGGAAGTAAATAAAAACAAAAGAGGTCGAGAAAAGATGTCGTACGCCTTACATTGCATGTTGTATAAAAGGACAATAAGCAAATCAAAGCTAGTTACATATATTATACTATTAGAATTTTTTTTCGCCTGCAAATAATTTACTTTATTTTGCAATGAAAAGCTGTAAACACCGTTGCTAGACAGTTACGTCACTATCACTAAGCAATCGATGACCTTCGGGTATTATCATCCGTTATGCATGGATCCCGGTCTGCATCTTATCATTAAGCCGGATATCAGTTCAACTAACGGTATATAAGCAGAATAAATTCGAGCCAATTTCTGTTTCTCGATTCATCACCGGAGATAACTGCTCTGCTGAAAACTAAATTTCCCATGCCACCCACCCTATTTTGTTAAACCTGTTAAATCTTTGCTGACTTGGAACGGTTACGTTCATTTAATTACTATGTTATGACATACATGAAGTATCTTTTCTAAGAGTTGCTTTGCTCTTCTGTGTTTTAATATATTTTCAGGACCTTCTTGGTAATATATTGAAGTGGCATTACTATTCAACAGACAAGGGGTACCACGTGAACGATCTGACACAGAGCAGTTTAAGACAGAACAGAACAGAACATATAGTTTATTGATCAGACTTAAACCAACAAGGTTTATCATCCATATACAATTTTACATAACAAATGATCACGTAAACACATACAATTATAGAATTAACAAATATACTAAGATGTATAATTATCTGACACATTATTAAACTTGAACATTCGGTACATTTTTACGAACTTCAAAAGCTTTACATAAATAATTACACAAATTGCGTACTATTTTACGTTTTTTACAATCCAGTAATTAATTTGAACATGCTAGGTTTTTTCACATAGTACTTCGAAATATATTCATTTCTTAATTCTTTGTATCTATCACACTCTATCACAAAATGATATTCATCTTCGATGATATTTTTCTGGCATATCTGACACCAACGTTCGTTACGTTTAAGTCTTTTTCTTCCGTATCTCGCTGCTTCTACTCTAAGTCTATGCGCAAATATTCTTAATTGTGTTAATAAACGGTTACCAATACTATGTTTTGTTATATCAAGATATTGTTCATACTTTAACTCTTGTTTTAAAACTTTGTATACTGTCAAACAATTTTTTTGAAGGTTTTCGTGCCATTCTTGTAAGTAACAGTCAATAAGTTTCTGTTTAAACACAAGTATGAAAGTCTTGCCATTAACACATTTGGGATTTTCCCACACATATCCAAAACCATATCTGTGCAGTAAGAGTCTTACACCACGTGCCCAATTTGTTCTACCATTTGTACAATCCTCTAAGGATACATCATACACTGCTTTTAATATGCAATTTTTGGATTCTAAAACAGGAAACCAAAATTTTAACACTTTAACATATATGTTTATATACAATGGGTAACGCCCAAGTTCACCATAAACACCTGCGTTACTAGTAGACAGTTTTACACCTAGAATTCTTTTACAAAATCTTAAGTGAATTCTTTCAAGTTCTTTAGATTTGCTGTTCCCACAAACTTCGCTTGTATAAGATAAAACCGACGACACAAAAACATCAAATAGTTGACAATATGTTTTCAATGAGAAACTAAAATTCTTAATTTTATTTAACAACACATTCATTGCCTTTAATGCTTTACCAGGCAACATTATTTGATTATAATTGAATGACCCTGATGCACTGAATTCTACACCCAGGTAATTGAATTCTGTCACTATTTTAAGAAGATTTTCCGTCATAAGTCCATATTTCAACTCTCTTTAAATGACCCTTTCTTTTGAACACCATAATTTTTGTCTTTTCAGTGTTAACACTTAAACCCCATTTATCACAATACAACTTAAGCAGGTCAAAACTTTTTTTAAGTCAGCTGGTGTTTCTGCCAATAATGCCATGTCATCGGCATACTACAACAGGATAAGAGTGATATCTTTGAGTGTTAAGCCACTGTCTGGACGGTTCTCCAAGTACAGCTCAAGGTCCTCGACGAACAGGGAGTATAGAAGAGATGAGCAAATCTCAGCTTGCTTCAAACCGACCGGGATCTCTATAAAGTCTGAGTATTTTTGACAATAGAGAGTTTGAGATTTCAAACTTCGCTTTCCCCTTCAACGTCTCTCATATATATTTTGGGTAAAAAGTCACCGATATGCGTGTATTTTATTTATATCACACGTTGCTACTAAAGTTTTCCATGTAATATCACGTAAGCCTAAGACTTCTCTTTTTTACTATGCGAAATAAAAAGCTTAGTTTCAGGATTTCTGCTTATTAAGTTATTTGATTATCCATGTATATAATTAGACTAAATTTGATGCGGAACACTATCAATAGGTATAAGAATAATAAAGTTTTGTATGGCTAATGATTTTAACTAAATACATTGAATTGAACCTGGAAGTATGAAGTTATCAACTGATTTTGAGAAACTTTGAGATTTTGTTCAAACTTTAACTTCTACGGCATATTTGTGTCCCCAGGCGGTATCGATTATACCAGATGGGCCTTTTTGTCGTATGAAGTGAAGTTTTGAACGTCCGAAGATGTGATATCACGAAAGTCGAAACTTCATTCTTTTTACATCTACTCTGTCCACATACTCGGCATCAAAGACTGAAATCTGGATGCAGGCACATGGCATGACAGTCATTTTACTTCAAAAATAAATAATTACGTGCGAATATCATTTGGTGGAACATTTTATTTTCACATCCAAATAAAATCAATCTGTTTCTGTCGGACACTTAATACGACAATTGCGTTTTAATATAAACATAAAATGGTACTAGTAAGGCGGAAAATTCTTCTGAAGTATCAGACAATTTCAGATCTATGATATCATGATGAGAGACGTTTCCTGTTAGCCTTATTGGATAACTCCATTCTATAATGCACGGAACCAGAGCCTGGCAGAGGGACATTGTGGGTTAATTCCCCCTTTGATTCTTACATTTTACAAAGAAAGTCGGTCTTGAAACTCGGTGTGACCCTACCCGCCCCCCCCACTCCCCCCGCCCTGAAACGGGGGACCCCCTCTTTAATGTTGGTGTCCCTCTAACCAAAATTCCTGGATCCGCAGATGTTTTATTTATAAAATAGTAATCATATTTTGCTGTCTGAGAGTTTGGCATTATACAGAGTCATACAGAGTGTCATTATCACGTTGATATGATCATTATAGGTTATTAACTTTGTATGTGGATATATGCACGAGTTCTGCAGCGGTAATATTGCGCGACTTTAGGAGCGCAATATTGTCCGCAAAAGAATGAGTGCATATATCCACATACAAAATTGATAACCTTTTTATTACATATCCACTATCAAATGATTAATTTATATCTAAATTATCGTTCTGTCACGAAAGACAGGGAAAAATACGGAAAAAATTCTCTGAAAACGCAATAAACAAATCAAACTGACGCGCATTAATATTTTCCGCGAAAATGACGTCAACTTGTTGTCGCAACGTGCGCATGGACGCCATGGACGTCACGCGATTATTTCCATTACAACGTTAAGAAAACATTCCACGCCCTATATTAGTCCAACTCATGACGTAATTATAACTTTCATTTCATTTCAGTCTGATAAATTATTACGTGCCAGTATCTAATAGGTCAGATTAATCAAAGTGTAAAAGTAAACAAAATGTTGCATAAATTACAAATTAAACAAACACACAATAGCAACAAAAATCTAAAGAAACGAGATCCGCAATGGACGGACCGTCAGGGAAGGTAACTAGAGTCACGGATTGGGACTAGTCCGAAATGAAAGCGTTCAACGTCATGATATGGAAAAATATTGCACGATCGCGGTTCACTGAAACCCAGTGGAAAATACTTTTAGGTATGTATTAATCATTTTTATTTCCTCTCATGTATGATTTACAATCGTGCATTGTATACTGACTATACTGACATAATTTTATATAAAACCTAAATGTTTGGAGCAACACTAACGAGTTTTTACATTGTTTACATTGTTTTATCGTTTATCGTTGTTTTTTTTTGTTTTTTTATTTGGTAATCGCTCTAATATCCATGCGATGATTATATTAATTGAAATGTTTTTATTTAATTTTCATTTTTTCATTTTTAAAACCTCTTGTAAAATTCCTGCCCTTTCGGACATTTAGTATCAAAATGCACGAAAAAAAAAAAACGATCATAATTACGGATAAATTGAATGGGTGGATTAAAAGAAGTAAGGTTCATTCTAATGTTTGAAATCTCAAGGAATTTTAACTGAACTTCAACTTCATACGTTAACTTCGCAAGAGACGTTGAAGGGGAAGGCGAAGGTTGAAATCTCAAACTCTCTAATGTCTCAATTTGCACCTGTTCATACATCGCTCGAACTATTTTTAACATTCTACCATTTATACCAAAATTGTACATTTTGTACCAGAGAGCGTTTCTATACACTGAATTTAAACATTTTTTCATATCAATTAGACCACAGTATAATCGTTTGCCATTGTTAAGATAATGCTCAATCAAGGAATGCAGCACAAATATCGCGTCCACTGTAGACAGGCCTTTCCGAAATCCAAACTGAGCATCAGAAATAATATTGTACTTTTCACTCCAGCTCGACAACCTTGCATTTATTAAAGATGTAAAAAGTTTTGCAAGACAGCTGGCCCCGCTTTCACTAACGTTCTCAAGTCACTAAAAATCTCTCAGTAAAATCTCAACTTCCGCGCTGAGATTTTTCTCAGATTTCTTGAGTCAAGGGTTGGACTGTCTCAGTGCTTTTCTCAAAGAAACAAAATGGCGACTTTTCGACGATACAATATACGCCGCCGCCGTAGTCGGTGCCAGTTTGACACGCTGAGTTCACCAGCATGACATGGATGACAGAGACGGTAATTTCTTAATTTCAAGGGAAGTAATCCAAGTAAAACTAAAATGGCCGATTGTTGCTAGGACACTGTTTACGCGTTTAAAACACATGCAGCAATTAATTTACCACAAGAACAACATTTTCAAACCTTTTTACTGTTTCTAAAATGTTTCTGTCCCGTCTTGAATGCTACACAACTTTGAAGACAATATTTATTAAGTACGGTAGACGTTTTACTGTGCCTATGTTTCGTACCAAAAACGCTCGTACCGAGATATATTGACTTGTGCAGTAACGTCCCTAGTCCTTATTCTTAGCGCACAACAAAATTGTGAAATTTCGTTTCACAACTTGGGGGTTATTATCAAGGGGTGATAAAATGAGCAGTTAGTGGTTGGCTCAAACAGACCTCCACAACTCAAAATTTCTTGGTCAATCAAAGCACAACAAATAACAATTTTAAGAGTGGCCATATTGGGAACATTTTTTGTCCGTCTGTTATCATTTTTGACTGAAATGAACCTCTACCACAAAAACTTAAGCTAGCCTGATCTGTTAAGAAATTATTCCAATGGGATTCGAGCAATGTCGGAGCATTTGTGTGTCCAGCTCCGTTTGGTCTCATTGGTCAAGTGATTTATTACTTTCCCCTCACCTCTACCGTTTGGAGTTTCACTAGGGGCACAAAGTTGCTCATGTGTCGAAGCCATCTAACTGGGTTTAAGACGATATGTTTGTAACATAATGACTTTTTACGGGTGCAATATTACACATGTTTACTTTGAGACGTTGATTACTTTCTTTTCACTAATTAATTAAGTAGAGTACCCGATTAAAGATGTATTTCTTTCAGGGTTTTGCATGTATTCTATAATTATTGTTTTTCATACATGTTAAAGTATATAACTTGTATTTGACATTTTAAAAGTCTGACTTGCTTCGGAGCCAAGTGCACTTGATCGCTGTCCAAGACAGATGTTGAGTTTGACATTTCACTATTACAGAATTGTTTTGGTTACTTCAGTTCACTCACCTGATGTACTAACATGTACTTAAACATTTATCCGAAATGATTGACACATGTAATAAACTTTTGGTCAATTTTGCTTATAAAATATAAAATCTTGGACATAATTCACATATATTTTGACAACACATTTTAAACATGATATTTCCAAAATATCACTGGTGAATTGCATCAGAAAATGTTAAAACCTTTCTCATTGGTTTTTAAATCATGTTAGATAGATTTTGATTAGTTCAAGTTATTCCCATCTTTTTCTGTCAAAATATCTGTCAACGTAGTTAGAGTATTATAAAATAGTGTGCTGGTCTTTGGAGGACAGATATCTTTGGTTTTGCATTTATAATTATCTTTCTAGTTCTTGTCTTATATTTTCATAGTATGTTTTATAATTATGACAATGGATAAATATTAAATCAATAAAATACTACTATACGATCGATTAAAATTGAAATGAAAATTTATTAACTTTTTATTTGTTTGTCACACCTGAGTCAGTGCTACATTACATGTTATTCCACTTGGGTGCCCATTTTGTCTTAAATATTCCTCATCCTCTCCCGTTAAATGGGCCCGCCTTCAGATTAATGTAGAACAATCAAAATTCAAAATAAGACACCCATCCCTTAGTAGTTATAAATACAAAATAAAAACAAACTGGTTCAGTGAGTTTTGGCAATAATTTATTTGCAAAACCATTCATGTAGTTTTTAAAACATATAGAAAAGCTATCTACTGTGTTAGTCACACTGTAAATGTTTGATTTCTGTAGTTAGTGTCAGATTTCTTATATTCTTTAAATAAAATGTTTTTTTTACATAGGCCCCCACTTCCTCAGTATATCTTGCAGCTTGTTCCTTTCACATGGCAGATATATTGTATTCAAGGAGGTACATCAATCTGAAAAGGAATTGTTTTTTCTATGTTATATACAGTACACTATCACAAATTTTATTTTTGTTATGCATTTATGGAGCGAAATTTCCTTTTTTTTGTTTTTTGTTTCAATATGATTCAATTTGGCCATAGTATTTCAGTCATGTAATGGTGTTCAGTTAACCTATCAAGTGTTCCTGCATTCTTTACTAGAAATGACTTGTGCTCACAGACAACTTCCCATTGTAAATGAGTAAGAAATGTTGGGCAAATGACTTCAGACATGTTCTTCTCTCAAACTGTTAAAGATATTGCATGCATAGCCTGCATAGCCAAAGGATCAAACTTACAACTTTTCTTGATTCATAGTCTAGTGCTTTATATTATGAGCTAGGCATGCAAATTATCGTAAGTGAAAGTTTCAAACAAAACCAATACTTGGTCAAAATCAGACTGATCCATTTCAAATGTTTGTAAATAAAGTGCCTCCATTCAGGGTATCAATTTGGTTTCTGTATATTTTGCAAGCATGATTTTATTTATTGTTCTCTTTTATTTCCTTTTGAGTAAAATTAAAATCTAGCATGGTTTGAATTACCGGTATAATAAAGTTTGCAAATTTAGGAAACATTGAGACTAACTTAGTCAATACATACTATACTTGAAATCACAGGCCAGACACCAGTACACGTACTGTCTTCAGTTCCATCAGTGTTTTGAAACCTTGGATGAATAGTCCTAGAACAACTCAGAATGGATTATCCACTGTCATTAGCATCTTTAGAATCAGCACATAGTTCAAGCCTGACCTCTGTATAAGCTGAGGATCTTCATCAGCAGGCTGTGACCTGATATAAATTCTATAAAATTGCTCTGTAACCAGGTTTAAATATGCCTTATTCCATTTATAAGAAGGAATATCAATCTTTAAATTACACAAAGATTTTGATAATATAGAAAATCTTAAACACTAAGTCTGAGCCTTAGGTATACAAGATCAATGGTTATTGGGTGCATGTACATAAGCTTATAATTATTAGCTACATAATTTTGATATCTACAAGAATCTTAATAAAATTGTGTGTGGGTGTGTATTACATAAACCACATATAAAATATGTAAACATATAAAATTAAATAGCATTCTTTGAAACATATGCATTGACAATGAACATTTAAAATCATTATCAAAATCTGTGACATTTCAGGGATGCCTTACAATTGAAATAGCTTTTTCTTTCATAATGATTTTCAAAGAAAGATTTTTTATTGAGGAATTTTATATTCTGTCTCTATTTAGATCTACAATATACAGAAGTGTACAGAAAAAGAAGGAAAAGCTTTAATATACAAATATATATTCTACTGATTGGAAATTTCCCATCATAAAATGCTATTATACTGTCATTCAGATTTTCAAACTTCTGTTTCAAAAATATATTTTGTTACCATGCTTGTGTCAAAAATAGTTTTTACATAGTCCTGTCTCAGGTTATGATATATTACAAACCTAAAACATTTAAAAACAGGAATAAGCTAGGCCTATTTATGACACCTGTTGTTTGCATCTCAAGTGAGACTAATGTTTATACTATTGTCTAACATAACATATTGGTTATTTAGGAAGTCTGGGGGGTGAAAGTGCTGCAAAAACGTAATTAAAAAAAAAAATGGAACACATTTCAAACTGAAAGTGAAAGTAGAAATGAAAAGTAGAACTAGGATCATGTAAAGCCTTTGAGAGCCCCCCCCCCTCCCCCCATCCCCAAATCATGTAAATTTTCATAAATGGAAATTATACCTGACAGACCAATAATATTCATAGCACATATACACAAGTAGCAGATACTTTCTATAAAGGTCACCTTGTTTGGTTATACTTTGTATTTTGTCTTAAACACATGTACCTCTAACTGTCCACATTCTACCTTGTAGAAATGTCAATCTTTTTTTTTTAAACACATTTTTTCTCTAAATTTGTTTTTGTTGTGTGTCTAACATACTTATCTAGGTACTCTGGTTAATGAAATCTAATTAACTTATATATTTTTTGAAATATTGCATTGCATTTTTTTTTCATTTTGACAGCTCTACCTACTTTCACTTTCATTTTGCATTTTCAAAAGAAAAAGTACATGGTTTGCAGCACTTTCAATTCACAGAGTACCTGGCGAAATACATTAGACACAGAATTAATTTATAATCATAACAGAAATGACAAAATGCTTTTGAAAAAGAAACTTGATATCTTCTACAAAATAGTATGTGAGTATTGTGTTCAAAGTTTGAAATGCCTACAGTAGAGAATGCATTGCTATTTATGTCCCTGCAATCATTGATATGAATATACTAATTGCAGTAATTAATATGTGAATCACAAAACAATGTATACTTACGGCTGCATATCTGATTCCCATAAACATATGCCCGATAACATAAAATTGTCACACGTATGGCTGTGTTTACCTAATCCCATATTTGGTAAAGAAAATACATGCAATATGACGTAACTACCCTCGACTGTGTGTATGACTGGTTCAAAAGTGACAGGTTTGAAGCTGATTCATTATAATATTGAAAATACACTGCCGTACCTTTGTACAAACATACAATTTGGATATATCCCGAAACTGTACATGTTGTTTATGAACATTTCTCAACGCTTCATTTCGTCTCAATAAATGAATAAATCCACTGCCCCCAACTATGCACTCGTGTTCGTGGGAAAGTTCACGCGGCTCCTTGGATGTTTGGCCGCTTATGTCTAAAAAAATTACGGCTCAGCTGAGAAAAATCTCAAGACTTGAGAAAAAGTTTATTGAAAGCCAACTTGAGAAATTTCTCAGCTGAAACAATTCTCAGACAATTCTGAGAAAATCTTGAGCTGAGAATTTTCTCACTTTGAGAACGTTAGTGAAAGCGGGGCCTGATCAGCGTTATCCCGTGATAATTGTTCACATCGTTTTGGTCTCCCTTTTTGTAAAGAGGTATAATTATACCTTCTATCCATTCATTTTGGAAATGGCCGCTTCTAAAGATCATACTGAATAAGTCAACAATGTGCGCACTCAATATATCGCTTGTGTGCATAAAATATTCGTTTAGTAAACTATCTGCACCACATGCTTTGTTTCGCTTTAATGACCTTATGCATTTCTGGACTTCTTCCAAAGTAATATCAGAGTTTAGTTCTTGGAAAATAGGATCATCTAATTCAACATGTCTTTCACAGAATGATTCAGCGTCATCGTTAGTTGTGGCGCCTATTTCCTCAGACAGATTTTTGAAATAATTATAAAATTGTTTTATACTAACATTGTCTCCCTTTTTACTCTTTGCACTTGAAAAGAAAGTCTTTTGGTCGTTTCTTTTTAAGATTCTCAATATCGTTCATTTTCTTAACATAGTACTTTCGCCTCTTCTTTCGAATAAAATTTTTATACAGACTTTTCTTTTCAAACAAAAACTGCCTATTAACCGTGTTTTTTACATTGTTGTAAGAATCTAATGCTTCTAAATACGACATTTTCATATCATAGCAAACATGATCAAACCATTCTGCATTCTTGATAACAGATTTAACATTAAAAGAAGTTTGTGAACACTGTTTGTATGATTTAGTAAATAAATCATTTGCAGCGCTATTTACTAAATATACAAAATTATCAATACACCTGTTAACATTTTCTTTACTCAGATTGTCTTTTTGATTCAGCAATGCATTAAAATCAGGTAACAATGAGATAAATTTTGTTCTAAACTGATTATACTTTTCATCATCCCATCGGACAAATACACTTTCTGTAACGTTTGTATTAACATTATTATTCAAAGTGTGTGTTTTCAACATGAACAATAAAGGAGTATGATCAGAAAATTCTGTTAACGGTAAAATTTCAAAAGACGATATATAGTCAAAATCACATTCTCGTGCTAACAAATAATCTATAACGGATGATCCGTTGATCCCATAAAAGGTATAAGTTCCCGTGGGCTCTAGACGAGAGTTACAAATTATCAGTTCAGTTGATTTACATAGATCTAACAATTGCAAACCACGGCTGTTTGTAATTTTATCAAAAGAAGTTCTTTTACAGATATTATCAGGAACATAATTAAAATTATCAATTGTTTCATTTTCTCTATCAAAACAAATAAAGTCATCCTTTGTTCCGACCCTGGAGTTGAAATCTCTTGCTAACAACACCGTGCCTTTGGTCATAAAACCATATACATCAGATTCTAAGATTTCAAATAAATTTTGATTGACAACTTGATATGCCGGCGAGTCTTCGCACCATATGTAGACACCACCTATAAATGTATCTGATTTAATGGAGAAAAAATTCATATCTAGTTTTATCCAAATAATTGCATCGTGATGAGAACGAACAACACTTATTCCATCTTTTAAGCCACTTTCAAGTATAAAATAGTACCTCCGCTATTTCTTTTGGCATTTTTATTTTGAAACTTCCGGTACAAATGTATAGATTCATAACCACTTAATTCGTACTCATAATTGCCGTTCAACCAAGATTCGAATAGGAAAATTATATCAAAATTACCAAGAAAACGACTAAACTCACTATTTTCAACCTTTTCTTTTGTTAACCCGTGGCAATTCCAAGCACAAACTTTCAGATGATCACCTTGTAATTCCTATGTAGGCACCTCTCCGTAGGGGCCGTTAACATACGCCTCGTCGTTCACGATCATGTACGCCGTTTTATTGTCAGTTCTCGCTTTTTTCATAATTGGCACAAGTTTTCGCCGCAATGCGACGATTTCTGGTGGGTACTGGTCGTGCATGTAGATGTCTGAACCTTCCAGATTTTTTCTGAGCGATTTCACATTTTCTTTATCCTTGGTACTTTTGAATTCTATTAAAATATTCCGAGGCTTATTGAATCTCATCATACCTATTCTTTCATCACACACTATTTTGTTTCTTTTCTTTCTTCTTCTGACATTTTAAGAGTATTTTCCATTAAATCTGAGACTGCTTCTTCCGTAGTCTGTAACCGTTGTCTGATATGCGTCGTCATTTGCGACGACGTCGGTAGTTCCTCTCCTTCTGGTTGATTTCCTGCTTTTGGGAGCAAGTTCTCGATGACCACTTTGTCCTCCTGGATTCCACCGACGATTAAATTGTTAATCAGCATTTTCGCTTGCATGTGGGTTATTGTATCTTGACATGTTTTGGTTTGTTTCTTTAAAGCGTTCACTTCTTCTCTTGCCTTCTCCAATAAAAAATCGTTTGTAGCTGCTTGCTCATTTAATGATGAAATATTCTCAGAATTTTGCTTTACTCTTTGATCTAAGTCACTCCACAGTTTCACTAGCTTACTGTCAACTTCTTTTACTTGTTTTTCTACAAGTTCCAATTTATCGAGTATTTTGCTTATTTCATCATGCTTTTTGTTTACTTCGTCAAATTTTGAAGACATGAACTGCATGGGCTCTGTATTTGACACGGATTTAGTCCCTTGTTGTATCATTGATGTAGATGTAACACTAAATGATGGGGGCGGGGGTGGGAGGGGACTTGACACTGTTACATTGGCGCCACAAGTAGTGTTCATACCGTTCATGTACTGGGGTAGACACTGTGGGCCTGCAGACATTTCATACTGCAGTTGACCTCCTTGCGACGGCATTAATCCAATGTTTTACCCAAAGAACTGTTAGAACTATTTATTTGACAGTCAGCGTTAGGGTTAATCACTTGCCCGTTAGCGTTATAGTTCATCATGATCGGTAATTGTTGCTGATTGTTGCTGATAACTGTTCCCTAATGGATTTACGTATGAACTCGAAAACACGGCAGAATTATCGATGTAACTATTGTTCAACAATTGCATGAATGAACCATCAGCGTTTGAAAATATAGGGCTTCCAGCAATTTTTGGTTCGTTGTTCTATTTGTTTGACTTCGATTCACTGCTGGAACTACTGTTTTTTCTCTTATTTCGTCTATTTTTTACAAGAGCTCTTTAAATCCAACATGTACATCCAAAAATCTTTGCACTTTATGTCCAATAAACATTTAAAAATCTGAAAAAACTAGAGTGAGGTTTATGTATGTCTCCGCCATTTTTCGGATCACGTGACCTTAAGACGTAAGACATTCTTGTTACATCAAATCGTCAGTTTTATAGCACTGACAAACTGACTGGAAGCTACGTGATAACGTCTGCAGGTTATGTAGTGTTTTGCATAATAACTGAACTTTTTACTGGAAAGGATGTATTCTTCAGTAATTGCTTGATTTTACTTACACTTAATATCATTCTGAATTCTTGGTGTTGTGTATTTTGCATAAAGACTCTACAATTGATAATAACCTTCTCATGTGATTTAATTGTTTATAACAGTCTTTGAAAAATTGTATAGAAGGGATCATTATTCTGTTAACAAAACTGTTCTATATTTATATGTAACACTTCATCTTATTAAATGTCACTTCCGAAAAATTTCTGTCGGCCGAGGGTTGGACACGCGAGCCATGAAACTTCAATGCTAACTAGTATACACAAAATTATTTCATTATTTGGTTTTCTATTGTATCTGACGATTATATTTTCTCCTATATTGATGTTGAGGCCCTGGCCTCATTCCCGACGATTTTCGGGCATTTACGACTTGTGTATTTATAATAATGATACACAGCGTAATTTTAATCGTGGTTAGATATATTTTAACTGTAAACCTGCAATTCTATTTGCATTTCTAGGTTTTGCCCAAGTGATCAAGTGATCTGGCAATCCTAGCTTGCTTAGTTTACTGTTGCGCTTGCCATATTTGGCTAGTTTGCGTAGTTTATTGTTGCACGTGCCAAGTTTTTAACTTGACTGGTTTCAAGTCAAGTTGCGCGTTTGCCCGTGGATTACAATAATAGCTTGCCTTATTTGCCATTTGCTTAATCTGCTTACTGCTGATTCGGACTGTTGCTTCGGCATTCCCTGTCATACTATTGCAGGTTCGCTCGTCTATTATGGACAATTGCTTCGATTGGCACTCCCTGTTTTACTAGGCTCGCTGGTTCTTCTCTCGGTCGACTGTGTTTGGACTGTTGCTCCGGCACTCCATGTCCAAACCTGAAGCGGCCATAAATCTCCATTTATATTAAAGTTATAAGTTAGCGTAACTTGTTACCCATTACAATATCATCGTACGATGTAATGTTGAATATATAATTAATATTGAATAATAATGATAAATCGTTTAGTATTTTGTTTTATTATTTTTCCGAATGCTAAAATAATGACTTTAAAGCAGAGTTAATCAAAAGTTTCAATCAGTATCATTGTAATATTAATATATATCTGCCAAAAATAACACATAATATTAAAAGAATACGGAAGGTGTCATATGGATGTAAATGGGTTACATTTTTATTAGATACAGGATTGGAGTCACTTACTGGGCAATAAACATTAAAGTAGCTCTACGTGGTCAATGTTGGCTTTAAATTACCCAAAGCCACACTAATTGTTCCAAAGTGATACATTAAATGATCATTATAGGCGTAGCATTAGCATTTCCCAGGTAGTAGCAATTTGATACGACTCAAACGCACCAACAAACGGACAAAATTGATACTTATTTAATCATATATAATAATGATGAAACTTTGTTAGAGCAATCAATAAAACGTCATCAACATGAACAATAAAATATTATCAAAATGATGGAGGAAATTCTTTTACATGATCTTTGAAACATCATCGAAATTTCATGCTTTATTCTGTGTATTCGAGCCCGTCCACGTTTTATATAAAGAACTAGCATATCATGAAGCAAGCAACATAAAGGAATTTATGTTCTCTTGAGAAATATAACTATGTTATTTTTCAGTAGGCACGCAAGAACTATAATTTCTGCTTCTGTTACTCTAACCCAGTCCATATAATATTACGTGCCTCGATTAATCAATTTCACGCACGAGCAGTTAACAGTTGTGGTCACTTTGGTCGTTTTATATTTCAAACCGGTTAATTCATTCACAAATAACTAAGCAGGCAAGTCGACACTTCGTGTACACAAATATGTTCATTACATGTTCGAAGAGCTAGCGTTTTCAAGTAATGTTGCCACAGAGAGGACGCAAACAAAATGCAGATAAGTTTTTGAACAAATTGTCTTTTTTCCTTATAGCGTATTTCATTAAATTAAAGATAAATGAAAAGATACAATTATTGATCACCAAGGGCGCTTTTGTTTGTAACAAACTCAGTTCGGTTTCAAACCGGTTTGCCAAACTTTCGATTTGTTTTGTAAAACTGGTTTTGATCTCGAAAAGGTTTGTGTCATTTGTTTTCAAAAACCGCTAACCGGTTTGTCAAACCGACCAAACTGCCCCCGTAGGCGGTTTGTTCGGTTTGTTATATCCGAAATTTATTGCAGTTCGAGAAAAAATGGCGGACCATGTGGATCAAAATGGAAACGGGTAAAGAAAGAAATAAGAATTGGTTCATTTCTGGTGAAAACCCGTGGTAATCTTTATGCTCAGCCGAATTCATTTGTCAATAATTAGTGCTAAAAACATTCTCTTTGATTGGCATACATCGTTTTCATCAGCTTCTCTAACCATCGAAATATTCCATTCATTTCGTTCCAAGATGATTCGACCTCCAACAGTCCAAAATCCAATTACTGTTATAGAATAAAGTTTTAATTTATAGTAAATGAATAACATACATATGCAATATTTTGTATTTAAATAAATGTCTCTGTTGCTAAGCAAGGGATCACTTCTTGTAGTGTAAAGAAACACACTTACGTTTGTAAGAATTCTAGGTTCAAGTCCTAGCAAGAAGCCCTATGCACATTGACATTACTTTATATGCACATAAACATCATTAGTATATAAATACAGATGCAAAGCAGTTCTCTAGCCTGACTAAAAGATGCAGTTTTAAATTTTAAGAGCAAAATGATTTTTTTTTTCATGGATACAACTATTCATATCAATGAACATTTCATTTTCCAACTAAATTTTCATGTTTTTTTTTATCCCGGACAAGATATTAATTGAAAATAAATTGACTGACAGCTCTAGGACCTGTTAACTTATGCAGAAAAATGGCCGAAAAACACTGCAAAGTCATAAATACTTGTGAGGGACTAATTTTCATGGATTTCATAGTTGTGTAATTAATTTCTAACAAGCCGAAAAATACCATCGTTTTTATCTTCAAAAGTTGAATTACATAAATTCGTGTCCACATGAAATAGCTATTTCAGTATAGACAAAGCAGTTATCAACAATAAAAATAAAATGACTATTAAGTCTGTAAAAAGAACTGATCCTTGTTGTCAAATGTTGTACAATTTATTACAATGCTAACTTCTGAAACAAGTTTACACAAGTTTGTTTCAATTGATAATGCATTGTCTCGTTAGTGCCTTGATGATGGTGACTTTCCCCTTGTAACTCACAGGTTCTGTTGGTTGTTCTGACTGAGCTCCTAGCTTAGCCAGTTTGTCTGCCTCTTCATTGCCTGCAAGTCCACTGAAGTGCTACTTTGTAGGTTATACTCAGGCTCTGCATTCTCCTGGCTAGCTGCGGAGCCTTATTGTTGATCAGAGCTTCCATGACAGACAGTGCATCTGTGAGAAAGACGACTGAGGAGCTTTCTTCTACCGAGTCTTCAATCATTGAGATGGCCTTCGTGAGTGCTTCTTTCTCTGCCTTGTAATTGCTGCAGTGTTTTCCTGTGGCTGCGTATAGTGTAGAGAAATTTCAATTCACCGAAATACATATAATTATATACATAAGTATCAATTATGTTTAATAATGTGTATCCATGGTTTCTGGTTCCCCTTAATACAGTAACATAAAAGTTCAAAGTATTAAGTATTATCTGATCAAGTCAGGGGTGTCATTGGATGCCATTCAACTCATTGTTGCCAGATTTTGGATGTACAGTGTGTCATCAGAAAAAAATGTCAGAGATTAAGTATGTCAACCATTTTTTGAAGAATCTTAATTAATATTTATTTAAACAAGTTTCTGTGAGGTAAGATACACTCGCTGGCCTAAAATACAGCTGGTTACTTAAATCAGTCCAGCACCAGAGTCAGAGTATATGTGCTTTGCTTTTACCTTGAGTAGTATAGCATATCTATTTTAGCACATTAACTACATCACAACTGTCAAACTTTGCTGAGTGTGTCTAAAACAAGGAAACAGCAATTATTTCAGTTTAGTAGTTATCCCTGTTACGAACCACTTAATCTAGCTCTAATTTTCAGCAAATTGAAATAAAAAAAGTCTGCTAGATAGTGGATACAGTTAAATGATTGCATCTCAGTCTTAGTCTTTGTGGCCGTATGGTTAGGGTAGTTGATTTTGTATTATTTGTACTTCACTGCTGTGTGTTCGAAACCTTGCTCAGGGTGTAGATTTCTTTCATGTGTGGATTTTTACGTAATCCAGCTGACTTAAAGGACAGTGGTTTAACCTAGCTGCCCGCCCATGCCTTAAATAATGCATTGAAAGTTGATATATGACCTATAATTCTGTCAGTCTGACATTAAACTTAACAAAAACAAACATTTGTATTCACTAAATTGGTCCAATGGTTTATGTTGTTGAGTGCAAAAGGCAGTTACTCAACTGTCTATGCCATAATTAGCCTTGCTGTATACACATGTTAAATAGTGTCGGCTCATGAGGAGTAGTAATAATAATCCATGTTATTTAATATGTTTGGCTCTTAGATACAAAATCTGTCATTTATCTCCATTTAGAATAAACTTAATCACCAGTTTTTCTAGATTCGTCATTTTGTTCATACAAACCGCCTGTTTGTTCAAGAACTCATTTTAACAGAAACCAGTTTAAGTTTATCATTATTTTTGATACAAACCAAAACCTAAAACCGAAACCGGATATTTGCAAACAAAGGCGCCCCAAATCTCATGAACACATTGTATTTTCAAATGCTAGTTCATGTGTTATTCATGTCGAACAATCATTGGTTATTTATGATATAAAAAACTTGGATCTTTGCCTACTGATAAAATAACATCCTATTGTCTTTAAAACTTTTAAAAATGAACTTTCACACATGAGGTATTTATTGATAATAAATGCACTGTTCACGCCTTTGAAAAAAATCGATACAAGAGAGTTTAATATTTTCAACAAGATTTCCAAGAAAATAAAACTATGTCAATCTAATGAATGATTCATGATGTAATTGTTTTAGCTATTGTTTGTATGCCAGAAATAATAGACTGGTCACAGTCCTTGTATTCGTCAGTCACTTCTTAAATAAAATTACTTCCCTTCAAAGTTACATCATGGTAATCTTCTCTGACTGTGGAAGGTAAGGAATATTGATATTTACAAAGAAGAATTCTATGGAGTTATCAATAAATGTCAAAAGATAGGTGCCCTTACTGCATGATAATATGTTTATACTGGTCATCGTAACACCAGATGTGAAAATATCCGGAACTTAGAGAATTTCATGAGAGTGAGGTGGATACTAAATACTGGTTTTGCAATGAAATATATAGGTGTTATATGTTATTTAGTCATCTGTGTTAATCTTTAAACTCTAAAATATATTAAGATCAAAGAACTGTTTTAAAATACAAGATGAGTAAATGTTACTAACATTTAATTTAACTGGAACTCAATAACTTCTTTTTAATCCCCCGCCACGAGTGGAGGGGGGTTATAAGAATGGCCTCTGTCCGTCCTTCCGTTTGTCCGTAACACTTTTATGTCCGCTCCATATCTCCTTAACACCTTGAAGGATTTTCATGAAACTTGGGTCAAATGATCACCTTATCAAGACAATGTGCAGAACTCATGAGTCAGCCATGCCGGCAGAAGGTCAAGGTCACAACTCAAGGTCAAAGGTTTTAGCCTTACATTTTTTGTCCGCTCTATATCTCCTAAAAAACAAAGACAAATATCAAACAGGGAATGCCACGCACCAAAAACGCAGCCTACTCAAAACGAAACCCACAGCACGCAGACGCGTGCACCACACACACACACACAGCCAACACATTAGGACATAACGAACAAACAAAGGAACACACACACACACACAAAGCCAACACATCAGGACAAAACGAACAAACAAAGGAACACAGTGGGGCACCGCCTTGGAACGGTCAGTGGCAAAAACACCACTGGGGAGCTTAAACCGGTTTATGGTGCGCACCCAACCTCACTCTTACCCCCACCATGTTCCAAAGATACGGGACAGTGTAAATAAAAGTAATCCCCTCCAGGTGAATCTCTTACACACGTAATGGAAACAAAAAGGCATGGCAAGTAAAACACAAAAATGCTCGTGTATAAATATATAAAAAGCAAACCTTAAGAACCAAAAACGTATGTACTCAATGCCTTTTCAGAAGACAGAGCAACAAGAGAAACACCCTTAAGGGCCCGACGAAACAGGCCAGAAGACAAATATCAAAATAGTTCAGTCCTGGTAGGATTTATAAACTGCTTATCATAGAGTCCTCCCCCTCTTCCGTCAGACACAATCAAAGAGGGAAGCGTAGTGTCCAACTGTAAACGGGTTAAACACTAAACATGCGGTATGTCTCAAAACAGTTGGGTCATAACCTCTTTTAATAAAACGTTTTATAATTTTACCAAATACATTTGGAAAATTACCATGACCCAATATCTTCCGAAGTTTGTAAACCACATCCCCATAAAAAACGGGTTTAGAAATACCTTCTCGCAGAAGTGTCTTTAAATTACTATTGAATTTTAAAACTAAATCAGAATTACGATAGTAAAATTTAGCAAAATATTTACGCAATTTGTAATAACGGAAGCCTTGCTGAAGAAGTTTACTTGTAATATATTGATTACGTTCATTGAAATGCTTGACATGACTACACGCTCTTGCAAACCGAATTAATTGAGAAATATATACCCCCCCCCTTGAAGGAATTTTATAAAAAACAAAGACAAATATCAAACAGGGAATGCCACATACCAAAAACGCAATCTCCCAAAACGAAACCCACAGCACGCAGACGTGCACACCACACACACACACACCCACACACACGCGCGCGCAAAGCCAACACATGAGGACAAAACGAACAAACAAAGGAACACAGTGGGGCACCGCCTTGGAACGGTCATTGGCAAAAACACCACTGGGGAGCTTAAACCGGTTTATGGTGCGCACCCAACCTCACTCTTACCCCCACTCCACATCATGTTCCAAAGACACAGGACAATGTAAATAAAAGTAATCCCCTCAAGGTGAAACTCAAACACACGTAATAGAAACAAAAAGGCATGGCATGTAAAACACAAAAATGCTCGTGTATAAATATATAAAAAGCAAACCTTTATAACCAAAAACGTATGTACTCAATGCCTTTTCAGAAGACAGAGCAACAACAGAAACACCCTTAAGGTCCCGACGAAACAGGCCAGAAGACAGATATCAAAACAGTTCAGTCCTGGTAGGATTTAAAAACTGCTTATCGTAGAGTCCTTCCCCTCTTCCGTCAGACACAATCAAAGAGGGAAGCGTAATGACCAACTGTAAACGGATTGAACATTTAACATGCGGTATGTCTCAAAACAGTTGGGTCGTAACCTCTTTTAAAAAAACGTTTTATAATTTTACCAAATAGGCAAATACATTTGGAAAATTACCATGACCCAAGATCTTACGAAGTTTGTAAACCACATCCCCATAAAAACGAGTTTAGAAATACCTTCTCGCAGAAGTGATTTTAAATTATTATTGAATTTTTAAACTAAATCAGAATTACGATAGTGAAATTTAGCAAAATATTTACGTAATATGTAATCACAGTAGCCTTGCTGAAGAAGTTTACTTGTAATATAAAACTTTGGTCTAATGATCACCTCATCTAGTCGATTTGCAGAACTTATGAGTCAGCCTTGCCGGCTCAAGGTCAAGGTCACAACTTAGGGTCAAATGTTTGAGCCTTCTATTTTGTGTACACTCTGTATCTCCTAAACCCCTTGAAGGATTTTCATCAAACTTGGGTCAAATGATCACCTTATCAAGAACTAATGAGTCAGCCATGTCAACTCAAGGTCAAGTCACAACTCAAGGTCCTTGTTTATAATAACATCAAACGCCATACAAAATGTAAGATTATATCAGGTATACAAACAAATTCAACATCTAAAATGAAATGCGTAAGATCTTGACATACATTAAATGAATCTTGAAGCAAATGAAAACTAATGGCATTCTTGTCATGTTACCGCTCAGAAATCACTACTGGAATTCAACGAAATTTTACAGGAATTTTTACTACCAGGGAGAGATGTGCATATAGATTTCATTTCCAATTGTTACATATCTGATACATATGATCACTTGACAGAGCACCGTCGAGAAAGCATCCATAGGTTATACAGATGCTTCTGTATTTCTATGGCATTCTTTAGATTTTTGTTACCAAAGGTAGGACTAAGGGGAAAGTAGTTCGCAACACAGAAACGTCTTTTGAAATTGCAAATTCATTCTGCATTGGTTTTTGGTACAACATAGTAGATAAAGCAGGCAGGTAATTGGAAGGACTGGTACACTACTCTCATTCTTCTCTTGAAATTGATTATTGTTTATGATGCTGTCTGCAAATGTGCATTCAATCCTCAGCCCTTCATTATCCAAACGGACCGCTCTTTATTCTTAGAATCTAGTTGTAGAGACAAGTAACACACCCGAATATATCAAGTAAAAACACAGCAACACATAACATCAATAATGTAATCTGTAATTACATCGGGTAAAGGTGAAACATACCTGTAAAATAGGTAATTCACGCATAAGGGGAAATTGTATTTTACGGTGCCTAAGAAATGAAGTCAAAACTTATTCCATTCGCAGTCAATCTACACCGAATTCGTTCATGAACTTGAAAAGTGATAACGTCAAGTAGTAAATGTCAGTATTACAAATTGTTGCAACAATAGGTTTCTAGTCCATGGTTTCTAGGTTGGCCATCACCAAAGCACGTGTATGATATAAACGATTTTTGAACGCAGAATAAGTTCCACATATGAAGAACAGTTTTTAATGAGAAACTTGCTAAAAATCTGTTATCCTGAAAATTCGACCAAATTCAAAAGACATTATTTTTTATATAATGAAAAATATTATGCCAAACACCAGGTTTGGATATGATTATTAACACTCTTTAACAACCAGAGTTGCTTGTTGATTGCCGAAGATATTTAAAACATTCTGCGGAGAACAGCTGCCTTCCTAAGTATATGATACCTGAACCAAATATGTTAATTGGAAAACTGGACCTAATCAAAGGACATAACTAACAAATGAAACAATGGTTACCTCCATCCCATCTAGGAAACATAATTCCGTTAAGTGACATATGTTACATGCTGGCGTGAGTGTTATGGTTGATGTGCCAGATGTTTTGAAAGAAAAAGAGAGTCGCGATGCTTGTATTAATGAAGACAATTCATTTTATGGAAATTCGTCAACCTCATGAATCCAAAACCAAGACTGAACAAATACTTTTACAGTTGGAAAATGAATTTTATCTTGATAATGTTAAAGAAGTTGGAAAATGCTTATAGTTCTTGGAAACAAAAAAGCAAAATCATGTTTGGAAGTCATTGCTGCTGTGGAGGATAGGTTGACAAGATTGCTTTCATAATTTGATATTGTGTGTTGTTATGCATGAATATAGAGCAAGGGACCTGTGTTTCAATGTATGTGTAGAGTGACATCGGAAAAGATTTGTTTGCTGCTCTTTTTTTTCTTGTTACAAGTACGGGAATATTATCACAAATATGTTGCAGAGAAATAAAACTCTAACATTGTGTTGCTATATTTGCAGGGGTTCTTTTAAAAATAGCAATATATCTTCAAAATAGTTAATGCTATGATATAATTGAACACAAAGAAAAGTGAAAAACAGATTAATCGGCTCCGATTTTTTTATTTTTATTTCTATTTCTTCCTGTAGAATTTCCAGACATAGTTTTCTGCTATTTGTTCGTTTGTTGAAATAAGGAAACAAAATTTATTATGGCATTTATTGTGTCGAATGTTGGGTCAACGTAACGTCAACGTGACAGTGTTTTGATAATATTAAAGCATAGAGAAGGGTTACACGTCTCGCGGAATTATTAGGAGAGTGTAGAAAACTATTAATAATTTTGCTCTCATAATAATTGGTTCAAAGAGTTGCAATGCGTGTAATGCCGTTATGTTGCTTCTTTTTTTATTCTGAAATGTCTTTTATATAAAACAGCCGGTAAAATGTGCTAGAACTCTTTCCCATCGCCTGTACGGCGCCAAATAAAATGTGAAGTGATGTCCGTATTGGTCAATACTGTCGAGTTTCCATATTAGAATCACATCTATAACTTAATTTTAAACTCTACCAGAAATCACAATGGACATGTGAGAACAGATATGAAATATAGCCAATCTAAATATTTGCCTTCTACTTTCATGAAAAATGAGAACTAAGATAACGTAAAAAGCTTTATAAGTCTTCTTTATGCACTAAAGTATGTTGTGTCTCAGATACCCTGCACACTTCCGTTACAGCACTACTTTGTCTTGATATTTATGCTCCATCCTTTTAGACACTCTCTGTTTAAGTTCTTGCATTCGCAGCACTGCAAACTTCAAAGAATGCACTAAGCTATGATGAAATAGTTAAGTAAAGTTTATAGTTCTATGCTTTTACATTATATGCTTGCAACGTTTTCTCATTTTTTCACATTCAAAATGCTCACCTACATGTATAATTGGTCAGTTGGAAACTCTCCAGAATATCTTTCTGAACCTCTCGTAAAACAAACACAGACAAGGAACTTGCGTTCTTCAAATTCCGTTACTGGGTGTTTCGTTGTCCCTTTCAACAAGCGCAAAACGTTCAGCGACAGAAGTTTTGGTACTGTTGGACCTAAACTCTGGAATGAATTGCCTCTCGAAATAAGGAACTCAGACACAATAGATGTTTTCAAAAAGAAGTTGAAAACTCATTATTTTGGAAATTACTATGCACTCTTTTAGAAACTGTGACTGTATTTTTTTAAGAGATTGAAGTAACGTGAACTGGATGATTTTATTGTGTAAATACATTCGAATTCTTACTTGATAACAAACAGCTGTCTTACCGTATCTTAATGTTCTAATATTTTATTAATCTTATCTGATGTCTGATATTTGTCGTATTTTTATGTATTTGTAAAACGCCATTGAATATGTTTTCCGTAAAAATAGGCGTTTAATCAAATAAAACAGTTTCAGTTTTTTCAGTTTCAGACTAAAATATTTTTAAAAAATGTATTTTTAGCAACTGAAAACAATATGCACATAATTTCAAGAAACTTGATCATCTTTGCGTTTAATATACAACTTTAACAAAGTGATAAACAAGACCATTAGTGCATGAACACAGAGAGACAATTTACGATTCAATGCACAGTTATGAAGTGTCAGGTGTTTAAAACTCTCTTTTTGCTTGACTTACTACGGAACAAAAAGTAGACAATATGTTAATACATATAGGAGGTATAAATAACACTGCACAAAACAACCAGGAAGCAGAAAAAATAAATTATCGTCGGTAAATCGCCTTATTTTCATTTCATTCAAACCTGTTAAAGCAGAGAAGAAGAGAGTGAGTAATAAGTAGGTAATATAAGTAACACAAACTCTTTATTAGATACGTTGAAGATTCGTGTGGAATAACGTCCTTTCTTTATGTTGGATTGGAATTAAACTTTTGGTACTCTTCGTAAAAGGTAATAGACGATTTTGGTAAGATTAGTTAGCATTTTGATCGTAAGACAATACGTTATTTATATAAAAATTAAACTTGTATTCGATTCAAGCAATTTACTTTGATTCATATTTAAGGTTTCGATGCACGACATTGTTTCCACAAAAAGAGTTTAGGTTTTTACAGCAACACGTATTGCAAAACATATACAAAGATGATATGTTTGCTTACAATATAAATGAACAAGTTAACCTATATAACTCATCAAATAATTGTCCTGTCAAACTTTGATGCATATTGATTGCTATAGCACAAAAGGTACAATTATGAAACATTTAGCGCTTACATTTCATTTCAGATTTTATGGCAATGGAATGTTCTCTTTACATTTCTGATCTTATGGATCATCTTGGTTATAGTTATGATATGATAAGATACAGGCAGCAGACGTACAGTTACTACGACAGGCTTGCACGTTCTTCTATTCATACCCGTGTTACAACCGGCGGCAAAGGCGAGGGGACTAATTTCTATTACGAAAGTGATATCGACTATATCCATATTGTGAAAGACGCTCTCTGCGCACAAAAGCCCAAAAAGCTCATCCATAAAAAGAATATATCATTGTTTAAAGTGGACATGCAAGCAACACCACCCGGATATACAAAGTTAAAACTTATAAAGTGTGATGCAGAATCATATAGAACTTCAATAATGGCATCACTGACACTAGACAACGGCGAAAGATACCTATCAAGTGATTTGTTCACGCATGAGATCAGAAAGTATGTACATGAATGGTGCCTGAGAAATGAGATCAAAACTCACCCCGCTCGTGGTCCATCCACACCAACATCGTTAGGAAACTTGAACATTGACAACGTCAGATGTTTCAGGTGTTTGTATCATAAGCATTTACAAGCATGGGCATCTAGACGACGGCCTCGAGGATGGCCTTCACGAGAACACGTGCATGATATATGCGATATTGATGGCCACATTGTTCCTGTAGGATTTAAAGGATCGCCAACCCAATATCTTGAATGGAGAATTTGTTACACATCTGCAGAACTTTATTTGATGAAAATCTTGAATGAAACACAGTTAAAGGTTTACATAATCCTAAAGAATATATCAAAATCTGTTTTAAAACCTATTTCAGACGACATTACCTCTTATATAATGAAAAATATCTTTTTATGGCAATGCGAAACATTGGGCATAGATATGTTTGCTAAACACACCTTAACGGCAAGAACTGAGGATTGTCTTAGATATCTGAAACGGTCAGTGGAGAACAATTGCCTTCCTAGTTATATGATACCTGAACGAAATCTGCTAGCTGGAAAACTAAACATAAATCAAAGAAGACAACTAATAAGTTTAATCAATGATTCACTGGAACTAGGAAATATTATCCCGTTAAGTGACATGTTACGTGCTGGCGTGAGTGTTATGTTTGATGCACCAGATGTTTTGAAAGAGTTCGGTAGGAAAAGAAAGAGGGTTGAGATGCTTGTATTAATGAAGAAACGGATTATTTTGGAAATGCAAAAAACACATGAAACGGAAACCGAGACTGAACAAATACTAATTCTATCCAAAAATAAAGATTATCTTGATACTGTTAAAGAAATTGAAATGCTTATTAATTTTGACTCTAGTGCTTTGAAACAGGAGGGAAAATTTTGTCTGGAAGTCATTGCTGCTTTGGAGGGGAGGCTGACAAAGCTGCTTTCATAATTCGATATTGTAATATTTTATACATGAATATAGAGCATGGAATCTGTGTTTATTGCTTTGGAAAAGCTTTGTTTGCTGCTAAGTTTTTTTCTTGTTACAAGTACGGGAATATTATCACGAATATGTTGCAGAGATATACAACTCTAACATTGTGTTGCTATACTTGCAGAGGATCTTTTTAAATATTGTCTTCGAAATATGTAATGATATGATATAATTGAACACACACACACACACATACACACGCGCACACACACACACACACACACACACACACACACACACACACACACACACACAAACAAGAAAAAAAAACCCAAACAAACGCAAAACAGATTAATCGGTTCCGAGTTTTTTATTTTGATTTGTTTTCTTTCTGTAGAATTTTCAGATATAATTTTCTGCTATTTTTCGTTAGGAAACAAAATTCATTATGGCATTTATTGTGCCAAATGTTAGGTCGACGTAACGTAAACCTGACAGTGTTTTAGTAATATTAACTATCCCACTGAATGATTCGGAGAGCGTAAGCATCTACGAATAATTTTGCTTTGCTTAAAGAGTTGCAATGAGTGTAAAGCCGTTCTGTTACTTCTTTTTTTTATTCTGAAATGTCTTTTATATAAAACAGCCAATAAGATGTGGTAGATCATTTTCCCAACGCCTGTACGGCGCCAAATAATACGTAAGGTGATGTCCGTACTGTTCAATATTGCCGAATTTCCATATTAGAACCACATCTAAAATTGAATTTTAAACTCTACCAATGTGAGAATAGACTAAAAATATAGCCAATCTAAATAATCATTTACCTTCTACTTTCATAAAAAATGGGAACTAAGATAACGTAAAAAGCTTATAAGTCCTTTTTATGCACTAACGTATGTTGTGTATCCCGGATACACTGCACACTTCCGTTACAGCACTACTTTGCTTTGATACTTAAGCTCTATCCTTTTAGACACTGAAGTTATTGCATTCGCAGCACTGCAAACTTCAAAGCATACACTAAGCTATGAAAAATAGTTAAATAATGTATATGGGGCATTGATTTTACATTATATGCTTGAAACGTTTTCTCTTGATTACTTTTCGCGTACTTTCAGTCGCTCAAATTCTTGCCGATCTAATAGATTGTACATATAATCTTCTGCTGAGTCTAGAATCTTGCTTACAGCGAGTAAGGTAAGTATGTTGATATTGGTATCAAGTCTCGTTTCCTCCTCGTAATTCTTGACCGGAAGTACGTTAGAGCGACGTAGTCCGAGAAGCTGTGACGCCTTCTCCACGTGCTCCTCAACAACCCAACTCTTGTATGCGAACGAAATATCTTTCTGCACGTCTTTGCATAGCTTGTCTATCTTCGTCAGTACAATCAGTTGTGGAATTTCTAAAGACAAAAGTTATCATATTTCTACATAATATGCAACTGCAAAAACATTATTTATTTTGTACAAAAAGCAGCAACAGCAACAAAAAAACACAAATTCGTATAGCGTTTTATATATAAATGCATATTATGCTAATACGCAATGTGTAATGATATATTCTGAACTTGAATAGCATAAAGATATACGTATTTAGTTAAAGTGGCAACTGAACTTTGGAAATTATTTTAGCATATTTCGGAATGTTAGAAAACTTTTTTTTCCAAGTAGTCCCGTATACAAATATATGTACAATGCGTTACGTTTATCACGAGCTTATAAACAAAAATACAATCTGTACCTCTTTGGTTCATTAAGTGTTGAAAGTTCTTCATTTTTTCTACGACTTGAGATGACACTACATCAAGCGTGGTTGCATCAAGAACAAATACAACACAATGGATTCTATTGTCTCTGGCAGGAACTTCGTCAGAGTCCTCTGCTTTTGGTGTAAGTGGGGATTTCTTATCGAACTGAAATATTAAAAAACTACACTTTTTGACTAGTTACCTTTTAATATACACATTCACTATATATTGTGTATAGAAAGAAAAAAGTGTTTATGTTCGTATAAACTACATGGGCCTAACGATATCAAGGATCGCCCTTTTAGCGTGGTTGCACGCGTAGTCTGGCGTCATTAAAAAAACACACTGACAAAATGGCGTCATTGAAAAAAAAACTCGTTTTAACACCAAAATTTCCACGGTGAATTATTGACAAACCCAACTTTTATGACGATAAAGATCAAAATTGAATCGACACGACAGTACTAATCTGATTTATTTTTTGGAAGAACTTTGAATTTCTCCAAATGACTCAGAGAAGGAGGAAGAATAATTTCAGAAACATTGTCTTTTAATAAACAGCCACAGATAACACATGAGTACATCTACTCACAAGCCCATGATCCGTATATTTCTGCTCTTTCTATCAAACTAAGGGGTCGGCATTCTCTATAGTCAAAGTGAAAGTCGTAAACATTTTGATACACGCGCTAAATAAAGCTTTCTCATCCAGCTCGTTCAAGTGGCAGGGGCCAGTTTCGCATTTGGCCCGGGTACGTTTTTTAAATAAAATAGACAGATGCACTTTAAAGACATTTATATTCAACTGGTTATTTATGATGTTTACAGAACTGAGGATTCCTGCGTAAGAGTAGTTATTGTGTAAATTAATTATGTACTTGAATCGATTTTCCTAGCTCCGTGTAGACGGCCGGGTCTAAAGTCTTACCTGAGGTAACGGAATTCAGACGAAATGGAAACCGTCATTTATCCATCCAGGTTCAGCTCAAAATAGCGGAAAAAGTAAACGGTTATGAGACACTTTTCTTCCAACCATCATTTTCGTCTGGCCACATGCTTTAAAAATATGCATATGTTTTAGGTCAGTCATTTGCAGATAATACGGTACAGGTCGCGCAAGGTGTGCATTTTGGGCCATTTTTGTCTCAAAATTTAGTGTCCTGAAACCTGCGTTTTACTCGTTTTTATCAAGAAGCAACAGAATCGGCTGGCTGAAAATATCACACAATGAAGTGCTAAGTCTATGCAATATATTCGCTCAATACTTGCCTTGAATTTATCAAATTTGGATTTTTCATGATTTTTTCGCACTGGTATCAGCGCAGATTTGTGGAATTTTCAAATTAACTGTCACTTGCCCCCATAATTGAATTCGGCCAAAATTAAATTTCGAAAAATCTCTTGATTTCGCGCGGTTTTACAAAGTTTAGAAACTCAAGATTGATATTTTAAACTTTCTGGGGACTTAAAACGCTAACTGACGGCACAACATGTTACGGTGAGGACACATCAAGGTATGAAAGTCAATATGTACAACTACGATATTTTTTTTAAATTCTACCACCATTAACAGTGTTTTAGTACCGTAAAAACATCATTTTCATTATTCTTAACCCACGTAGCGCATATTTAGCCAATCAGCTCTGCATTTCGTCAATCAGGGGGATGCTTGGAGGGTGGGGACCCCATGATATAGGCAAATAGGGGGTGGGGGCATATTATTTTCGCAAAATGATGCGAAAATGACTTTATATCATTCTTAATGACGGAATACGTTAAATTACGCCAGAAAAGGATAAAAACGGACGTATTTTATATTCTTTGTCTCGTAGCGACAAATTGTAAATTTTGGCTCATTTTGCGCGGGAGGGGTGGGCAAGTTTAGACGCTAATATACAGACATCTTTTCATGCTACTAAAATTATTTTTGTCTGGTTTTATTTGCAAAAGATGTATTAAAGTTCAGAAACAGTAAAATCCGCTTTTGGTCATAAATTGAAAAATCTTAAAGTGGCAGGGGCCAGTTTCGCATTTGGCCCGGGTACGTTTTTTAAATAAAATAGACAGATGCACTTTAAAGGCATTTATATTCAACTGGTTATTTATGATGTTTATAGAACTGAGGATTCCTGCGTACGAGTAGTTATTGTATAAAATATATACTTGAATCGATTTTCCTAGCTCCGTGTAGACGGCCGGGTCTAAAGTCTTACCTGAGGTAACGGAATTCAGACGAAATGGAAACGGTCATTCATCCATCCAGGTTCAGCTCAAAATAGCGGAAAAAGTAAACGGTTATGGGACACTTTTCTTCCCACCATCATTTTTGTCTGGCCACATGCTTTAAAAATATGCATGTGTTTTAGGTCAGTCATTTGCAGATAGTACGGTACAGGTCGCACAAGGTGTGCATTTTGGGCCATTTTTGCCTCAAAATTTAGTGTCCTGAAACCTGCGTTTTACTCGTTTTTATCACAGAAGCAACAAAATCGGCAGGCTGAAAATGTTACACAATGAAGTGCTAAGTCTATGCAATATATTCGCTCAAAACTTGCCTTGAATTTTTCAAATTTTGATTTTTCATGAATTTTTCGCACTGGTATCAGCGCAGATTTGTGGAATTTTCAAATTAACTGTCCCTTGGCCCTCAGTGTGAAAATATGGTCGCATTAAATCTCCCGCACTGTGTGTACGCACGCATTGAATGTACACTATTAAAACCTATGTTAAACCTAACCCTAACCTTTAGTCAGTATATTGTACAATCAAGTCGTGCGTACATCCAAAAGTGGCGGTTGAAATATTTGTATATTTCGTTTATTGCTCTTCTGTGTATAAACATGAAATTATATGAAAATATACCCGTAATTAGATTAAAGTATGTGCTAATCTTTATCATTGTAGCTGTTTATAAACAAACCTTACCCTTGTGTAACAAGTTTTGACTTTAGGGTTCACATTCAATCAGTAAATTATGCTTGCTTTTTGGCTGTGCATGAGGCACGAAAACATACTTTAATGTTTTCCTAAACGTATTTATGATATTTGGTTAGATTTACGGGTATATAATATCTTGTAGAAGTATGCTATTTGAAACAATGCAAGAAAGAAATTCTTACTTGATAGTAATTAGGGAAGTTACCATCCAGTAGGTAACCACATTCTTCGGCATCCCAACCTGTCGATTCTTCAAGACAAGGTGTGTCACAAAACAGAAATTTGCATGACCCTCCCGATTCCACTCTCAATTTGTATGGTATATACTGTACATGAAGGAATTATAAAATGATAGTCAGATATTAGTCACCACGTTTTTTATATATGTGTAAGCAATTATCATATCAGAAGTTCCGCAGTAAGATTAAATGTATTTCATATGACTTGTCAATTTAAGTGTTACAATATAAATTTTATACATTACAGTTTTAATATAATAAACATATATTGCATTTCTCTCTGCATATACATTACAACAGGCACAAGAGCACAGTTATTTACCCTTGGTTGACAATAGTGAAGTGGTTACGCGGAAAATAGTTCCACTCTTTGATGGTGAATATTGTTCAAGTTTTGAGTGAAAGACCTCCAAAAAATGGCATAATTGAATAGAGGGGATATGAAATAGTAGGAACATGCACAATGTGATAGTATGACAATATCAGAATATGTATAACATGATTTTTGATAGGACCAGTTTTGCCTGTTTGCGACCATTTAGAGAGCATTCTTCATACGCATGCGATTTGTTTCAAGATGGTGGAAAAGGAGCTGGTCAACTCCATGTTTATTTGGCTGGTCTTTTTTCTCTTGAATAGTTCTACTGAGTGCAGGTAATTTTAGGGGGTTTAGAATTCAGGCAAAATTGCAATAGAGGTCAGTGTCTATACAGAACATATAATAAAATCAACTTTAGAATGTCTTTAATGTAGTTTTTCTTTTATACAAATCAGCCAAACCACAGTTTCGAAAAACGGTTTTAATCATAAACATTACACTTTACTTGGACCGGATGTTTTATGTTAACTGAAATATCAGATAGTTTTATAAGCAGCTATTCAATATTAAAGTCAAAATTGACGTTTTCTTTCAACTTTTGGGGATCAGGAATTTACAATATTATAAAAAAAATCAAAATTACAAAATGCAATGAAGATAATTGAAAACAAAAGTTTCATGTAACCACCTTCAGAGTTCTTTTTGTATTACATCAATGGACAGGTATTGTATTACGTTTTGAGAGAATCCGCGAAATAACTAGTTTGGAAAAAGGTGGATCAACCGTTTATTACATATAAAATACCCCAGTTGTGATGCTTTGTTCTGAGCTGCCGCTGCATGCCCTCTGTGTAATTCGGCCACGAAATATTGTGTCCATTGTGTTGTAAAAACTGGATTTTCCAGCACCAACTGAACCAATCATTGCGATTCTTGCCTCGCTAATGTTCAGATCAGGAACAGGCTTGAATGTAAGGATTCTGTCTTTAAGAATTTTTAGCTCCTGGAATATAGCTATAATTTAGACATAATATACAAGACACTAGATCAGATAATATATGTGTTTATGATGAAAAACTTTTAAAAATTAAAAACATCTCCTAAACAGTAGATCACAGTCTAGCAGTCGAGTTCACATACATATACATGTACATGTTGATCGAAAGGTATAACAGCAAATCAGATAAGAAAAGAAAACATTCGTCTTTCTATTAGATTTTACGTAAGTTACAAGCTTAAAAGCATTTCTAATGATATCAAGGTGAAAATAATAGTATACACATCAAAGTTCTATGTTACTACAACTATTTTGGTCTATATTTGAACAGAACTAGCCTTCAACATATGAACACACCGACAGCAGTGATAGATGAGTGGTCTCCATATTGACCTTGCTAAACTACTTGATAGTGGTATTATTATATTACCAGTGTTATTTAATGTTATCTGGAATGACATTGATAGTGTTATTAGCTGTATGCAATTGTTATCCAGTCGTCCGAGTCACGCCATGGTTTCCTCACTTTATTTTCGTCATCTTGAATGAAAGTTACAAAACAATGTTGCATATTTAGGGAGATAGTTATTTCAAATATAGTGAACGTTTTGTTACATACATTAACCATTGCTTTCTACAAATTTTCGCAACAAGGAAGAGAAATGCGGACAGCACGGGCATATTACAATCTGATTAAAATTCCAAACGTCGCGTTAGGGTTAGGGTTAGGGTTAGTAATTTCAGTGTTGTTATTTTTTATTCTACGAGATCATGCAGATCATGTATTCTCGTTCTAATATTTCTGATTGATCTTTCCAGTCACGTGTAGCTGACTGTATATACTTTGCAGTCACGTGTAGCTGACTGTATATACTTTGCAGTCACGTGTAGCTGTCTGTATATACTTTGCAGTCACGTGTAGCTGACTGTATATACTTTGCAGTCACGTGTAGCTGTCTGTAAATACTTTGCAGTCACGTGTAGCTGACTGTAAATACTTTGCAGTCACGTGTAGCTGACTGTAAATACTTTGCAGTCACGTGTAGCTGACTGTATATACTTTGCAGTCACGTGTAGCTGTCTGTAAATACTTTGCAGTCACGTGTAGCTGACTGTAAATACTTTGCAGTCACGTGTAGCTGACTGTAAATACTTTGCAGTCACGTGTAGCTGACTGTAAATACTTTGCAGTCACGTGTAGCTGACTGTATATACTTTGCAGTCACGTGTAGCTGTCTGTATATACTTTGCAGTCACGTGTAGCTGTCTGTAAATACTTTGCAGTCACGTGTAGCTGACTGTAAATACTTTGCAGTCACGTGTAGCTGACTGTAAATACTTTGCAGTCACGTGTAGCTGTCTGTATATACTTTGCAGTCACGTGTAGCTGACTGTAAATACTTTGCAGTCACGTGTTGCTGACTGTATATACTTTGCAGTCACGTGTAGCTGACTGTAAATACTTTGCAGTCACCTGTTGCTGACTGTATATACTTTGCAGTCACGTGTAGCTGACTGTAAATACTTTGCAGTCAACTGTAGCTGACTGTATATACTTTGCAGTCACGTGTAGCTGACTGTAAATACTTTGCAGTCACGTGTAGCTGTCTGTATATACTTTGCAGTCAAGTGTAGCTGACTGTATATAAGAACAACGGTACAATTGCGTGCATTCGTTTATAAATGGTATATCAAGTATCGTAAAGTGTATTTAGTTTAAACAGAAGTAGGAATAAAGTAAGCTTTTCTTCTTATTGTAGATAGTTCCATACCTCATATTTTTATTTAATTGTAAATGAGATGTGAAACCAAAATTTGTAGTCCTGTTTGGCGCCATATAACCTATACTGTGTTGGTGCGCCGTAAAACCCAAATAAATAAATAAATAAATAAATAAGTAACTAAAATAAATAAATAAATAAAGTAGATAGGGTTTCTTGTTTAAGCACGTTATAAAGATTTTGAATGCTACAAATTTCAGTTGCCCCCTATCCATTCTCGCAGCTTCTGTCTGAGATCGCGTTTTTGTTCTTCGGTAACGTTGTTTTAGTGTATCACTTTATTCTAGTTATCTAACGAAGGAAACATACAGACGTTCTCGCGAGTTTTTTTTAGATGAAATCTGAGAGACCTCAAACTTTGAACAGTTAACGATTTAGAGTATGTGTGAATGTCATTTTCCATCGTAGGACATTGAGTTTCTTAGATATTTTGTGATTAACACCTGCCTTAATGATCCTTGATTTGAACATCAATATGGGAGAAATATAAAGTTTCAGGTTCTATTGTAACTTTACTTGAATGAATATGTAACATTTCAAAACTATCAGGCAGTTTCAATTGCAGAGAAGTGAAATTGTACGTACATGTTACTTTATAGACTTCTAGGTCAGTTACGTTTAAATTGCCATTATTTATATCGTCCCTGCTGAATCCTTGCATTTCATAGGAATTTCCATAATTCGTGCTGCCATTTAGAGGAAAGTAAGAGCCGGAACGGTTGATAGTGCCGCTAAATGTATGCAGATCGTGACCGCCAAATGTTGGACCGTAGTTTGTATTGTTGTAAACCGCATAACAAAACCGCACGTCTTTCGGTACAAATTTGGTGCCCTGTTGCTTCCCGTTTTGGTACAACTGGAAGAGAAATGCTTCATTGCTAGAGCCATACGAATTGTTTAACGAGTTCCAGGCAATTGGGCTGTAGCCGCCATATACAGTTTTCTGTTCATTGTAGGTACAGTGACTGTTGGGTCCCTGACCATCAAGTTTCGTGATATACCTTGGCATCACACCATTCTGGTTATTGGTAGGAGCAGTGTGAATGTTTGTGGCTCTGTACCCAATCCATTTCTCTATTGGTACTCGGTTTTAGTCGATCATACTTTCACCATCGTTACTGTAACACAAAGACGTTTTGCGTCATTCCGAGGTTTATACTGCAACATGATAAGCAATCTAAATTATCTTTAATATCTTTTTTTCCCCAAATACATGCATCTAACTACAGAAATGACACGCTTAAACACCTTAGAAACCTTAGAAACAAAAGAAAGGAAAAACGTTTTGACCATCGCTGATATAAAATCGCGATGAAATTTATGTTGACTGAAACGCAAAATCGATTGAAAAGTTTTTCTTAAGTACGAGTAGTATCAAACCTGTGTTAAGTTTAAAAATCACGGACGAAAATAACATTTTAGCATCTTTTTCTAATAATCAGTTATCAACCTAAGTTAAAATAAAATATTAAAACACTGGAGTTGATTCGGAGTAAAACTTATCCATACTATGGCAGGTCTGACTGTCTACATAAAATCTACATGCAGAACCAGTAATAGGCTTTTGCATCGAGGTCGCACTTCTTTTGAAGTAGCACTATGCTCAAATTTTATATTTGAACGAATAAACAATTACAATACAGTATCAATGTGAATGTAAACATGAAATAAACAAAATTAACACTTTTATAATTTACAGGTTACTAACATTACCTTTATAGAATTACAGCTCCTTCCAAATCTTTCTGTACATCTGCTTTCGTACACCTCTCACACTTTTAAAATAATCTAACCCCTTTTTATCACCTAAAACATTCAAACAGCTGTAACTTTAGTTATATGTACAGCTGTAACGTTTTCATTTTACAGCTGTATCTAATTTGCATAATTCAAACTGTTTACAGTTGTTTTACAGCTGTAAAAATGAAATATACAACTGTAATATCAATGTTGTTACCTACAATATTTAGGTGCAAATTTGAAACAATCACGACTTTTATTAAATATAGGTCATTTACAGCTGTAAAATTGTGTACAGGATATTTGTAATTATAGCTAAGGTCCGTTGGTCACTTCATACATCATAGTTCAGAGTTCAGATACTTCAAAGTTCATGCTACAATTCCAGGCTCACACTTCAATTTTCACTACCCAAACTTATCTTGAAGGTAGCCATCTGGTGTAGCCCAAGACGCGCCCTTGTGACATGGGCAACACATGTGCAAAGTTATTTAAAAATTGGTTTATGTTTGTAAGAGTTACAGTCCAGTGCGGACAAAACTTCTGCTATAACACAGTATGTAACAGGTTCCGCTGGTTAGGGTGCACGAAGCACCATAGTGAGTAGTATAAGAAATACCGCTTCTGGAACTCTTTTTTTTTTCAATTTTAATTAGCCACCTTCTTTTTAAAAATCAAATGCGCCCAATTAAAAAAAGATTTAAACAAAATTTTTGTTAAAACTTTCGTAAAATATGTTTAAACGGTTAGAAATTATTTTTATTAATAAATTAGCGGCAACCAAAAACAGTTTCACCTATTTAACTTTAAAACAAAAAAATCCATGGTCAAACCAACGTTATGCCAGACATTTAAAATCCACAGGTTTTAACTTTACTTTCGTTTTTCCCGTATTATTCGGAAAACCCGGTTTAATAACTGAATATTGAATTTACTTTCGTTTTCTTGTATTTTCGGAAAACCTGGTTATAAATAACTGACATTTTCCTTTTACTTTCGTTTATGTATTTTTCGGAAAATCTGGTTATAAATAACTGACGTATTATCTGAAAATGTTATATGGATTTTCGTGATATTTCTGGAAAAATGGTCGTATTGTGCAACACAACCTAACGATTTAACACCAGAACATTCTTCCTTTTTTCTTTCCTCTCGGCTACTTTATATTTGCTGACTTATAATAACATACACTATAGAACAGAACAAGGAAAAACGATTACAATGTAAGTTATCTTTTTATAACACATTTACGCCACTATGTTCAGCTTTAAGCAGATCTTTGACGGATCTCTTCACTAACTTTAGAAATATTTATTTGGTGTTTTGTAGAGATAAATTTATTTTACTGCTTATACTTATGTTATTCTTTAGTTTGTGTTTTTTTTAGGAATAAAAAATACAACAGCAGACCTGTTAAAGATTTGACGGAATTAACAACCCATTTAATAAGATAATTACAAAGACGATTTTGTATGTCAAGAATGGACTACAACATTCAGTTCAAATATTACAAGAAATTTGGTGTACCTGATAAGCCACAATGCAACAAACAAGGAGTACGTTTAAAAGAAAGCTAAGAAGAAAATTACGAAATCATTCGGACAAGAGGAGGTTTTAGGAATTTTTAATGTGGATATGTTCAAGCGAGGACAAATGTATGAAAGCATGAGAAATTTAGACAAGCAGATATCAGAAACAAACGGAATATTGTTTATTGTACACATCAGATTGGATTTATTATTAAAATTTAAAATCAGTTTGCCAATGGATTGTGATCTGGGACTTTTGTTTTCAGTCAGAGGTGGTACATTACACAGATTCCTCCTGTCGAAACTGGCTTTAGTTTATGAATTATTTGAGAAACATAAGGAATTTATTGAAGTGTGCTTTAAAACACTGAACTTAATCAAAATAGGGAAATTAATCGAGAAATATGTACATAGTTGAATTGTAACAAAATCAGCTTTTTACTCAGTAGGATCTATATAAGGATTCCAAGTATAGTGTTCACATTTTATGTATAGTATCGTTAACACTGTAAACACACTCACTTCCGTCAAGTATTTTAACTTTAGTGGGAATTTCCATTGTTACAATGTTCACATTTATTATAGTTAGCGTTTACACTGTAAAACGCTCGTCACATCCGTATTACCATGTTCAATTTTATTTTTTAACAGTAGTGGAATTTCTATATATCTTGACATTTATTATGATAGTAAACGTTTACACTGTAATCGCACGTCACTTCCGTTCAATTTTATTTTTAACATTTGTGGAATTTTATTTATCATATACAATTTTTATTATAGAAACGTTTACACTTGTAAACGCACGTCATTCCGTTCAAGGTTTCGTTTTTATATATCTATACTTCTATTTATAGTAACGTTTACAGTGGTAAAACGCACGTCACTTCCGTATACGCTTTTGGGAGTAGTATGGATATAACGTTTATGGTACATTTTTGTTAGTTAGTAAAGAATATTACGTTCTTGATACATTTTTAATACATTTTACTCATTTTATTTAAATTAATTTATAATTGTTGTTCATTTGACTCTTTGATGTTTACTTTTGTTTTTATACATAAATCATACAACGTATTGTATCTTGTAACATTTTAATGAAAAATAAAACATTAATAACCACAGAGTGTACTTGTTTTGTCTTGATATTGTATGCTGTTATACTATACCCCGGGTATTATAATTAATTACTTCCTTGGGTGGAGGCAGTCCAAGTGGATCGAAAGTTACAAAGTATTCAAGTAACAAACCAATGTGTTCCAGGTCGCAGAGTCATCTAGATGATTGATTGATTCCGCTACTCGATCTTTGCTTTTGATTTTATAATTTAATAATTATTTCTACTCAATAACCTTCAAGTTTTTAATTTTTAATTGTATCCATGTTCAATTTTCAAAGTTAGAAATTGGTTTGTTTATAAATTTCATTTTTTTTTTTACTATAGGAATTGTCTGTAAGGTCTTTCTCATGAGAATCACTCTGTATACCTGACCATGTCCCTTACACTTAAACAAAGATGTAATCAAAGGTATTCCTAGACTAGCAGCCACATGCCTAAAAAACCGCCCGTCTTGTTTTTTGTTTTTGTGTTAAAGTTAATTCACCCCAGATCCTACTAGTTGCTTTCTTTGAATTTGGTGTAAGATTATTTAACACACCACATTTTTAGTGATATAATATTTTTTCTTATCTTAGTACTGAAATCATCCATTTCCAAGTATTTTACTAACACCAGTATGGCAAGCCCAAAACAAAGCGCCGATGCCTAGAGGGGCTATATTTTTGGAACTATTTCGTGCATTGGAAGAATGTTTTTCCTAAAAACCAGGGCATAGCTCTAAAAAATCCACCATTTTGACTTGACTGGACATTTGTTTTTTTTGAAAATTTTAATGTCTACTCCTTCTTATTGCAACAGGCTTTTTTAATTTGTTTTAATTTGTGTTTTTGTTTAATAGTAAAGGGAAGTATCCATGTAATTGTAATGTTTTAATCTAAAAGTATGTGGAATTTTATTATATAGCTTGTGCTAAATTTTTCTTTTGTCCATCTGTTAGGTTAACTTTATATTCCTATAATTTGATGTATTTATATAATTTATATTATTTTATTTAAACAAAGAAACGTTCATTTCAATAGTATTTATTTCAAATTGTTTCCCTCCTATAATACAATTGCGTAAACAAGACTATTAAGCTGCCGGTGGAATAGTTAGTTTAGCTGTAATGTGTTATGCTTAGGGTCTTCTGTAGTAGCTTCTTTTATATTCTAAGTTAAAATGAACAAATCCAAAAATTAATTATAAAAATTTGATTATTTAAAGACTCCAGTAGTCTTATTATTTGTTATATTTATAATTAAATACATATCATATATTCCTTGATATACTTGAGTATTCTGTTTCTGGATAAAAACACCATTACAACTTCAAGAGACTAAGCTCAAAGGCAAAATTTTCATTTGCTGCATTTTTTCTAAATGTATTAATAAATGTGGATTATGGTTCAATTACTTTTATCAGGTCGTTGTAAATAAACAAATTATGTTGTGGTTTGTTACACCAGACGTTATTCTAAGGGTGATAGTAGTTGGTTGTGTATAGTTGATTGCGTACCATTTCCCGAGGTATGAACCATCTTGCTTTTGTATCTTTTCAGAAATTAAGTATAAGTCCAAATTCATTGGAAAATTAAACGTGGGAACCCATAGAATTTTTTGTGTTAACAATTACTCTACCAGCATCAGCCTGCATTAGCTCTAAAAAATTAATTCATCATCATCTGCAGCGGCAGTGTTATTTGAATTTGACTTGGAGGGATAATATTTAGTTTCTAAACCTGAAAAAATGGAATAATTATTTTAAATGGAATTTTAGTATTTACCTCATTACCACCTTGCGATTGATAACTTCCTAGATGCAAATCGACTATTATATCCAGCTTGACCATTCCGCCTCTCAGCAGTAGCAGTAGATTCAAAATAAATATATTTCATTGTTCAGTTGGTTTTTTTTTTTTTTTTTTTTTGCAATAATCTTCAGACCAATTCACCAAACTCTTTACATTTACTACCTTATATAAATTATTACAATCATATACATTTTTTCCATTTTGTTAACTCATAAAATGATCAATTATATGAAAGCTGCATTATTAATTAGACCAATTTGATTATCATTTCCAACAGAACATAATTTCATTACGTTAGCAAGATTATTTAGTGTTATACTTACTTCAAAATAAGCATAAACTCAAATCAAAAAATAGTGAGCCATCTATCATTAATTGTAAGTGATTATCCGTTTGTTTTGTTGAACTTAACATTATTTCCCAAAGACAGATTTTAAACGCTGTACAACCAATCCACTCGTAATCATTTATCTTTCACCCAATATTGTTTTGAATTCTAAACATGTATATATTATATTATTATTTTATTTTTTTATAAAATTAATTGTTAGATTACGTTACGTGAGTTGAAGTTCCAGATCCTGACAATTTTCTATTTATTCTCTTATTAATATCTTCCTCATTATCATTATTATTTTTATTATTATTTTTGTACTGTTATTCTTTTCTTGTAAATCCCTTGGCATTATATTACCAACTGCGTAGCAGGTTCTTTTTAAATTTTCAACATTTTTATTAGCAGCTAAATTTCCAACTTCTGTTCCAACCCTTTGTTCCACTTCTAGTGCTGACTTTTCATTGCTGTTTCCAAAGCTTTTTTTTCCAGCTGTGGCTATTTGAAGTTGCGGTGAACTTGAAAGCAATTTGTAAAGTATCAAAGATCATGTTCCGCGTATAATTTCTTCTTCGGTTGAGCATCAACATAAATTAATATATTCGTTATTTTGGTTATTAACTTTTTTGTACATTAATATAAAACTTAAAGTTATAATTTTATTTATGTATTTCTTTAAAATTAGTGTAAAAACTTGATTTCATACATCATTAGATTAATTTTCTACCAAATACATCTGTAATTTATATTCTAATTGAATTTTAATTATTTATTAATTTCAGAATATCCATAACTCTTTGTGGTTCTTTTACGTAAATGGATAAGCTCTTGTAAATCTGCTGTACTTAAAGCATAACTATATCACTGAATAGTACCATCAACAAGTGAATTATCCAATACGATCACAATGAATGTAAATTGTATCCACAGAGTTAGTCTATATTTGGTGTTGTAGTCCCCTTTCAGTATTTCTATATTCTTCTTCTCAAAATCCAAGCAATGTATGAAAAGTTGACCATTCCTAAATCCAACATAAAATTATCTTTAATTGAAATCAAAATCTTAAATCGACTTAAATCAAATTCCAAACTTATGGAGCATTGTCTGATGTATCAAATTCTAATCACCATTACTTATTATTGTTTCCCTAATATAATCATTATATCTGTGTAACTGTAAGAAACCATTTGTAAATATGATATCCTTTTCAATCCTTACCCTTACCATTATTATAACGAATTATTTTATGTCATATTCATCACTAATTTATGCCAAGAGTAGGTCATTAGTGTTAATACTATCCAAACCAACACATAAGTTTTATTTTTTATCTAAAAATTAAAAGAGCGACTAAATCTGATTGTAAATCACTCGGAGTTATGTTTGTTATTATCTTGTTTCAGAACTTAATACTATTTTTGTTCATTATATAGATTAAATTTAAATTCAAGAAAATAATTTTTTATATAACATTTCATGTTTTTTTTGGGTAAGAGTGAATTCATTTTTATATAGTTTATTCAATTATGCTAATACCTTCTATTTTTTTAGTATATAATTAAATGTATCCTCATGTTCATTTTTATTACCAGCATTATTGGAACCACAAATTAACGCAAGTCATTAAAAACCAAAATTCTTACGGATTACATGGACAAACGTTCATAACCTTGTCCTCTAATTATTTTTTTAAACTTCATAGATCTTTTATTGATAGGTAATCCTGATTTTTATGTTAATCTTAAATATTTTTCTAGATTGAATTGAACGTTTATTATATTGTCATATCTTTTATAATCAAATCAATCAAATAATTATCTACTTTAGTGTTTATTACTTCTTTTCCAGTTATTCTATCTTTAGCAATTAATTTGTTTGGTCTCGTAAAGTTTATTTAGTTAATAAATTAAATTATCATATTGTCATTTGGTGAAATTTATATGGGTTATGTTATCTTATTCCTTTCCCATATATTTTCCAGATTTTAGAATATTTCTAATAGTTTCTCTATATTTTCTTATTTTATCAGACTCAGCTATAATTGCTTCCTTTTGTTAGATGTATCAAGATCTGTTTTGTTTTTCTTTCGAGTTATTGCACCAAGTTTTACATTACCCAATTTTTAATATCCTTTGATGCCTGTTCTATGATATTTTCTACTTCTTCTTTGTCATTTTTTCATCTGGATCTTTAGATTTGCTGTGAAAAGTTTCAAACACTTCTTGTGTTGTATTTATTTTCACTAAAAGTGTTAATCAATCTCTTTATTAAAATCAACTGTAAATTCTTTTGGTCTTGCTCCCAATTCTTCTGATGTTTCAGTTGTATCTTTAGTTGTATCATCAGATGTTCAGTTATTCCCATCTTTCTCTTCCATAATCTTCTATTTCTTTTTTGATTTTTGTATCTTCCTGGTATCATCTAACAGGTTATCCCCAATCTACAGGTATATATTTCTTGTTGTCTTTTAGATTTTTCAACTGTTCAGGAGACCCTGTAATTGGTTGTGGGTTCTTGGAATAGCTGTGGTAACCCCTGGTATGTTTGTATGTCTTTCATTCATTCACCAAGTGACTCTAATTCGTCCTCCGTTTATTCCAGTTAATGCTTTTAATGACTTGATAACTTTTTCTTTTTGACTATCTATTCCTTCAGTTATTGGTTTATAAATTTCTGTGCTACATATCCCGATTTGTAGCTTTCTTAATTTTTTCTCTCTTTATTCTTTCTCTAAGAGCTCTAATCTTTGCCGCCTAAGTTTTTTTCTTATTATTATTCATTAAGTTTTGATTGCATTTATATAATAATGTAAGATAATGTAACATATTGTAAGTTAATGTAAGATAAATGTAAATAATGTATTATTATATATAAATGGAAAATTCCAAATTATGATACAAAGTGTATAAATATAATAAGTTTAAACAAATTATCCTTTTTATGCCAAGTTTATGTTTTAGAATGTTAATATGTGGATCTTCTGGATCTGGTTAAAACAAATACATTAATGCATATACTTCGGAAAAACTCTTATATATTATGATAAATTATACTTACATGCTAAAAACCTAGAACAATCTAAATATCAAGATTTAATTAACCAATTAAGTCAAAATTGCATAAAAAATTTTAAAGTAGATCCAAAATGAAAACTTGAATATTCGGCGATTCACAACCAAATTTGAACCTTGTGAGAATCTTGAATCGAAAACAAATAGTAGTAATATTTGATGATTTTGTATGTGAAAGATAAAAAGGTTCCAAAATTGAAATAACAAAATACTTTATTCAAGGACGTCACAAAAACTGTTGTGTTATTTATTTAAGCAGTCTTACTATAAAAACACCAAAGATATCCGAATTAACTGTTCTCACATTATATTTTATTTGGTAAAGTCCAGGTAAACGAGAAAATGTATGATTTGTAATGAACAAAAATATTAACCTAAATCTTTTGCCTAATTGCAACCAAATCAAAAATATGTTTCTTATGTGTATTGACAAACCAAGAAGTTTTGTAGAAATCTAAAACCTTTACTGGTAATATATAATGGGAGTTTTTAATAATATGAACAAATAAGGGAACTGACTGTATAAGTAAAGTTAAATTTGATATTGATTTAAGTGGATTATGCTACTAAAAAACAATTAAAAAAACTTAAAAAGGAAACGGAATCGTATCTTCACAAAATAATATTGGACCTTGATAACACAATGGAACATGTAGCATAGATATGGTGGTATTGAAATAATCAAACCTAGGAGATCCAGATAACTCTCAACGATGCAGTTCAAGACGGTTTATGTATAAAAAAGTTTCAAAGGGTAATAGATGACTATATCTGAAAGACATCAAATCTTTAAAACAGAATTAGAAGAAGAAGTAAAGCTATATTGAGATTTTAACTAGACTTAAAAAACATATTCATTATTAATGTTCAATTACAGGAAACTCGGAGAAGAGATGAAGTATGTTGATTCTATTAAAGAAGTTGAAAGAGAAATCTGATTAGACAGATGACAACATATAAGAAGTATTTGAGTCAATTTAAAACATTTTACACAAGCAACATATGGAATTTTAAAAGTTTGTATGATTATTAACATGAAGAACTAAAAGACAAGATTAATGAAGTGAGAAAATGTTACAAAATATGAATCAGTTAGAAATCAAAACAGAAGTAAATTAAAACTAAGTTACTGAAATGGTAAAAGGGAATCAAGATTTACTTGATACATTTTCAAATAAACTTGCAGAAATATAAATCTGAATCTGGGAAAAGGCAGTTCTCAAAAGATGGGTGATCATGACACAGCATTAGATAACCTTAAAAAAGAGGTCAATGTGTAGGAAATAGTATGAACTTTTATAATAAACAAATTCGAATATGGATTAGTATGTTGACATCCGTCATAATTTAAAGTACGCAGACTTAAGTAAGATTACAAAAAAATTACAAGAAGTTATTAATGATTTAATGCTAAAGTTGAAAAAAATCATAAAAATGAATGGACTTTGTAGTTGAAAAATCAAGTTAAACAAGAGAATCAATTACTGACTAATGCTAAAGCAATTAACACAATTAATGATCTGCTTGAAAATATTTAGAAACAAACTCGGAACTGATTAGTACTGTTGCACACGCCACAATTTAAGTACGCGGAATAAGTACTCTTACAGGAAATGTTAGAACAAGATATTAAGCGAATTTAATAATAAAATATATAAAAAAAATAAATTGATCTGGACTCTGTAGTTGAAATATCAATAAACAAGGAGAATTAATTATGCTATCTACTCAAGAAATTTCTATAATACCAAGAAAGTACTATAAGTAAAAAATGCTTTTCTAAAACAAGAAACACAATTAGCTAGAACAAAGGGTGTTGTTGACAATTATCTGCTTCTGAGTTGCTCAACAAAAACGATTTGATGTTTAGCTGAATTAATTCTTAAAACTTAAAAGGAAAGATAGAAAAGATAGAGTAGAATTGAAAGAATAGAGAAGTATAGACGTTGAAGGGTTTCTTTTGACTATAACAGCGGGTTATAATGAAGGAGAATCCATTGTAGTAGCATATTCATACATAAAATTGAAAAGATAATTTGATCGCCACGGGCTGACTGTTGGATATATTCATTATATGATAATATAATTAATAGTGGGTGCGGGCTATTTTAGTGCATTTAATTTGGTATCTTGAATATCGTAGATTATACATGATTTTCACAAACACAAACAAGATATAAACTAGCTGTCTCACGGATGTGCTATTAAAAAAATGTGTCCTCAGTTAAAAAAGCCGGAATTTATATAATAGATATCAGGTTTTTTATAGTGGCGTCCCCACCAGTCGGACAAAATGCAAAATATCACATTACAACTTTCTTTTTTAGGAGGTGGCAAGAGGGTTTTAGCAGGACATTTCCTGGTGGAGTGTAAATATAACACCAAGATCGATGTTAGTGGGCCCGAAGCGGGACAGTGTATGTATGTATCAGAAAAAATTAAAATTATTTACAGAAAGGACAATGTATGACATTCATCCTTATGGACGATTCATCATCTACAGAAATACCATGTGTTCGTTATTTAGGATAGTTATGTCAAATTTCCTACATATTGGAGGAAATATATAAATTATAAAGGAAAGCCAAACTTTTGGAGAATATATATATTATAAAGAAGCAATTTTTTGGATTACAACTTTAATTAAACTTTATTTAATTCTGTGTTTTTTTTTTTATATTTAACTGGAATAATTAATATAATGGAATATTTAATAATATAAATGAAAAAGTAAATAAAATAGAAAGACAATTAATAAGAAAACCTCCATTGTTTCTAACTTGTTATACTCAAGATACCGGTAGTGGATTATTTCAAATGGAAACTGTAAATGCTTGTCCTGGTTAGTTCAAAAATGGTAATAATGTAAGAATTATTTTAATTGATTTAATTTTTCTTTGTTGATGCAATTAAATTAGATAAAGGAAGAAGCTAAATTACAACTAAAAAATAAAGAAAAAGTATGTAATTCTTCAAAGTTACAATGCAAAAAATAACAGAAAAAATGATTCTATTTCTATTTATTTGCTTATAAATTTAAAATAATGATGTTATTTATATAATCTTTAAACGTTTTTGAATATCAGTTAACATATTTATGGTTCTATAATTTAAGAGTTAATTTAAGAATTAATTTAAAATTAATTTAAGAATAAGTAATGTTGGTCAATTCCATTATCAAAGAAATATCTGTTATCGTCATAACATGATAATGATGTTTTATTTATAACATTGCTGGGAAAGATTTTGTTATCAGAAAGTATAACTTAAAGTGTGTGTTAGTCTGTGGGTTGAATAAACAAGGTATCTTTGTAATTTTTATGAACTTATGTTTTCTTAACAACAAGTGTTTTAATTCCTTTACATTTTTTAATATTAACTTCGTTTTCTAATAAAATTTGAATAACATTTTACTTCTTAATCCACAAATTCAACAATGGGAATGCCGGCAGTTCTCTGCACTTTAAATTTTCAATTACTTTTTTATTATTGTCGAAATAAAATTTTTGGCAATTACTTCATATTACACTATTATCAATAAATCTTTGTCCTATAAATATCTCTATGCATCTTTGTTTTTTATTTCATAAACATAATGAATCAGGTCAGTGAATAGTAATTTACAATTCCCTGTACTTGTCTTAATAAATTATAATGAAAATCATACATTAAATATAAATCTAGAATGCACATTCCAACATAACAAGGGTGTTTAATAACAAACTTTCTTTTTATTCTATGAATTACCAAACAAATTCCTTGTTAAACATCGTTGAACTAACAAATGAAGGTTTTGCTATATATTTTTATAACAAAGGTTTTCATCATGAGGTTATTTTAATATTAAACCTCTTGCGTAATATTCTCCATCGTCTTACCGATTCAAAGTTGTTCATTAACTTAAAAAGTCCTTTCAAAATGAATTTTTTGCTTTAGATCTTTTTTGAGTATTAAAATCAAGATATTTTTGTAACCAAGGACTTTCGTCAAAAGTTATTATTTAGTGTATTTTTGTTACTTTAAACCTAATTGTGTATATTGTTCAAGGAGTTTTATAATGAACTACGTAAATTTTTGGTTTTTTCATTAAGTTTGGAACTAATTTTTTTACATTACTTTTGCCTATTTCAATATTCTGTTTAATATTTTTACTATAATTGGAAAAGCATTGTCTGGTATTTAATTTTTTCATGGAGCTATGAGGATAATCATTATGTTTTAGTATGTAATCTTTTTGGATATTCAAGTGCTCTCATTCAACTATAAAGTTACTCTTTACCTTTTGCATTTAATTTCTTGAATTGTTTTTCGGATATAATGATTTAGAAAGTTTCCAGGTGGGTATAGGTTGAACATGGCCTTCCGTAACGGTTAATTGGGCATCGAGTACTTAATGTATTTGCTGTCAATGTTTGGATTCCTAATCTTTCATATATTTTATTGTTTGTCTTTACTGTAGCTGTTTGAAATTAATTATTCTCTCTCAGTTCCCTTTTCATTATAAAAAGAAGGGGGAAACATATCAATATCAGTTTTTAAAATCTAACTTAATTCCCAGTCATTTTTAACATTGTTACCAAGCTTAAACCAGGATACTAAAATAATGACAAGGATCTAATTTGTAGTACTCTAACATAATTTTCTAAATGTTTCAAAAATGACATCAGCTAAAAGTAATACATCAGTTTTTAAATAGTGGTCAGGAATCATGATATTCTCTCCATGCCCCTCCCCCAGATCTCAAATTAATTTATTCCAAACATTTTTACCCATAGCATAGATCCATCCTCTTCCTGTCCCAGCTATGCTCGGTGTCTTCATTTCAACACTTTGAATACAAAACTATTTCTTGTAGATAGGTATTTTGTTTCTTTGAATTTTTTAAATGAAATCCATGTAATCATCTGGATAAACACCTTTGTTTTTTTCGGTGTGCAATTCCTATGTAATCAAATTCGTGAGATAAGTATTTAAATTCTGGAATATTTTTTACTAAGTTTATCCAATGATTGAGACATAAATTGGAATGAAGTCAATAATGACCATGTCGGAAATCATAAATGCAATATATTTTCCATATTGTTAGGAATGTACTTTATTCTTTTTTGGAATTTTCATTTGTTGCATATAAAAATGACCGTCATAACCTCTTAATTATGAAATAACCGGAATTTTGTGTGATAGTCTAAAAATTAATATTACATTCTGAGTGAGCACTTCCTCTGAATTTTCCTGTTATATGGGACAACGATCTCTCGGACCTTTGGTCGTTTTGGGAAAACTTTGTTTTTCATCAGTTACTTTGATTGAATTTCTATTATATTCATTTTCACAGATATGACAAAAACTTTTGTTTTTTAAATTCAATTTCGTCTTTTTTAGACATTCTCAAATCTTTGTTAAATTGTTTCGTTTATTATTTCTTTACAATATTCCTTTCCTCAAGCATTTTTTTCATAAACTTATAACTGCGTTAGGACCTCTATAAATCTGGGTTGGTTTAGTATAACTGTTATCGCATAACAACAAACAACTTTATTGCCGTAACCACAATCTATATGCTTTTGATATGGCTTCAGTAAATGAAGATTCAGTTGATGGTAAAGCAGTTAAAACTTTTTTAGGTTATGATTCAAATCAGCATAAAATTACAAAAGGTACTGCTAAACCTTTATGATAATTTTTATATTGTACTTTTACTTTCCCTCCACCCCCCCCCCTCGGCCATTTTCAACTCCCCCTCGCAGAGTACCATTAATAGCCTAAACAGTTTGGAATATGTTCTTTTAATATTTCTTTCTGAGTAAATGTAGCAGACAGCTTTTACAAAAGTGTTTTTTATGTTGATCTTGGGTTTTATTAAACATTAATCTATTAAATTCTGTTATCAAACTAAATGTTGGACTACAGTGGTTTTAACCCTCTTCAGTCATTCATCTAAGTTATTTTATCATTAGTAATTAGCAAATGTCACAGTGTATCTTCGTATTGATATTTGATATGTACAATGGATTAATTCCCGTAGGGTCTTCATACATATATTTTAAATGATATTTTCATTTAAAACTTCTATTTTAGGTATTTGATTTTAAATGTAACGGGAAACTTTATTCCAGTATAATCAAGATGTTTATATGTTTTTTATATTTGAAACTCATATGAGGGTTTTCTTTACAGGAAATTTAAAGCTAAATGACACATCTAAACGTTCGTTATATCATTCTTTATATTTATTAATCCTTTCATTGAATTTTGTATTGGTTTTGTAACTCTTAATAACTGAAGCAGCCATGGACTTATACTTATATTCTATTTTATATAAATGAGCATCAACTGGACTCGATTCTCCAGCCCGTTCCTTCAGTAATCCAATTACCATTCTTATTTATTATTTCATAAAAAGCTTGACGTAAGTGTTTTTTATTTCATTTTGTATTAATTATTTCTAAGCCTTTGATTGAAAATAAGTGATTTAATATTGTATCGGTTGCATCATTTTTACAAAGTTTAATTTTAAAACAACGTTTATTTTTTATTCTTTTAAAGTTTAGTTCAGATTTTAGTATTTCATAAGAGTCGTTTATAGTTAAATATAAATTGATTCTTTGGTTCTTGTTATATGTTAATTTTAATTTCAATTTCTTATAATATTGATTTTTGATTCTCTCAATTTTCATTCTATATATTATATTTAGAAAAAAAATCCACTAAGAAAAAAGATTAAAAAAAGTAAATAAAATAATAAAGTTTAAGAAGAATAAAATATTTAAATTTATATCTTTTTCCGCTGGTTTTTGATATTCATCTTTTAACTTGGTTTTTTTCCTTTGCAGCACATTGTTATTAACTGAATTTAATTTTAAGGTCGTTGGATGCTGCGTAAGTGCTTCTATATATTTTTCTTCTTAGTATCCCAATTGGTTGGCAATAACTTTTTTAGGATTGTTTCGATATTATTTGGTCTGGGGACAATCACATAATCTTTAGCATTTCCTTCTTCAGTTAATAGGCAACCGCAGTTCCATTCAAATAATTTATTTTTTAAAAGATAAGGATCTATAACATTTTGTAATTTATCAAATGACATGGTTTTTTATTCATTCGTACTATTTGATTAAGTTTTGATTTCAAAAACAATACTACAAAAAAAGACCTTTTTTATATGAATTCTTTTGTCTCGGATTTCATTATTTTCCTCACGTGCTAGATAAATTTATGCATAAATCTTCACTCTATCTTTCTATCTACCACCCATTATATATAATATATTATACATAAAAATCTTTAAAAACGCTCCTAAGAAATTTATGATTTGAGAAATTTGTTTTATTACTATATCTTGTGATTAAGGATTTTAAAGTCATTTTTTCTAAATTGTTATCAAACTGTTAAAAATTTTTAATACCTTCTTGAGGACATTCTGTTTACCATTCTTTCGGTGTAATTTGTGTAGTTTTTCTAAATAATCTAAACCAACTTGTTTTCTTCCGTTCTGTTTCTTGGTGGAGTCTTTTTAAAGACTATTTCTGGGTCTGTTTTAACATAAACAAATCCATCATTGGTTTTTTTCCGTATGGTTTTATAATATGATCAGTTAAGAAAGATGGTATACTACCCATCGGGTCATTTTTACACCGTTGTCGTGATGCTGTTTTGTAAAAACGTTACTGTTAGTTAATGAAATAACGTTCAAGGACAGTTGAGGAAAACACCCCCCATCAAAAATGTTAGCAGAAAATAACATTTTTATATTGATGTTTAAAAGTTGTTAGCTGAAAGGAATAAATATTGTGGAAGGTTCTTGAGCAGCAAGTTCAAAAAGGTTTAATATGATTATAATCAGAGTCATAACATTTTGCCATCGTGAATAAGGTTCTGGAATTCTATTAAAATTAGGATTAATTCTTTAATAATTAATTAAATACGCGTACTTTTCCTGATGCAATTTACCTTCAAATGATATAATTTTTCTCATTTATATATATTACTTATAGAAAATTCTTTAATAATCTTTATATTCTTTAATTACAACTCTTCTTCTTTTTTTACTTTTATATCCGTTAAGTTTAAATTCCTTCATATGCATTTACAATAGGTGTGAATTATTTTTTCTTTCTGCATTCTAATAGTATTGTAAATTATCCTGAATACTTTATTCTCTTATTCTTTATTTACTTTCCGGGATCATTAGGGTCATGAACAGCTAAAGCTGCGTCCGTGCTTTTGGTATAAGTTGTTTTATTTTGTGATGATGTATTTTTAAAATAAATTTCTTGTCGTCAAGTTTTAGCCGTTCTATTAGTAAATATAGGTAATTATTGTTGGAACAGCGCCAGCAACTGCTACAATATAGGAATAGCTGGAACAAGTGCTAATGCAGCTGAGCAACCAAAGATTACCTGCTGTATATATAACCCCAGGACTGATCTCTCCAAAAAAATTTATAACTTTTTCTGTAAGCTGCAGCTAGTTTAGTTAAGTGAATAATTATTGATCTTTTGTTTCTTATTCCATTATTATTTGAAATTAGATTTTTATTACTCATTTATATAATTAAAGATTAATATTTTCAATTTAATTTCTTCCAATTCACTAAACGGAACCCAACTATTAATTTTTTATTGTAACCTTTCATTTTACTAAGCTTGTTTTTTCTTATAGTCCCCCCGTTGATAACTTTTTCTATTTCTAAAAACCTCTTGTGTAGTAGGTAAAAGTTTTTGTTCATAAAGTTGAACCTTGAATTATTTTCTATAATTAATCTTTAATAGTGTTTGTTCTGCGGATTTGTTTTATTAATTCCTTAAATTATAAATATTTCCTCTGTCCAGTTTGGTGTTATCTTTTTCAATATGTCTTTTAAGTTTACTAAAGCGATTCAATCACCAATTTTAAATTTGCTTTACTTTTGGTATCTTTAATAGACTCCATATAAATTAAGTAAACAGTACCTTATTTAAGTTTTTACTAGCTTCGGTTGGTGTCATTTTTATACTAGAATGTTTTGTTTTTGTTATATTTATCCCACACCATTCCGCCAAATTATCATAAATACAGTTAAGTATTTTTGCTGTAAAATATTCCACACTTATTCTCTACTAAACTTCTTTTTTAAAGTCTTTCAATAACTACAGCCTTTCTTCATTAAAATGTATGTACATGTTAATTTTATTTTTATTCAAAAAGATTCAAATTTTTAATATAAAATTCTTTCCTTCGGTCTACCATTAATTTTGTGGAATCCTTGCAGTCTTCGGGGACTTTCGTCCTGAATTCTATCTTCTGAAAACTATTTTTTAATGCTCAGTAACAGATTCTCTGTTTTATTCTTTAATGAATACCCCAAGCATATTTACTGAATATATCAATAACGGTTAACAAGAACTTTACTCCTTTATTGTATTTTGAAAAAGCTTGCATGTCAACTAAATCAGCTGACCAAGTATCATCAATGTCATTAACTATCACTCTTCGTTTCCTAAATTTTCTTTTAATTGGTTTGTGTAATTCTTCTGCTAATTTATCGCTCCAGCGGTAGCTTGGTACAGTTATTCCGGGGGTATACTCTACCCCCTTTTCCGTTTTTTGACTTTTGTCCCAGCCCAAGTTTGTATTTCGTTTTATTATAGGTTTTACAACTAAATGTTTTGCAATCTTTTCTCCAAATGTTTTTGATTTAGTTTGCTTTAAGTTGGAAAGCATTTTTTTGTCGCATGTACCCTTTTTTACACCGCTGTCATAGCAAAAGTCATGGTCCATACATACTGCATCCAGTTCGTTGACAGGAGGTCCGTTATCTAAAGGATTTCCTGGTCCACAATAATTATATCCTGGGAGTGTTACACCTTTCTTAGGTAATAAAGGTAACATTGCTTTATGAATATCGAAATTACCTGCTGTGATAGTACTTTTAACAAACTTTGATTTCATTTTTCCACAAGACGAACAGGTAGCCATTATCATTTTTCTCCCGTTTTTTGTTGTAACATAATGAGGATTTATATTATCAGTAAATTTTCTTTCTTTCAAACAATATATTTTATTCTGTAAACTCATTATATTATATGTGTTTAAAACTTTTTAGTCGGTTTGAAACCTGTGGGTTTTAAATTGTCCGGCATTAGTTGGTTCGGACCAAGGATTAAAGGTTAAATTAGGTGAAACTGTTTTGGTTGCGCTATTTTATCAATAAAAATAATTTATAAACGTTTAATCATATTTTACTAAAGGTTTTAACAATTATTTGTTTAAATCTTTTTTTAATTGGGCGGCTTTGGATTTTTAAAAAGAAGGTGGCTAATTAAAATTGAAAAAAGTGTTCCAGAAGCGGTATTTCTTATACTACTCTTGTGTTATTGACAATGTTTGTCTGAACTTATTTGAAAATTAGTAATACACAAACGCACAGAAAGCACAAATTCACATGTTTGAATTGTTATGTGTGCAGTATTAAGTAGGAAATGTGAGGTTTAATGAAAAACTGCAAAAAGTGAAGTAGGAACTGTGAAGAGTGAAGTAAACACTGTATAGAAGCATCTGGATAGGCCGGTGGTCTAGTGGTAACACGCTTGACTGTCAATCCAGAGGTCCTGGGTTCGAATCCCGGTCCAAGCCCTGGTAAATTCTGAGATGGTCTTGAGTGTCTCCCACCTAACTAAGAGGCCTGTACTGGTTCTTCCCAGGAAAGACGGCTTCGCGTGTATCGGTGCTGTATACCGAGTACGTTAAGGAATCAGACTGTCTATTCGCAAAGAGCAGGCTAAATTAGCCGGATAAGCCTGTATCTAAAATGATTTCTCTGTCTGTTCTAAGGGCTTTATCTCACTCTGTCTATCTGGTCAGACCGCTCTGTGTTTATACTAGTAGAGGACGGTACGGTGAAATATGAAGTAAGCATTTTTATATATGCTCTAAGTGTGAACTATGAACTTTGATATAATGATGTCACCAATGGACTTTCGTATTGGTGTGTTATGCTAACAATAGCACAGAGTAACGGTATGAATATGTAACAGGCATATTTTGTACAACTGGCTGTAAATGCAATACTTTGATTGGGAAATTCAGATCTACATACACAGCTTCTTCATATTTAGTCAGGTTAAATCATTTTAAGAGGATTTCCTATATATAAAATTAATATCTAATGATAGCAGTATTTTAGTAACAGATGCTTAAATTATACCATTCTTTGATAAATCAGATATATCAGATATATCTGAAACACTTAACAATATATTTTCTAAAGTATAAGTGGCTATAACATAAAAGACGTAGAAATGAAACAATATTTAGATAAACACTTTCGGTTTCGTTTGATTTTAGCATTCCAAATATAAAATTAAACTATAAATGAACAAAAGCTAATTTTTAAAAGATATTACCTGAGAAATCCTTGTTTATCAATAGCCCTGTAATATGCAGCGGTTAATCTAATTCAACCTTGATATTATTGTGTTACTTTGATATCATTTTGACCCAAAAAGATAATATACTAATACACTTTGATAATATGGCAGTTGAGTCCAGTAAGTACAGGGGTTTTCAAAGATAATTCGTCATAGATCTATTGCAAAGCAGTTATTGGATTTACCTGTATTGGAAAAAAACAGTGTCGATTGTATTGAGGTCAACTGCCACATTATTAAAGTTTATTACAGTCCATAAAATAAACAAACGTGTTTGTAAACATGGACGGATCCAAACAGAAGGGGAATAAGCATTTTATAGAAATATTTCGATGGCAAAATACAATACATATCGTAGTCCTGACCAACCTATAAAACGGGTCAATCTATTATATAAGTACAACAACACGGTTGACCCATTTAAACGAGCTGTAGTAACGAATGTTGATTTTACTTCTGATTGTAAAATGTTTACAAAACAACGCTAGTGTATGAACCGTCATAGTATGATGTTCATTTTGTAGCGGATAAATTAAAGTTGCAAGTAAATCCGTTCGCACTACACATGTTATAACCGTAAGTAAATAGCAATAATATTGCACTACTAACGTAATTATCACAATATCAGAATGCTGACTGTAACTATACCAACCAAAAACTTATGCAGTTAAGCATACAAAACATTAAAAAAAATTAAATGTCTATGAAATATAATAATTTGACCTGAACCAGACGATACAGCTGTACTTTCACGAAAGAATGGAGATTACAGTAAAGGTATGACGGGAGTAATGCGCCGGTATTCCTCCGTGGTCCACTCGAATGTAGTCCCTGACACTATATAGTTCAAAATTTTTTTGGGGTAAAAAATGCATTTTCATGCTAGGTATTGCTTTTATTTTGAATTTGATCAGTAATTATATCAATAGTGATGTCATTCAAAGTCAGCTGGTGCTCTTGCATTATGGTCGACATATTGTTTTTTTCTGTGTTTTCAATAGCATTTGGATCCTTGGGTATGTAACAGTCTTTGGCACACAGAATTGGTAGGCTCATTTTACTGCTTCACATTTCTGTGTTGAAGTCAATAGCCTAGTATTTTCCAGGGTGTCAGGACCTAGCAGCTCATTAATGCAAGAAACTAGAAGAGATTCATCAGTTTCAGTCATTCTGAGCTTATATCTTGCAGGCATAAAGGCTTTACTTTTATGGAAGCTGCCATTACACACCAGACTATTTTTCAAACAGTTTGTCCCACAATACCCCTTGTAACACATAACAATCCTAGCTATGATACTGGGCATTTTCTGTTTTATTAGAGTAATGTCATTGTTGAATTTTCTGAGAGCTTTTGTTAGTTCTGTAATGCATCTGGCTTTAACAGAAAGGGCAAACCTATTGCGGAAATTTGATTTCTGACCGGTTGCACAGACAAACATAGATTTGCTAAATGGGGCCTTATTTATTGCCCGCTTTAATGAATTTCCAATGTGTCTGATGTCTTTTAATGCAGTTATAGACTGTGTCTGCCCTTTCTGAGCACCTTCAACAGCTTTAGAATCACCATCACTTGTAAAGGAAGCAATAGTAAGATCCTGATTCACTTCCTCAGTCACAGACTGACACCATTTTTCTTCATTGCCAATAGATGCAGACTCAGAAATGGTGGCAGTACAGTGACCGGGGTGATCCGGACATGTTACATCAATGCCTTTGTTTCTTAGGAGAGATGCTTTTGTACATAGCTTGTTACCAATATGGACACCTATCATTCCCTTTTGATTTAGTGTTGTTTTCACACATTGTTGTTGCAACAATGGTACCAGCCTGAAAAGGGGTGCTCTCACTGTTAAACAAAGGATTGTTGTAGCATGAATCTGCTTCCACATTAACCAAATCAGGATTTTTAGAGCCACAAAGCTTATTGTCAGATTTAATGCTTTTTTCTGATTTCATGCATACTTGATTTGTTCAGTTTAGTGATGGCTGCTCCAACTCTGTTACTGTGCTGCTGCATAGATTTTATGTTAGGAGGGGTTATATCAGCACTAGCCAAAATTCTGCACACTGCTGTGTTAGAAATGGGGGTAGTCATTAACCCAGACTGCACACCTATGTTAGGTTTTGCTGGCTTCCTGCCTCTTTTTTCCAGGATCAACTTCCTCATAGAGTTTATAAAATTTGCTAACAAAACAGCAGTTTGTACATTTCAGACGTTCACGTCAGCACAGGCCCCACCGCTGAGATACAGCAGTATCGATCATTAACGTTCCTATATATACTATTTCGCATTCTCAAGACCAGATTTAGCTCAAACTTTGACGTGTTTTTTGAAATATCGCTAAAAATCTATGAATACTGTGTTGTGGAAAAATAGCCGAAATGATAATGTTTGAAACCGGTTTTGGTAGTCGTACAGAAATTGCATTTGTGAAGTCTGCATTGAGCAGATTAGGTTGAAACTTCTCTAATTTATTTATTATACATTATAACACCTAAAAATGGGCATATTTAGAAAATCTTGGATAATAATTTTTCTTTATAGGTATGACGGGAGTAATGCGCCGGTATTCCTCCGTGGTCCACTCGAATGTAGTCCCTGACACTATATAGTTCAACATTTTTTGGGGGTAAAAAAGGCATTTTCTTGCTAGGTATTGCTTTTATTTTGAATTTGATCAGTAATTATATCATTATAGAGTATTTAAGAAGAGGTCAGATATATGGAAGTTGGTAATATGTAGTTTAAGGATGTTGCTAAGTGACAGCTGGAGATGCTGGGAAAGTTTGCGGAAGAATACATTGTTTACAATAGTGATGTCATTCAAAGTCAGCTGGTGCTCTTGCATTATGGTCGACATATTGTTTCTTTCTGTGTTTTCAATAGCATTTGGATTATTTTGTAAAAGGAACATGGTCTGGCAAGAAGTGAAAGAATGGAAAAGTAAAATAAAACACTGTAGACTTTGACAATTTAATATGACTCAAAGAAGAAATGTTTTTAATACCGTCATACCTAAAGCTTCGATAAATTCACAGCTAAACCTATTGATTTTTGGACCGTGATTTTTACCGTAGTCTGTGATAATTTCTGTGCATTACGTGCTGTGTGCCTAACCGCATAGCGTCTGTACTATAACTACCAACTTGAAATTCTCATGGTATGCCACTTCTCCGGTATAACATGGATTTTGCGCGGAAGAAATTTACAGTTATTTCATTCGAAACACATTCGTAGTGTAAATTATTTCTTTTTATCGACAGTCAAATACTGTATCACGTAAGAAAGCAAATTATTTACTCGAATACACAATGGGTTTATTTTAATTCAATTAAAATATTTAATTCAAGCACACCGACTTTAGCCCGGCTCGTTCTTCACTTCCTGGTTTTAGCCGGTACCCAAATTTTTATCTCCCATTTTTTCATTGGTGATAGTTTTGTTTGTTACTTAAATTTTGATTGGGTATTTCTATCATCTTTAAAATAGGAACCGCGAAATGTAGCGTCACTTAGTTCTTAGTTGTTCAGCGTGTCACACTCATTTTCAATTAGTAGTTAAAAAGAACTATAACAAAGGAAATTGGATAAATCTGTGATATTTAAATAACATGTCAACATATGGAATAATAATATTATAAATTACAGAAATTAAATAAACCCTTTAAGGGTTTAATGTAAAATAATTTTCATTTGACTTTGTGAACAATTGTGTGTAAATTCGTCAATTTGACTTGTGCACAAAAATGTGGTGCAATACGTACACATTTGCATGTTAACATTGATTTGTCAAGGTTTCATCATTTGCTCTTCACAAAATGGCGACTGGATTGCGAAAGGGAGCAAAACTTAACTATAAACTGATGAACGAACAGGGGATATCGCTAGACACTAAAGATAACAGCGACAACAATGATGATCAGGTTGCTGAGGATACTAGAAAAGATTCGGTTTTCTCGCCGGTAAAATCTAAAGCGCAAAAATCAAACGCATCTTCCGCAGAGGATGATGGGAAACACTCCTTCCTCGAGGAGGTTCATTCGGACGATCAGGAAATCGAAAAACTGCAACGTGAGTTGGAGACTCTAGAAAAAGACGAGGCAAAACTCAGGAAAATTAAACAGAAAGAAGAATTACGCCAGAAAGTGGTGAGGAAAAGAGACGAGGTCAAGGCTTTAAGACGTTTGGATATTTCTTCCAATAATTTAAAAACACAAACAACAGCAACTTCTACAGATTCAGTTCAAAACAAGAACTTATCAGTAAAAAAGATGAACTTGAATCTCTAACTATAGCAGATTTAAGAAAGTCCAAATCTTTGAGAAAAAAGGCTTCTAAACAGTTAAAAGATTTAGGCCTGCAAGTTTCATCGAGCGGTTCAAGTTCGGATAGCTTGAGTTCGGACAGTGGCTCAGATTCGGATGGTTCTACTGAAGACAACTCAAAATCACACGATGAACATAGTTCTAATTCATCCAAATCGCATCATAAGAAACATAAAAAAACATAAACGTTCCAGTAAAAAATCTGGTATTACCATGAAATCGTCGGATAAGGTTAAATACAAACAAAAATACCCTCATGCACAATTGAAATATAAATTTGTAAACCAGCATATTACCTTTCAAAATTTAGATTTAAACTTGTTTGTAGCAGGTGAATTAGAGATCATATCTGATCCATCCATCAAATCTGTAGAAAGAAATGGGAGAATAGCTCTTCTTAATCGTATCATGTACTTGAATTCTTCTTATGAATTTAAAACGCTCAAATCTTTTTATGCAGCAGTTTTGAAAGAAATTGAGCTAGGTACTAAAAATTGGGAATATGATTTCACTTATTTAGAGTTAATTTTGTTGAACAAAAGTAGTAGCAAATCAGCTTCTCATCAGGGCGTCTGGGGCAGGAATAAAGGTTACATAAATCCCCCTTTTAAACAACAATCACCTGAAGAAGAGTCACCAGTTTGGTTTTGCTCTTTCTACCAATGTAACAAGTGTGACCATAAAATAGTCACACAGTAGTAGTTAAAGGTAAACTCAGGTACGCACAACATATCTGTGCTACTTGTTGGATTCAAGATAAGGTTAAGCTACAGCATCCGGAGAGTTCATCCTCTTGCCCACATATGTCAGCTTGACTTAAAAATTATACTGTCAATTTCAAAGACGAAGGGAAAACAGAAGATTTATTCATGCCAAGGTTTTGTTACAAAAATCAAGTTAGTACTACTCCAAAATTAGAAGTTGTGTGTAATCACAATCATGCCTGTCTTATTTGTAACAGTTTAATACCGATTTCAAACTATAATACGTTACATGAAATGATAGATCTACATGAACAGGTTAAAAGTTCAGGCAAATTTAATTTCGAAGGTTGTCGTATCAGGGTTAATGATAAGATAAACACTGATTACATGAGAAAAACCTTGGAACTGTTTGATTATAAAGATTTATTGGTATGCGATCTTCTTGAATATGGGTTTCCTCTTGGAATTATAAGTCAAGAAAACGTGTTGCACAAATCAAACGAAATATGGAAATACAAAAATTAAAAAGGGGCAACTGAATTTCCGGATGCAATTAACAACTTTTTGAAAACAGAACTCAGTGAAAAAGCTATCATTGGTCCATTTAAATCAAATCCTTTTTACAGCAATATAGTCATTTCCCCTTTAAATACAGATCCAAAAAAGTCGGTCACAGAGAGAAGAATAATTTTAGATTTAAGTAGTTCCAAACCTAACTCGGTTAATGATCATATAGATAAAGATTTCTACTTAGGTGAACAGGTTTCTTTATTGTACCCAAAGATAGACGATTTTATTAATTTAATTTTGCCTAAAGGTCAAGGAGCATTAATGTTTAAAAAAGATCTTAGAAGGGCATATCGCCAAATAAGTATTTGTCCCTCTCAGTACAATCTAGTAGCCTTTGTCTGAAAAAACATTTATTCTGTGATACGGTTTTGTCGATGGGTCTCAGAAGTGCGGCAGCTATTTGTCAAAGGGTTACCAATGCGATAGCATTTATTTTGTTCAACCTTTACAGTTTTTGTTTTAAATTATTTGGATGACTTCGCAGGTGTTGAAAGACCAGAAAGAGCTCAATCAGCTTATTTACATTTCGAAAAAGTCTTGTCTAAGTGTAGTATTGAAGAATCACCTAACAAAAGCTGTCCACCAACTACCACCATGTCCTTTTTAGGTGTTCTATTTGACACTATAAAAATGACAATGGAAATAACTCCGGAGAGATTATCAGAAATTCGTTATCTCGTTCACTCATGGTTGTTCAAGGTTCAAGCTTAAATCAAAGCAGTTTAGTCATTACTTGGTAAATTGAAATTCATTGGAGCGTGTGTCAAGTCAAGTCGAGTTTTCATAAGTAGGTTGTTAAATTGGTTAAAACAATTGTATGTTATGGACAGTACAGACTCACACAATATTCCTCAAGAGGTTAAAAAGGACATTTTATGGTGGGATTCATTTTTACCATTATTTAATGGTGTTTCTTTAATGTCATCGGGTAATTGGTCTTCTGCTGATGCGGTTTTTTCCTCTGATGCTTGTTTATAAGCTTGTGGCGGTTTTTGGAAAGGAAATTACTTTCATACCAAATTTCCAGAAAGTATTTTACAAAAACAGTTACACATAGGTGCTTTAGAGATGTTATCTGTAGTAGTTTGCCTTCACTTATGGGGGAAACATTTAAGACATCATAAAATTGTCATTTTGTGTGATAACTTGTCAGTATGCATCACTGTAAATACAGGTCGGTCAAAATGTCCATTTCTGCAAAGTTGTTTGAGAGAAATCTGTTACATTGCTGCAATAAATGAGTTCGAAATCAGAGTTCAACATTTAAGCTCAGATGAGAATCGTATTGCAGATCATTTATCTAGATGGCATTTAAGCAGTTATCATGAGCAGGAATTTAGAAGACTGGTGAATGATTCAGAATTAAAGGAATGTCAGGTTCTGGAATCTGACTTCCAATTTATCAATAACTGGTGAAGTTGCATTTATTTGTTCACAGTCAGTTCAGATAAGCAGTTTTCTAATTTGCAGTTTTAGTGGACAGGAGTACAGTTTTATTTTTAAATTTTCAGAGTCTCAATTGAATGTCTTGAAGCAAGATCTGAGAGCTACTAACAAGGCTGCTTACGCAGAAGGCTCCAGAAGAAATCTCAGAATTCAATGGAAGCCATTTTTAATGTTTTGTTTATATTTTAAATTGTGTTTTCTCCCAGTGTCAACTATTACCCTTCAGTTGTATGCTCAGTTTTTGAGCAGATCCTTTAGATCAGTAGATTCTATAAAGAATTATATCAGTGGCATCAAAACCATGCATCAGATGTTAGGTTGCGAAACCAATTATATCAACAACTTTCTACTAAATCTATCTCTAAAAGGTATCGCTAAGTTGAAACAGCATTCAGTTAAACAAGCTGAAACTATTACACCGGTTATACTACAAAATATTTATTTAGTTTTAGACTTTTCTAAAGCAGATAATATCACTTATTGGTGTTTATTTCAGTTTGCCTTTTTTCTAATGGCCAGGAAATCAAATCTGGTCCCTACCGTTAAAAAGGATCTTATGAATCCAAAATCTTTACTAAGGAAAGATGTTGAAGTGTTAAATAATGAATTGTTGGTTTCTATGCACTGGACAAAGACCATTCAGGCAGGTGAAAGAATTCTGAGAACTCCTTTATCTTCTATTTCAGACTCCTGTTTATGTCCAGTAACAGCTTTCCGTAACATGGTTAAAGTCTTCCCAGCTGGAGATAATGCCCCTCTTTTCAATTTGACTTCTGGCAAAGTAGTTACTTATCAGTTGTTTCAAACTAATTTGAGATCTTGTATTCGTAAGATTGGTCTTAACCCAGCTGATTTTTCTACTCATTCCTTCAGAAGAGGTTTCGCTACTCTAGTCTTTCAAATGGAAATTCCGCCTGATCTCATTCAACTCTTGGGAGACTGGCGCTCTGATGCATACAAAAGGTATATTTCACGTTTTGTAGCTAATAACTTAAACAAGAAATATAGTACGTATATTAAAAACTCAGTTTGAGACACTGGCCAGTGGTATGTCACATTCAGGCATTTCATCCTAGCGGAGTTGTGTGTCTGTTGTCGGTTAGACGTTTTCACTTTCCGGCAGACTTTTCTGGTGTGTGCATATTACTGGTTCAGTTGTTTGAACACGTTGAGTATAGTGTTTTTGGTATGTTACTTTCACATATTACAGTACAGCCTTTTATCTGTTTTTATTCATAGACATATGTTACAGACGTGCGACGTGTTTGCATTATGGGAGACTCTATTATTAAACATCTACCTTCAATTCAAGGCGAATCTATATTTGCCTTTCCGGGGGCTACAATTGGCAAATTATCATTTCTGGTCGACTCAAGAGCAGTTCCACTTGCGGACTTCAATTTTGTGATAATTCATGTGGGAACTAATAATATTGCAAATGGTCATTCACTACAGCACATGTCTTCAGATTTCGTCAATTTGGTGGCTTCTATTCGCAAGTTCAACAAGGAGATTGCTATTATAGTTTCTTCTATCTTACCCAGACCGTTAGATCACTCACATACTAAATCAACTGTTCAACAGTTCAATTTTCATTTACAGGATTATTTGGCGTCTGAGTTAAACTTCAAATTTATCAGGTCTTACAGACCCTTTTGTTTTAGAGGCGACATTAAACGTTTTTTATTCGCAAAGCGGGATGGTGGTTTACATCTAAACTCAGAAGGTTCAAATCGTTTAAGATTCTTTTTCCTTAGAGTTATATCTACTTTGACATAAATTTTACTATGTCAATTAGGAAATATAAACATACACAGTCAAACGTCTGTAACCTTCATAATTCTTTATGAATTATTGTGTTTAGTTTTTTTTGCAGGCTATTTTTTATCTTATCTACTGTAAGGTAGGATCTTTTGTCATTCAACCCTATAATTTTTGTTGTGTTATTGCTGATTTTTTCTCTCTGCTTTTGTATTTATAGTTTTTGCTGGGCTTGGCTGAGGGTTGGCGGGTATATCAGTATTCAACTGATTTATTAGATAATTTGTCTTCCCGTACTTAATTAATTGTATTGGTTTGTCATCTTTACATGCTTTAGTGACACGTTTGCTGACATTAAATTCCAGTCTTTTTTATCTGTGATTTCTTTATTTATTTGAGTCTAAAAATAGGGCTTTAATTGGTTTATTTTAATTCAATTAAAATGTTTAATTCAAACACACCCGACTTTAGCCCGGCTCGTTCTTCACTTCCTGGTTTTAGCCGGTAACCAAATTTTTATCTCCCGTTTTTTCATTGGTGATAGTTTTGTTTGTTACTTAAATTTTGATTGGGTATTTCTATCATCTTTAAAATAGGAACCGCGAAATGTAGCGTCACTTAGTTCTTAGTTGTTCAGCGTGTCACACTGATTTTCAATTACCCGCCCACCCATTTCCAATGCCCAATTTTTGTATTTATGTTGTATTTATTTTGTCTGAAATGAAGACAGATGTACTTCAATGTGTTGTTTACACCTTTGTTTGGCTAGTATTCGTGTTGTGTTGCAGCTTTACTATTGTAGTTTAAGTAAAACTACATTAGTTGTGCATGAGCTTTGTATGTATGCAATATGTTATTTATGTTTGCTATTTTATTTTGCTCGTTCTCCTATGCGTATGCATGTTAATATTGAAACAAGCTTTTGTTTACATAGTGTAGTGATAGTGAAAATCAGTTTAAAATAGACTCTGATAGGTATCTCACATGAACTAACATTCCAGTATTCATCGCGTTAAATGTTATAGTGTTTGTATATTGAAGTCGCTTGTGAATAAAGTGCAATTGACAGTTGTTCACAAAGAGACTCTCATGAATATTTCATTGATAGGTATACAAGGATCATTCAAGCACACGTGTGCTAGTGCGCAGTTGAACTTTTTATCTTTGTGTTTGTGCAAGAAGTGATATTGACACTTAAAATAGGCACAATTTCACTTTTCAGTGGTGTTTGTGTTCATTTGAAATATTTAATTCACATTGATATATTGGTGCAGTTTGATATAAATCACCTTATAGATGTGATGTTTCATAGCATTAGCATGTAATTGTATCATGATGTATGTGTATGCGGGTATATCAGTATTCAACTGATTTATTAGATAATTTGTCTTCCCGTACTTAATTAATTGTATTGGTTTGTCATCTTTACATGCTTTAGTGACACGTTTGCTGACATTAAATTCCAGTCTTTTTCATCTGTGAATTCTTTATTTATTTGAGTCTAAAAATAGGGCTTTAATTTAGACACTCATATTAAACAATGAATTAAGTCATTTCTACAAAATGTTTAGACAACAAAAATCTCGGTATAAGGAAGAAGTTAGAAACTGTTATTTCTATTGTCTGTTTTTGTGAACCTCACCACCAGATCCAACACTGTGTCTGTTATAAAGTGTTCCGCTAACGTCGATAGGACTGTTGCTTATCTTATCACCTCTCATCAACAGACTGTGTTTGGTACAGGTTTAGCGGTAACGTTCTATGCCCTATAGGCTTTATTCATAAACATGTGACAATCCTTAACATGTTTAAGGAGAATATATATATTCAAAATATTGATATTACATTGCAGTCGTGCTAATGTTCGAATATGTCTAATATCAGGCTGAGCAAGTTATTTCCAGCGCAATACGATATATACGATCAATATTTATCTATTTTTGGAAGGACATAATATTTATTGCATGAAAATGACTCAAAGATTCTATATGCACTTCAATTTTGAAACATAATGAAGGTATTTTATTTTGTGTTCAAATTAAACACTTAAGGTAGTGGACACGTTATACCAATCGGTATTTTCCGTTTGATAACGTATTTTCCGTACCCACTTTCAACATTCTCCGCTTGATAGGGACAGTAATTTCCGGTTACGGCCTTAGAATGCCGAAATCGTTTGCAGAGAACACGCAATCGATCGAAAATTGCCGATTATAAGTACGGGTCCACTTCCTTAAGAGCAAATTTCAATCACACTCCCATAAGACGTGAATTGCTCCTTTTATATTCGTCTGCACGTAACATCAAAATTCTTGGTTTAACGAATCTCTGACAGATGTGCTGAAAATCAAAGACACTAAAAGAATCAAATATAATTTGCATTTTAATGGAATACTTTTCTTCAGTAACATAATATATAAACTGTCCGGTTACTGCCAGTGGTAGAATTAATATGATTACCTCACACCTAAACCATCTTTGTTGATAATAAATTATTTGCCTACTTTATGTTTTAATTTCCAATTTATTATTTTTGAGGGCATGAAAGAACAAGCATTTCTTTCCAAGCTAAAAATAGCTTTAAATTATACCGATTAACAGACGCACTAGATAGTTATACAGGATTATACTCTTGCTTTATGTAAAACGGCCCATACAGGGTCAACAAAATTGTCAAAACATGGTATTGTCAATCATATTGAAAGTGATCAGGCAATTGAAGACTTGCGGAATATATTGACGACAATTAGAAAGCGCAAATATTTATTAACAGATTGTCAGTAACATTGTAGTGTTGGTTTTTCACCTTAATTTTAATTCTGACAGTTTTCTCTACTATCGAAGTTACCAAAAATAAATTATTTCTTTTCTATTGCTGTTTTTCAAAGAGAAAAAGATCATGCTTTGTCCACCTTTGTGCAAGCATGAACCCTGTTTTGGTAATAAGAGTAATTCTTGCATTGGATGAACGTAACAAAAAAGTATTTGACCTAAAGATGGTTCCTGATATATCAATTTAGCATTTTTATTCTACTTCATGAACTGCATGTCAACTTAAGAAAGTTACCATCTAAAAGACGACTACATTCCTTCTCGTTGAGTCCAGTGGAGTTTTCTAGTCCAGGTGTGACACACAACACACTGAGTACTGTTGAAAAACGTAGGTTCGGGGTGAGGGTTTATACACCATTGATAAAATAACACTTCAATTCCAGTTTTCTATGTTAGTTTGTTATGTGATGGATATATAGTCTAAGTGATGGAATATAGTCATCAAAATTATAATTCTCTCATTCCTCTGGTCTAAAGTCACTTATTTTATTATAATTGTAAATAAATTTCTAGATCCTATGATCTGTATTTTCAAAGTCCGAGCCAAAAGTTAAAATTTCCCTCCCAAGTTCTGACCTAGGTTTATATACAAATGCAGGTACCCTCCCATATTTGGAGTGTATCATAGTAATGAAAGACAAAGATTACCCCTAATATTTATGAGGATAACCGTTGACTGATGGTACCATCCAAAATACAGAGCCTCTAACTCTAACAAACCAGACATGTTTACAATGGTACATGATGACAACGTACCCAGATAAAATGATACAAAATGATACTCACTCCAGTCCCAAGCAATTTATGAGGGTAACTAGTGAATGACAACTCAAGTAGCAAAGGCCAAAGTTTCTCATCAGTAGAATCAATTAATAAATCAGCTTTAATAAGACTGCTAAATTTACAACAGTACGGTACGCATTATAGATACAAATAATACACGTGAGGTAGGATCTGTTATAAAGTTTGAAATTGTCACACTCATTTCTAGTATATGCATTAGCCCAACATTACGTAAGTTGGCATGGTGATATTGTAATGCGTTATAAACGATCACATGGGCATAGGAATAGGAACATTCAAGAAAATTTTAATTAAATTAATGATATTGTTAGTATGTATTTATATAAAATATAACGAGAATTATGTGACACATAAACGCGTGTTTTCCTTACAGCTCTGTTTTATTTGATATATGTTTATAAAATGCATTTTATGAAATCATATGCAACGCATGAATTAAACTTGTATTAGATCTCAATGTTTCAAGACAGTTATGTAAGTACTTTGCTTTGAATGTATACTATTTTGGGCTATCTAAACTATGCTTTTACAGTCAAACGTTTAGTGATAATTGATAAGTGAACATAAACAGGCTGAAAGTTTTGAATAATTTCATTTAAACCTGACAGGTTGTGCAGACATATTACAATTTGAAATATATTTTCATATGATAATGACTGCCCGCAACATTAGAATAAATCAGTTTGAAATGTATATCATAATAATATAATTATAAGTTTATCAAAGTGATTCCCCAGTTACTAGATGAGAGCACTGCCACCAGACAGAAAATATCCGTTTAAATATGGATTAATGTACATGTCATACATTACTCCTACGTATAGTATAGAGAAAGAGTCAAAACCAGTCCATTTCAATCTTCTATTTTTCACTTTAGTCATGGAGAATTTTGTTGTTCAGTAAAATTTTGGAGAAGTGATCTGTACAGAATTTAAAATAAAAGATCAAATGTTCAATATGCGTAGGACAAGCTTGTCACAGTTTAAATTTGCAACGGACTGTTATTTCCACCCTTCATAATCTTGTCCTTCTTCTGTACATTCAGACAGGGCATGGCATGAACACGGAACGTTATCTTAAATTACTGTTTTCTTTCTGGTCTGGTGCAAGCGACTGAGAATACCGTTAGATGGATGGCATCGTATCTTTTGCCAGTCATATATTCTATAGGTTTTGATTGGTTGACTAGTCAAATTATCTTAATAAACCTTTTTACTTATGTTCGGGGCAAGGGAAATTACAAAATGAACGTATAAATAATTTATTAGCATGAAAACATGATCAAAAATAGATCGTTATTCCTCTGGATAGATATTTTGGCTTGAATTATGTCTTGTAGGTGTTTATTACGTTCTACAGAGAGGGCAATACGCGGCGAATTCTAAGTGAAACAGAGGTCTATAATATGAAAAATCGAGTAAGTAAATAAAAAGAGGAAGTATACACATAATGTAAAGTTGTCCAAACAATCTACCTCAGTTGTAATGCTTTAATTAATCAGCTCTTCCACTGGAGACCCTCACGAAATAGCGTGTCTATGTGTTATAAAAAACTTGATTTTCCGGCGCCGACTGAACCAATCATTGCAATTTTTGCCTCACTAAAATTCTGGTCAGGTATGGGCTTGAATGTAATGACTTTTTCTTTCAGTTTTCCGCCTCCTGAAAAAATGGCATAATTGAAACTAGAATTGTATTTAATGAAATATTGAATTACGCACATATTCCTCCAGGATTGACAGTGCCGGGTTTGGAAGTTTATTTACGCTTTGTTCAAGACTTTCTTATGTTCAGCTTTTACGTAGTAGTGTTCTAGCGTCATTTAGTAAGTATTAAAAGTAACCATTGCTATGCCAGTTTCCTTGTACAATGTAGATACAATTATGATTATATGAATACCGGTTTACTGTACTCAGCATTTATAAGTGGCATAAACACTTTTCGTCAACGTTTGTGCTGGTTATCAACAAATTTTAGAATTGTATAGCGTCGTGACCTTCAAGTCACCCATAGGAGTAATAAAACTTACATGGACGATGTTTTTCACCAGCAACTTAGCTAATTTTACGCGATAATTACGATTATTGTGCCATATTTGACTAATTGCATCTGAAATAATTGCTATATATCAGCGGACGAATTCTAAAGAAGTTAAAATTTGATATTTCTAAATATGACTGCGTAAATAGGCAAAGAAAAAGAAAATGCGCATCTTGATTTCAAAATTGAAAATGACTGTTTTAAAAAGATTAAAAAGATAATGCATGGAATTTGTTCATTTTTTCTCCATGCCATTCCTTAGAAAACCAATGCACCATGATGAATTAGATTAAGATTTCTTCAATATTTTAAAAGGTATTTGGACAATTCCATCAGACATTGATTTAACCTTGTTTAAATGAATTCGACAAACAATAAATGGAACTATCAACGCACCATGGCAAAAGAAATTTACGCAACTGAACGAAATATTTTATTTCGCGCTGCTGCTATGGTCTAGCGTTGACACGTGCACATTGGCCACACAATAAAGTGTGTTATTTCAGTCGCGCTGACAGCATTGCAACATAATGAAACAATTTATTTCTACTTCGTCTTGGAGAGCGCAAAAATGCACCCGGACAAATTATTTGTTAATGGCGTATTCACTAACACGAAGCAACAAAAGATTTATTTCTTATTGGCGCTCACGCAACAGCCGCAACATAAACTTTTTGTTAATAGCATGCGCGGAAACATGAAATGAAATATTTAGTTCTCTCGCGTTTGATGTTTCGTTGTGGACGTTGATACTGTCTTTTTTCCCGCTATCGCGTGCGCAAAGACAACTTCCGAAATTGCGTTTTTGGGCCTGGATGACACTCAAAAATGCGCTACATAAGTCTTGCTCACGCCAATGCTATATAACAATACACTCTAAAAAACCACCATAAGTTACGGCTCTACTTAATAGCGGAACAAAGTAACTTGTCATGATATCTGTCCTTTAATATATTTTCACTGATTAGTCTTGCTTTTGAATTCGTGAATATTTGGGTTAATAGATAATTATGTTGACCCTTCACCAAGTCTAAGGTTTTAATGTCTAGTTTTTGTTTATTTACAGTAAATTTTACAACAGCCAGTGTAGTATCAATTGTGTTTCATGTTTGAATGTACTGAGTAAAGGTTTCTTTCAAATAAGGCTCATGTTGGTTTGATAGATTTGACGGAAATGTAAATGCATGTCTGTTCTCAATCATTAAATCACTGCAGTCGGTGCAGACGTATAGGATTGATTAAAAGATTAAACAAAGATTTCTTATAACAATACTTCTATTTATTTATGATGTTTACGCTTTACCAATCATTAGTGTCGCATAATACTAGCATCTATTATTTATCATTATAGCCACTCATCAATTTATAGTTATCAAAATATCACATTGATAAAATACATAAAATACAGTACAAAATATGTACATTGGCAATCAATCATATCAAATTACAAGATGCTTATTCAAGCTGAGTACAAATCATACAAACAGTGTTGATTTTACTGATTATCAATATAATACAGGATATGTAAAAGGATATTAAATTATTATCTTTTAAATATGGATCCGGCTGATAACATGTCTGTCAATTACAATATAAGAGCTTTTGACTAAATTTGATTAATCTTCAAGTTTAAGGGGACGCATATTGCTACATTCACAGTTCATACAGCAATGCGGAAGGGGTGCATATTCAAGAAATCGATGGTGGGAAAATAAAAAACATATTCCTAAACTGATATAATACTGATGGACACCTGTAATATTCAGTATTTTGTGGATAAGGATGTGGTACTATGAATGTAATAGGAAAACAGAGGTCTTTGTGAAAGTACATTCAACACAAAATATTAAGCTTTTGTATAAGGAAAATACAGGTTTTTTACAATAACAGTATTCCAAATAATGTTGAAGGGATGAGATTTTCTTTCTAACACACCAGGTTTGCTTAAACATGTAAAAATTTAACGCCACGTCTGTTCATATCGGGATGGACGCCATATTTCTCATTGATAAAAAATGTAAACAAAAAAATCAGAGTGGGATTAGCATTGCAAGGGCATAACATGACATTCTACACAATGAATACCTTAGAACAGATATCTAAGATGCTACACAGGTCAGGCGGGTTAAATGCATAATGTCGATCACTTGAAATTCATCTTGAAAAGGTGGTTAATTTTAGTTTGTTTACATGGTTTTTAATTTTCCCACGACTTCTCGGCGATTCACTGCAAATGTATTACTGCGCCGGACGAAAGGTAACTCTAATAAACAACGGGAGACAACTTAGGTGTCAGCACGTGTACGATTTTTAAAAAAACATGTCGATGATTATAATTTCTTATCAAATAATGAATCCTATTCAGATATTCGTCTTTAATATTAGAAAATTATTAATTTCTGTGGACATTTGTCAAATAATATTACTTACAGTGGACTACTTTGCGCATCAAACTGGTTTCCGCTTCAGTTGTGAGGCACTTCCGTTATACTTTTTGACAACAATAACAAAACACAAAATGAATCAATAAAGTCACTTATAAACCGACTGCTACTTAAATCAGTGTAAGTAAAGTTGTTGTTACAACATTATACATGTTCGTTACGATATGAGATAAAGTTTATCTTGAACTGCATAATCCATTAATTACGTTTAGATGATACTGCATTTACAACTTATTTGACCCCGTTTTTTTACGTGAATGACAGCATTCTCGTGCAACTCCTGCAAACAGAGTTATGAAAAGTATGGTGGAGAATTCAAGGACAAATTATAAATGACATTAAAGTGAGGATAACTGTATATTCGTCCAGTTTTGATCATTGACATTCCTGCTGTTTATTAGTAACTTTTGTGAACAAGATTAGAATGTTGCTTTTGCACATATACACATTGATTGGACCTCTCAACCAAATTTCATACCTTATTTTAGGGATTTTTAAGACAATACATTTTCAAAAGTTTGTTGAATGTGTTTTGATATTTAAGTGCATTGTAGTTCATGAATACCAAGTTAAAAATTAATTATGGCAACATTTCTAGGCCTTTATTGTAAGCCACTAGACTTCTGTAACGATAAATGTTTAATGTATTAAGGGGAATATACTCTTTTAGTTTTGTAATGTGGCATTCCTTGACCACCGTATCTTTTCTTATGCACTACTTTGTAAACAAACTAAATAATGTGTTTTAGCTCACATATGCGAAATGAAAAGCAAGACAGTGAACTTATTTCACATTCTTTCTTTAAATTAGAATCTGTAGGACATTGATAAATGTTTAGACAAAGTGAAGCACTATTATTTTCGCACCAAAAAGTCTTAATTGTTGACTTTGAATGTACACAAGAAGTCTTACGTAATTCAACAATAACTTTCTTGTTTCAGTTTTTCTCATTTTTATTTTAGTGAGCAATCCTTTGTGTACTTATAACAGTTAAAACAGTATTCATTTCATTTACCAAAACCTTGTACTTTTTTGCAGGTAAATTTTATAATACCCCACCCACTTTTTTCTAATTTCAAAGTATGCGTCCCCTTAAGTCTAGATCCTGTTACATGTATATCCTGACATACAAATCATAAACATGTCATTAGTTCAACATAATTGTGGACCAAATTTTCTTTTGTACTCATTATTTAGAAATATACTGACGAGATAAAGAAACGCCTCATTGAAATTTGGCGTTATTTTTTTCCTAACGCTTTTAATTGTTGTGAAATGTAGTAAATCTACATGTACTCTGACCGACAAACACAGTGAACAAAAACTCGCGCGATTTCATTCAGCCATTTGTCCACTTCATGTACCTGGTCATGATTTCCTCGTGCAGTCCGTGCATGTAAACCATGTGGTTTGATTGAACGATTTTTGCACTTGTACATGTGTAATACGACACACAACCATATTTTCAGCTATTCTGTGAAAAAAAACATTAGTTTTCGTAATGCCGAGGCTGAATTCTGAAGAGAGGGCTCAGGTTTTGGCTATGCTTGAATGTGGGCGAACGCAGGAACAAGTTGCTAGACGTTTTAACGTCTCTCGTTCGACAATTGTGCGTCTTATTCGACGTGTTAGAGACACGGGAACGTCTATCGATAGACCACGTTCAGGTAGACCGCGTGTAACGTCAATACGACAGGATAATTATATACGTCAACGTCATTTACCTGACAGATTTGTGACGGCGCAATCTACGTCACGTATAGTTGTAGGTAACCGTGGACGTCCAATTAGTCGGCATACAGTGAGAAATCGACCCAGAGAACGCGGAATTACCTGTCGTAGGCCCTAATTCTAACGTTACGCCACCGTCAACAACGTCTTATTTGGGCCCGCAACCATCGCGGCCAGCGTTGGCAGAACGTAGTGTTCAGTGACGAGTCGCGTTTCAACTTGTGGAACGCCGACGGACGTATCCGTGTCTATAGACGACGCCATGAACGCTACGCAAACAATTGCGTTTTGGAGCACAATCGTTACGGTGGAGGTGGAGTAATGGTGTGGGCATCAATCAACCATAGCTTTAAGTCCCAACTCGTCGTTTGCCAAGGTAATCTCACAGCCAGGCGTTACATCGACCAGATATTACGTCATGTAGTTGTCCCTTTATTCCGTCAACGTCAAGGATTAGTCTATCAGCACGACAACGCGCGACCTCACGTTGCACGCGTCACCAGGGACTTTCTACAGGCTAGAAACATTAATGTTTTACCTTGGCCGGCGTGTTCACCGGACTGCAATCCGATTGAACACGCGTGGGATTATCTCGGACGGCGGTTACGCCAACGTCAACCCCAGCCAGCAAACGTCCGGGAACTGGTAGCAGCGCTGCACCAGGAGTGGGACAGAATTCCACGGTATCTGTTACGCAACTGGTGCGGCTCTATGAGGCGTCGCCTTGCTGCTGTGGTTGCTAGCAGAGGTGGCCACACGCGCTACTGATTTTTCTAATGCAATTTCTCCGACCGGGCTATTAAAATTCAAGATTTAAGCATAATGCGACAAAGAATGATTTCTTATTGACCATAAATTCTTGTAAAGCATCTAATTTGCGAATGGAATTGTTCTTTTCTAATTTTGAATCACGGTTAACGAAAAATTGTATACCGAGTTTGAATGAGGCGTTTCTTTATCTCGTCAGTGTAGTAATTTTGATATAAAAAAGAAAACACTTTATACAGCTTATATTTATAGCGCTTAACCTATCAAAACATTATGTTTGTAATTTTCTGATTTGAGTCAAAGGCCAGACTATATTGGTGATTTTTTTCAAGTAAATGATCAAATTAGAAATTGATTATAGACTTGCTCCATTGACTCATTTTGAAATAAACTGCAAAGTCCTATACAACTAATAATATTATTAAGTATTAATTTCTAATTTGATATTTAATTATTAAAAATGTGTTGATTGCGCCGTAAGATGGTGCATGATCTTCCTGCAGAAACAAAATCTTTATTTGAACAGTCCTGTTCAGAATGTCAAAGTTTATTTCTGTCGATAAACAATCGAATATTTACAAGGGATAACCGATTTTCCTCCATGTTTTCATTAGAACCAAGTAAACATGAGCTGATTGTGAAAAAAAGTTCCACTGAAGGGTTTTCTCCAAAATTAAAGCACAACAAACTGCCACATTAGACTCGCTACAAATAGAAACTGTAGCGGAAAGATAATAACAAACACCTATCAACAATATATTTTATTTAGATTGAAAATATAAATAAAAACTGAGGATGCAGTACTAAATCTCATTTAGATGACGGAGCAATAATCTTGCTTAGAACAGTAAAACCTTGTATCAATGATTGTTTCAGAAATGTATATTTTATAGTCTGTTTTTATTTTATCTCCCTATTTCTGTCCCTTTGTGACAACTTGGCGTTCTTTTATTGTTCAGCTTTCATATCTTTTTGTGCCCCCCTATGAGTGGTGGGGGCATATAGATTTGGTCTTGTCCGTCCGTCCGTGCGTCCGTCCGTCCGAAGTTCGTGACGCTCCTAGCTCGAAAAGTATTTGACATAAATTGATGAAACCTTGCATGAGTCTTAATCATGATATGAACTTGCGCACCTCCTATTTTTCATCTGGCTCCGCCCCCTATTTTCAGAGTTATGGCCCCTGAAATAGTCAAAAATGCACATTTTCACCTTGTGACATGCCTAGCTCAAAAAATATTTGATATAGATTCATGAAACTTTGCATGAGTCTTAATCATGATATGAACTTGCGCACCTCCTATTTTTCATCTGGCTCCACCCCCTATTTTCAGAGTTATGGCCCCTGAAATAGATGCATTTATGTTCTTTTATGAAATAAATGCTCGTTATTTTTAGTAGGATTGTTGTATCTTATATCACGCCTATCCGGCTTCTATTGTTCCGTTATTTACCCATCAAATTTTATTCGTATTTATAATATAGCACACCTTGTTTATGCATTTCACGCACGATTAATTTCGTGTACTTTTATAAGTCAATCGCAAACGGCTCATTCTTTCTCTTCTCTTACAGCTGTAGAGGACACATTGCAGAAAAAATCTCAGAGATTTTTTTTTGAATTTGAAAACAACGTGGTATATTTCATGAGTTGCTGTATTGAGATTTACGAATTGTTAGCGCGGTGTTTATACTGTTTCTCGTTTCAGTTTTATTAGTCTTATTAGAGGAAACATTGACATGCCAAGACCGGGTCGTGTCAGGGAACGTAATGAGAGGGTGGACCATGTTGAACGGGTCAATAGAAGGGACCGGCCGCCAGTTCGAGGCCAGGCTAGGAGAACGGAAGTTCAACAGGCTCTACGTAGAGATGAGCGACAAAACAGAAACGGGCGACCTGTAAATAGAGAAGAGCGTCACCGAAATAGAATTCCCCATGACGGTCAGGGGAACTTCCAGATTCAGGACGGAAATCAGCCCCAACAAAATGGAGACGCTGGTGCGCCTTTTCCACCACCAGTCGCACCAATTATGACGTCAACGGAAGTACAGACGGACCAGACTTTAGGTGGTGGCCATGTGGAGCAGCAGCAGGCATTCCTCCCTGACCACGGTGAGTCACCTTTATCTGCGTTTAATTTAGAAACTCAAAGGGGGAATCCTGGACAGAGCACGCCCGTGGGTCAAAATCCTAGCCGCGAAGCATTATTTTTATATTCGCTACAGTCAAGCGCAAACAATCCGTTGTTGAGCACTATTAATGATTGTGTCAGTGCTCAGATTCCTTTGAATATAAAAGAAAAAACTTGGGCGGGAAAATATATTAATCTCGCATTGCTACAAAAATCCTCACCTGAAATACTTGCTAGCCAAGGGGCACAACTCATCTTGTCTGAAGATGGTTTCATTGAAACTCGGCCTAAAACCTTATCAGAAAAAGTAAAAACCATAGAACAATGGACGGATGCATTTGTTATTTTCATGGATATTTATTTGGTACAGAACCCACAGGCGTGCTCTGAGCTGCTGACTTACATGGCCACTATCCGCCAAGCGGCGTCACGTAGGCATGATTTCGCTTGGCGCGTATACGACGAACAGTTTCGTATGCGTCAAGAAAATTTTTTGCAACCATGGTCTAGGCTAAATTCGGATCTTTGGCTGAAAGTAATGACAATGCCAATACATCAGTCAAATAACAGTTTTTCAAGCTCTGCAGGCGACAGCCCTTATCTACAAACTTGTAGCAAGTATAATGAAGGTCAGTGCCCGTTTGCTCAACGCTGTAGATACCGGCATGTTTGTTCTGCGTGCGGAGGTGGGCACCCCAGCGTATCATGCTATTCATTTCGTACGAAACAATTGCGCAACTCCAATTTCCCAAGCAAGCCTTCAAAACGATAAATTTTCACTGGGTAAATCTTCTATAAATGTTGTCACACTGCAAAATGAACTCTCAGACTATCCAAGTAGGGATATTGCAGACGAACTTTTCAATGGTTTTATGAACGGGTTTCCACTCCATTATTATGGCCCAAGAATTTCGTTTTCGGCCAGAAATTTAAAATCTGCTGACCAAAAACCAGATATTGTCTCTAAAAAGATCAACAAAGAAATTGAAGCGGGAAGAATGGGCGGTCCCTTTCAAAGCCCTCCTTTTGAAAATTTTAGAATTTCGCCCGTTGGTCTAGTGGAAAAAAAGATAAAGATGACTTTCGTTTAATACACCATTTAAGTTTTCCAAAACACGAATCTGTTAACGATTTTATCCCTGTGGAATTGTCATCCGTCCATTATACCCACTTTGACGAGGCCGTGTCTATGCTTCAGGAGCTCGGTAAACACGCTCTGTTAGCAAAAACTGATATACAGTCAGCTTTCCGCTTACTACCGATAAGCCCAGAGGATTTTGAGCTTCTCGGTATTAAATTCAGGGGCCAATATTTCTTTGACAAATGTTTACCATTTGGGGCATCGATATCTTGTGCAACATTTGAAAAGTTTTCTTCATTTTTAGAGTGGTCAATTTTAAAACGCTCTGGTTCAAAAAATGTAAAACATTATCTTGATGATTTTTTGTTCGGAGGGAAACCAAAGTCATTAGAATGCCACAGTTTACTGGAACAATTTTTCGAGTTGTGTAAAGATTTAAACGTGCCTCTTGCCGATAATAAAACGGTTTATCCTACAACAGTTCTCATATTTGTTGGGCTTGTCCTAGATTCTGACGAAATGGTGATTCGCATCCCCCAAGAAAAGCTAAAAGAGTTAAAAGAAAAATTACAAATTATGCTTTCAAAATCAAAAACTACTTTACGGCACCTTCAGTCATTAATAGGTAGCCTTTCATTTGCGTGTAAAGCAATTCCTGTAGGAAGACCGTTTTTACGTAGGCTTATTGACTTGACCGCTGGAGTTGTACCTGAAAAACACCATCATTTAAGGATATCCCAAGACATAAAGGCTGATTTACTCATTTGGCAGTCCTTCTTGTCACAGCATAATGGAGTATCAATCATTCCTGACAAACTTTGGCAAGAAAACCAGGATATTCATCTGTTTACTGACAGTTCAGGCAAAGGCTATGGTATTTTCTTAAATGGCAGTTGGGCTAACAGTGTATGGCCAGAAAGTTGGGTTATTAATGGAATAACTAAAGATATAACAGTACTGGAACTATTTCCGATTCTAGCTTCTGTATTTCTGTGGCCTGCTGAACTAGCTAATAAGAAAATTTTATTCAGGTGCGATAATATGTCTGTATGTCACATCATAAACAAAATGACCAGTAAGTCTAAACCAGTGATGACATTAGTAAGGAAGTTTGTTCTACAGTGCCTAAAATACAACATTATGTTTAAATGTAAACATATCTCAGGTGTTCATAACGGCATTGCTGATGCCCTTTCAAGGTTTGATTTTCAGCGCTTCGGCCAATTAGCCCAAGATGCGGCCAGGATTCCGGCACAAGTACCTCCACATCTACTGAAAATTTATGGAAGTTAGCTAGGTCGCTGGCGTCAGAAGGCATCTCCAGTAATACAAAGTTAGCATATGATACAGCTTTACGTTCCTTTACGGAGTTTAGATGTTCATACGGTATATCTCAGTTATGGCCAGTTTCCAAGTGGGTAATTTCATTGTATGTCGCCTGGTTATACATGAAGGGCTTATCCTTTAAAACGGCATGCACTTACTTGTCCGGAATAACCTATATTCATAAAATGCATGATTGGGACAATCCAACTAATTCGTTTTACTTTAAGAAAGTAATGGAAGGTTTTAGGCGAAACAAGTCCCTTTCTGATTCTCGTTTACCTATAACCATTGAAACTCTTGATCGCATTTGCCAGTCGCTTCCATTTACTTGCCATTCTTGGTATGAAGAAATACTTTTTCAAGCTATGTTTCTTGTTGCCTTTTTTGGTTTATTTCGCATAAGTGAGAATGCGTTTACAACAAAAACGCAATGCAATCGCCCGATAAAAACGTCCGATGTGTGTTTTGAAAAACTTGGTGGTAAAACACTTGTTCATATACAGTTAAGGAATTCAAAAAACAACTAAAACTGACCTCCACAAACGATTACGTTATCATCAATTGATAACAACAAATTATGCCCAGTTTTGGCGATTACTAGATACTTGTCAATAAAACCTACTTGCAATTATTTGTTTTGCCACGCAAATGGACTTCCGGTTACAAGATATCAGTTTGCGTCTGTTTTAAAAAAGTGTACTAATTATTTAGGTCTTCCTTCTAGCAGGTTGTTGTCACACAGCTTCAGGATTGGCGCTGCGACATACCTTGATTCAAAAGGAGTGCCTCATGACATTATTATGAAAAAAGGCAGATGGGCATCAAATGCCTACTCAAATTACATTCGGAAATAATTTATACTAATTTTCCCTGCTCTCTTATATATGTTTTCAGTGATTTGGATCGTGGGCTCTTCAATCACATTTTGGGCTAAAAAAAGGGAACTTAGAAGATCATCCGTTAACATTGGTCTGGAGGATCGGCACTGTCGCGTGTTCTGGTTAACCCGGAGAGGCATGACCTGGAATGAATTATTTCCCTTGATTCATGAAAAGCTCAGAGCAAATTTTTACCCACCAGACGTCATTCTTATCCACTGTGGCGGGAATTCGATTACAAGGGTAAGAAAAGGTTCTTTAGTCAGGGTTATCAAGGAAGATATATCAAAAATTCATTATCTGGTAGGACATTCAACATCGATTGTTTGGTCGAGCATTCTACCAAGACTTTACTGGTTCTCTGACCGTCCTAGCAGCTTAATTAATAGTGATATCAAATATGTTAACAGAGCAGTAGCTCGCCAAACATTGTCTTTAGGTGGTCGGTGGGTAAGAAATGCTGAAATCACTTCCGATACCCCAGGGCTGTTTAGACATGACGGGGTGCATTTGTCTGATATTGGATCCGACATTCTTTTACTATCTTTTAAAGATGTGATTGAGGCTGTTATTTCTGGGAATAATAAGGCAACTTTTGACTAGATTTATAACTAGGTATTTGTTTGTTTCTGTTCGTTTAATTTTCTTCTATTTATAGCTATACTTTGGGCAAATTTTACTAGAAGTAAAATATTAAGTGGCCCTCAACACACTTCGTGCATTTCGGTATGGCACATTGTAAGTCTCATTCACTTTTGTGACATATATATATTTCGTCAAACAGAACGTCATCATCATTATTTAAGAGAAGTTGTTGAGCATCTTGGCCTCGATTTCTTAGTAGTTGTTCCTGCCTAACTCTATGTACATGTATTTCCCCCTTACACCGTTTAGTGCAGGTCTAGCTTATTGAATAGTTCTTCTGCACCCTGGCGTTGGCTATTCGGTCTCTATGCACCTTGGCTGGAGACTTTTCCTATCATATTCCATTTCATCATTGTTATAAGTCTTACATGTGCCATGATATTTCAATTCTTTTAGAACTTGCTATCTTATATAAATTTAAAAAATAAAGTCACGGCCTTATTCCACTGAATAAGATTTTGTTATTTATGTTTAATAGCCAGAAGCGACGGTCATCACTTACTTGTTCAATTAATTTCAAACTTATAAAGTAGTCAAATTTCTCTGGTTAAGTCTGGCTCTCATCTTTGGTAAGTGTTTGACCGATGCTTCTTATATTCAGTCCCTACTAATAAAATAATCAAAAATGCACATTTTTACCTTGTGACACGCCTAGCTCAAAAAATATTTGATATAGATTCATGAAACCTTGCATGAGTCTTAATCATGATATGAACTTGCGCACCTCCTATTTTTCATCTGGCTCCACCCCCTATTTTCAGAGTTATGGCCCCTGAAATAGTCAAAAATGCACATTTTCACCATGTGACATGCCTAGCTCAAAAAATATTTGATATAGATTCATGAAACCTTGCATGAGTCTTAATCATGATATGAACTTGCGCACCTCCTATTTTTCATCTGGCTCCGCCCCCTACTTTCAGAGTTATGACCCCTGGAATAGTCAAAAATGCACATTTTCACCTTGTGACATGCCTAGCTCAAAAAGTATTTGATATAGATTTATGAAACCTTGCATGAGTCTTAATCATGATATGAACTTGCGCACTTCCTATTTTTTATTTGGGTCCGCCCCCTATTTTTAGAGTTATGGCCCCTGAAATAGTCAAAAAGGTACATTTTCACCTTGTGACACACCTAGCTAAAAAAATATTTGATATAGATTCATGAAACCTTGCATGAATCTTAATCATGATATGAACTTGCGCACCTCCTATTTTTCATCTGGCTCCATTCCCTTTTTTTTAAAGTTATGGCCCCTGAAATAGTAAAAAAATGCACTTTTTCACCTAATTATGTGCCTAGCTCAAAAAGTATTAGATGTAAATTCAGGAAACCTTGCTGGAGTCTTTATCGTGATGTGACCTTGCACACTTGGCATTCTTCTTGAGAATCTTAGCTCTTATTACAGAGTTATGGCCCTTGAAATAGCCAAAATAGTGGATTTTTTGTTTGTGATGCTCATAGCTCAAAAGTAATGAATCCTTTGCATAAAATAATTGTTGAGGCTTTACCCCATTAAGACTGCAAACATTTGAATTATTGCCCCTTATTTGTGACAAATGTACCAGTGGGGGGCACACCCTGTGTCCTACAGACACATTCTAGTCATAAATATGTAAAATCCCTTCTTTGAACAATTGCGCTTCATTCATGATTACGCAATAAAATACCAGAAACGTTTTATGTGCAGTCACAAGGAAAAAGTCCCAGTGTCCGATTTTAGCTCAACTTTTCAAAGAAAAAGTAGAGCTAAATTTGCACCCGCCCCGGCGTCAGCGTCGGCGTCGGCGTCGCCGTTGGTTAAAGTTTTTGATAAAGTCAAATACCTCTGTTACTATCAAAGCTATTGACTTGAAACTTAAAATAGTTATTTACTATCAAAGTCTACACCAGGAGAAACAATCCCCATAACTCTATAAGTCAAATATCTCTGTTACTATCAAAACTATTGACTTGAAACTTAAAATACTTATTTACCATCAAAGTCTACACCAGGAGAAACAATCCCCATAACTCTGATTTGAATTTTGACAAAATTATGCCCCTTTTTAACTTAGTATTTTTGGTTAAAGATTTCGATAAAGTCAAATATCTCTGTTACCATCAAAGCTTTTGACTTGAAACTTAAAATGCCTATTTACCATCACAGTCTACACCAGGAGACACAATTCCCATAACTCTGATTTGAATTTTGACAGAATTATGCCCCTTGTTAACTTAGTATTGTTGGTTAAAGACTTCGATAAAGTCAAATATCTCTGTTACTATCAAAGGTTTTGACTTGAAACTTAAAACCCTTATTAACCATCACAGTCTACACCAGGAGACACAATCCCCATAACTCTGATTGAATTTTGACAAAATTTTGCCCCTTTTTAACTTAGAATTTTTTATTAAACGTCAAATATTTCTGTTACTATTAAAGCTTTTGACTTGAAACTCTAAAAAGTTATTTACTATCAAAGTCTACACCAGGAGACTCAATTCCCATAACTCTGATTATAATTTTGACAGAGTTATGTTCCTTTTTAACTTTGATTTTTTTTACTGGCCAAGCTCTAATTCAGAGTCAAGCACTGAGAAACGTCGAGCGCGCTGTCTTACGGACAGCTCTTGTTTTCTAGGCAGTCAGCTTTCATATTTTTTTTTAGATATCTAAAATCCCTTCTTCGAACAATTACGCTTCATTCATGATTACGCAGTAACATACCAGAAACGTTTTATGTGCAGTCACAAGGAAAAAGTCCCAGTGTCCGATTTTTTTTTTTCTAGGCAGTCAGCGTTGCGGGGACCTGCATCTTCGGGCCTTCGGCATTAGAATTGACTCGGCCGAGATAAATTTTGAAGAAAATAATTTAAAGCCTGTTCGAGGTCCAAATTAATGTACGGCTTGCCGGTCAATAGTAAAAACTATTTGTCCTTCGAACCTCGGGCAATAGTTTTAACTACTGTTATTTTTAATTGCCTTTATATGAATTGCTGGTCCAAAGTTGTGCTCCATGACCAATTCATTTAATGCATGTTCTCCGGGCCTCAATTAAAACTTGAAATATTTTTTCAGACGTCGCTTAATTAAGCACTTTTTATTTAATAGCTTATCGGGGGCGGGCAATATGTGTATTTTATTATACAAAAATATCTTCATAAGTATTCAAGTACCCAGCATAAACTTCTCTTACAGGTCAAAATATGAAACAAAGGCGACAATTAATTAAAACATTTATATCACATATTGGACGCACTTCAAAACATATCAGTTATTATCATGGATTGAAATGTGATAACTAACACTATCTAACAATACATAAAACGGAAAGGATGAATTGAAATAGTAAGACTACACGGAAATAGCCTAAGAATACCTTTTCCGTCCAGAAAAATAGGACAAGATACAATTTCATCTTCACATTTTGCTTCTTACTCTGTTTGAAAATGGACATTTGTGTGCTTACATTTGCTTTTCTCGTAGGCCAGGCGATTTGTGACTTGGATAGAGAATTCCTTCGCTCTGGAGATAAAGACGTGGAGGAGTTCGAGATAACTTCTGATGAAATAACCAATGATGCTGGTGTCACAGAGGATTTTTATACTGAAGATAGTAACGATTGTAGTGATGCAGAAAGTGAAGAAAATGTCGGTGAGTATGTTTAATAATAATTACGTCATTCTGGTTTTTGTCTCTGAAATTATGTTCAAATTTTGTCTGAAAACTACTGCTAAATAGAATCAGATTACACATATTTCTACATCAAAATTAAATCTGCAACCTACACAAAAATCCATGAATATTGCTATCGTATGTTTTTTTGAAGGACATCTTTATTTTGTAAATTGTTAGAATACAATATTTTTTTACCTAGGTAATTATAATCATTGTTTTCATTAAATTTCCAACATTATGAAGTAAATGATTAACGAATTTATAACAGTTCAGGAACAGCTATTGCAAGTTCGTAAATGGAGCATGTACAGGAAGTTAGCTTCGGAACAGGGCATTAATAATATCTTTTTTGTTTATAGACAATTCCCGAGTCGTAAAAACGCTAATCGCAACAAATGGTGGTCCGTGGGGCAGGTGGGGCCGCCCACAGTACTGCCCGAAAGGGTCTTATGCCATCGGTTACGACATGAAGGTAAGGTAGTTCTGGTTACACTCAATCCTTACCCTGCTAGATATATATATATATTTAATGAACTTGTCCATCTTTGTATTTGGACAAAGGGGTTATAAGGGGTGCTTACAAAAATATACTGACAGAATGACAAACATAAAGATTTTGACCAGACTGCATGTATGTGCTGGCTGATCATGAGTTACACTTGTCGCAAAGGCAGAACGAATCGTGTCAAGCATGATAAGGGTTAAGTAGAAATTAAACGAAAAGAAAATCGTTAGCATTAACCGAGATTTAAACGTCTTCACGTCTATTTCATATTTCTTGTACAAACTGAATAGTATTCTATTATCAATTCAGTGGAATTAAAAAAAAATATTTTACCAAATACTCTCGAATTTCTTTTATGCACAAAAGCAACGTGTTTCACATTTTGTTTGAAATAAATTCCACAAACCTTTCACAGTTAGAAACTTGCTTAGAACGGTATTCGACTTTATACTGACTCTAAGAGAAATCAGCACAAATATTCTTAAGAAGTAATATACTAATCAGAGATATACATGCCTTAGGCGTAAAAAGAAAATTGTTTGTTTCCGGTATCCCGACCTACCCTAAATTTTTGGCCCGACCCTAAATGTTTTTATGGCCTTGGAGAATTGTTTTCAATTTTTTAACAAACAGTTGCAAACCTGCACTTTTTATGCTTTGAACATGGTCAGTGATGTTACAAATCAACTTACTGATGCTTTAAAGGAATAACCCCCTTATTTGTATTCATTTTTTGACACAAAAATAATTTCCGAAAAGTCTCACTCAATAAAAAAAGATTCAAAAAAAAAAAAAAATTATTTCTACTTTGAAGATTGAACCGAAACAAACGTTTGACAACACAGCGTTGAATGCCATCAAGCTTGTCTGTGAATCTTTAGAAGGCAATGAAACTGGTGAGATCACTTCAACCCAGGGACGCTGGGGGTCTTGGGTTGGACGAACGTTATGCCCATCCGAATCTGGCGAACGTCTGCATCTAACCTCCTTTGACCTTCAAGTTCAGGAAAACCCGGTAAAACTTTGTTTCAATATTGTGTATTAGAATAGACAGATTTATGTATTAATAGAACTCTGAAAAAGAAATACAAATCATTTATAATTTGTAGCCTCTGTTATTACTATTTGATTTACATATAGCACGCATGATTGAAATACAAGTATGCACATATTATTAAGTTATTTAACATTGTTCTGTACAATACGGAGACATATTTGGACGTGTACTTAGCTGAGAAAACCATATTGGACGAGCTTCTAAGCTGGGTACGAGTCCAAATATATCTCATATTGTACAGTACAATGTTAAATAACATTTCTATTCTATATCTACTTTATTTCAGTTTGAATTAAAAATGATTTATGCCTTTTCTGCATTTTCCCAGCTTGGTATGAGTGCAAATATATATTATACAGAACAATGTTAGGTCCTAAAGGATGGAAAATATATTGTTAAAGTAAAAACTACGTTAGCAAAGCTTATTGAACAACATAAAACTGAAAGAAATGAATTTACTGGGGATAATACAAACGATAATTCTTTCAAAAATAAACACGTTCAATTAAACATCAATGATCAACTATGTTTAGAAACCTTTTTAGTTATACTTAGAGGTGAAACCATAAAACTTTGCTCTGAAAAAAGAAGAGAGAGTGTAAAAGAGAAAAAGATCTAGAAAAAGATATCAATAATTTAGAAAAATATGTCAATGAAAATTTTATGACTGTAAATGAAAATACAATTAATGAACTGCAGGAGAAAAAGTCTGAATTAGAAACTTTAAGGCAAAAAATTATAGATGGTGTAATGGTAAGGTCAAGATGTAGATACAAAAATTTAGGAGAAACGCCATCAAGCTACTTTTTCAATCTCGAAAACAGGAATTTTACGAACAAAACAATAAATAAACTTATTGATGAAAACAATGTTCACTATACTAATACGAAAGACATTCTAAACTATCAAAAAGGTGACTACGAAAAGTTGTATAAAAATTGTTTAAAGGTAAATGAAACGCCACTTGTAAATATCATTGGAAATAATCCAAGGGAATTAAGTCCGTCAGATTCTTTCTAATCAGAAGGTGAAATAGGTATAAAAGAATTAAGCCAATCCCTTAACGATATAAAAAATAACAAAAGCCCCGGGTTAGATGGATATACTGTTGAATGTTTAAGTTTTTCTGGAAAGACATATCATATTTTGTTTTGAGATCATAAACTACGGTTATAAAATAAACAACTTATCAGTAACACAAAAACAAGGGGTCATAACTTGTCTTCCAAAACCAAACAGAGATAGATGTTTGATGAAAAACTGGCGACCAATTTCTCTTTTGAATGTGATTTATAAATTAGCATCAACAGTGATTGCAAATCGATTAAAATGCGTTTTGGATAAACTTTCCATCAAGATCAAAAAGGTTTCGTAGCCGGTAGATTTATTGGGGAAAACATCAGACTTATTTATGACATCATGTTTGAAACTAACTCTCAAAATATACCTGGCTTGCTGCTTTCCATAGACTTTCAGCAAGCATTCGACTCTCACGGGCATTCATACATAAAACTTTAGACTTTTTCAATTTTGGGAACTCATTTAAGAAGTGGATACGTTTATTTCAAAATGGGAGTGAAACATGCATTTTACAGAACGGTCACATGTCTGATTTCTTCTTCCTTGATAGGGGTTGCAGACAAGGAGACCCAATTTCTCTTTACTTATTTATTTCATGTTGTGAGATATTAGGGCTAATGATCAGACGAAATAATAGTATTGTAGGTATTAATTTGCAGTATAAACAATACAAAGTAAGTCAATATGCTGATGACACCCAGATCTTTTTAAACGGGTCCGAAGAATCATTAAAGCACTGTTTGATAACACTTGATAACTTTTATACATTGTCAGGTTTAAAAATAAACATTGATAAAACAAGAGCCTACTGGATAGGTTCATTAAGACACACTGCACTTAAGTTATGCACCGATCAACCATTAGATTGGAGTCAAGAACCAATTAGAATACTTGGTGTCCGTTTCTGTGCAAATGTTTATGATATTTGGAATTTGAATGCACCTGAAATTTTGCTGAAATGTATGAACATTCTCAGTGTATGGTCAAAAAGAAAACTTACCCTTTTTGGAAGAGTAAGTATTCTAAAATCCCTCGTTTTATCTAAATTCGTTTACATATTTATATCTCTCCCCGATCCCTCGGATGAATTTATTAAACAGTTAGAAACTATTGCCTATAACTTTTTATGGAATAACGGACCAGATAAAATAAAAGAGTAAACGCCGTCAAAAATATAGAATCCAGAGGACTGAGAATGGTATATATCAAAGCTTTTAATAATTAATTTTAACTGTGATTCATGGAACTCTCTTTTGACATTCTCTTTTGATAAGATTATTTCTTTAGGATCGCAATATTCAAAACTACTCGCTATGGAAATACAAAATCCTTTTTGGCGAAATGTTCTTAATAGCTGGGGTAAATTTATTGAACGTTTGAAATCAGCAACTTAGAAGACATTCTGTACTCACCTTTATGGTATAACCACCATTTCAGATATAAAACGGAATACATAGAGAATTGGTTTCGTAATAATATCGTATATGTAATAGATTTGCTTGACAATGAGGGAATGTTTTTGAACTTAGAAAGTCTAAAAAACAAATACACAATAAATGGAACCTTTTTAGATTTACATTGTATTATTTCAAATATACCCATTGATTGGAGAAACATGATAGGCAAAACGCAAATGATATTATTCATTTAAAAAAATAATATGTATTTAAATCCTTATCTAAAAAAGTTGATTGAAGAGAAAAAAGGAAGCCGTAATTTTTATGATATATTTGTTGATACGAAAAGTATAATGGTACCAAATAATGGGTACAAACAATGGGAATTACCGAGTTAGAGTTTAAGGAATACTGTAAAAATCTACAGACAATAAAAGAAGTAAAGATGAAAGATTTTCAGTTTAAAATAAATCAACACATTCTTGTTACAAATACGTTTTTATATGTCAGTAACAAAAGCGACAGTAATATATGTTCCTACTGTAAAAATCAGAGAGAAACGATCGAACATTTATTCAATTTATGCCCATATGTTGACAGTTATCTAATAGAAGTGAAAAACTGGATGAAAAATGAGTTTGAAATAGTCTTAGATATACAAGAAAAGCAATTTCTTTTCTCATATGCTAAAAATAACTACAAAGGAAATTTTATATCTTTGCTACTTAAATACTATATTTATAAGTCAAAGTTTAAAGAAAAGTGTACACAGTGTCTAAATATTCCATTGTTTATTCAATATTTAAAACAAAAATTCATAACACTGAAATATATAGCTTTATTCTATATCTATTTTATCTATCCAATCGCGAATGTTCATTTGCAACGGGTGACCGTACAATATATTACGGTATTTGGATGCACGTGCGTACACAAAATCCTGTATTTTCTGTATTTGGACGCACGTGCGTACAAACAATCCTGTATTTTCTGTATTTGGACGGTTCAACAGTCCCATGTTAAACATACGATAAAGCCCGAAACGCGCGAAAATGTTCCGAATGAAAATCGGATGAAGTAGGCGCTCTATGTACAAAGTTTGAGTATCATCTTGAAATCAGGATTTAATTGTCGTTTGTTTGTTTACAACACACAAAAACGATTCATGTGATGGCAATGCTATCTGATTTAGAACAAGTTTCAGAAGAAGAGGAACAGGTATTCCCAAATAGAAATTATACAGATCTAGATCTATACAGATATAATCGGAAGAAAAACTTATTGATTGGAAAAATCTATTATTTTGTCACAGGTTGAGAAAATTTTGAATGCCAGTGGCTAGGGGTCTACAAGAAAACTGCAAATTTAGCCTTGTCCGCTCTCTAAATCCAACAGTTTTCATCCAAACTTGCTGACAATGTTTGTGGGCATAATATCTCGGCGTATTATGTGAACACCTGTGGCAGCGGGCCGGCGGGCGGCATCCAAAGCATGTCCGCTCTCTAATTCAGTTTTCATCGGATCTTCACCAAACTTGCTGACAATGTTTGTGGGCATAATATCTAACACCCGTGGCAGCGGGCCGGCGGTCGGCATCCAAAGCATGTCCGCTCTCTAATTCAGTTATCATCGGATCTTCACCAAACTTGCTGACAATGTTTTTGGGCATAATATCTCAGCCAAGTATTATAACCACCCAAATCGCCAAATGGCTGTTGTAGGGAGGTTGCACCATATAATTTATTTAATACCGATACGCAGAAAAACAACATTCATTGAATTACGTATATTACGTATGAAGTGAAATAAATATATAATAAAAAGGTTATTTAGGGCCTAACATTGTTCTGTATAATATATATTTGCACTCATACCAAGCTGGGAAAATACAGAAAAGACAGGAAAACAATATTCAGTGAAACATCTTTAATTTAAACTAAGTTAAAATAGATATAGAATAAAAAGGTTATTTAACATTGTACTGTACAATACGAGATATATTTAGACTCGTGCCCAGCTGAGAAAACCATATTGGACTCGCCTAGCGGCTCGTCCAATATGGTTTTGTCAGCTGGGTACTCGTCCAAATATATCTCCGTATTGTACAGAACAATGTTAAATAACCTAATAAAATTTAACAACGAGTATCAAAAGTTTGAAAAAAAACTGGTCAAACTTGGCCCAAAAGCTGAATATATGACCAAACCTTAATAAGAAGATTTACAGATTTGTATCAAAATATTTACATTTGCTAATTCTAAAATTACCCGCATCTAATGAAAAGATTAAGAAGGTGTAATAATGGCGATAGCAGGAAAAGATACCCTTTTTATTATTTTTTTATTTATATTATTTTCCTAATTCATTTTTTTTGGTCAGTAGCTTTGTTTTTATTTTCAGGAAAACCTTTTTGAGGTCCATTTGAGGCCCACCTCCAAAAAATCCTTTTAATCTGAGAAATCCCCATACACATGATTTTGTTTTAACATCAAGTAAACTTAGATAGCATATATGTATTTACTGTGTATGTACATGTGTTTGCTTGAGTTCAAAAAATATATATTGTTGAACTATATAATTTCATAATTTTATATCGTATTCATATGTACTGTAAGGTTCAAGATATATATTGTTGTACCATATAATTTCGTATAGTATTACTGTATTGTAAGGTTAATAGGTGGATGGCTCTCCGACCCCTATTATACCATTGTACGGGGAAAATATACGGGGTTACCATCTGGGCCTCAAAAAAAATAAAATAAAAAAATAAATGTTAGGTCCTAAATAACCTTTCTATTCTATATTTATTTTAATTCGTTTAGAAATATATACGCTACAACAGCCAGCAGCCGAACATGACCAAACTGGTTGCTGTAAGAAGGTGACTGTTGCATTATTTTGGCTTTTGATCATTTATAAATATGTTTATATCCAAATGGGACAGCATTGCCACTACTTGCACTTTAATTTTTGTGTTTAAAAACAAACGACAAATAATCCTATTTTTAGACGCGTAATGAAACTCTGTACATAGAGCGCTTACTGAATTTACTTCAGGGTTTTTACAAAGATGACACAGCTGCCAACTACGTGAAGTTCAGATGTCGTTGTGGATGCGGACACCAGCACGAAATAGTCAAACCGCCGGGACATGGTTTATTTGGCACCTGGGGAGCATGGAGCGACGAGTGTGAACACGGCACATCAATTTGTGGAATCAAGACGAAATTGCAAAAGCCTCGAGGCCTCTTCCGCGACGATACCGCACTGAATGATGTCAAATTTTTTTGTTGTAAATAAACTGTGTGACGTCACGCTGGAATTAAGCATCACATCACAAGCAACGGTGCTTTATTGTGAAAAGACGATCCTAGTCCGTTTATATACATACACATTACTTATTGGATATGAGCTAATTTGATATACACTTTCTAAGTAGAACATACTTCACATTTAAAGATTTCAGGTTTTATTTTAAAGCACCAACTAAACTGAATGATTTCTTTTTAAATTTACGAACTACCAAATGGAGAAAAGACATGTAAAGGCATCTGCTTTTTAAAAACGTATCATCTGGAAATGATCAATTAATAGTTTCATTATATGATCTACATTTTTTTGCGACAACACATATTTATATTGAATCTTTCATAAACGTTTTATAAGTAAACGAAATTTGTAAAACCTAAGAAGTATCTTAGATGCATTGCACTAAACAAACGGACACATATGTTACGTTATTGTCTTAATTCATGTCCTAATTAATTTTTAGAATCAGAATGTTATACAGCATTTCTTTTTTAAAGTAACTTGTATCTTATGTCTACCAAATGTTATACAGCACTTCTCTTTTATAGTAACTTGTATCTAATGTCTACCAAATGTTATACAGCACTTCTCTTTTATAGTAACTTGTATCTAATGTCTACCAAATGTTATACAGCACTTCTCTTTTATAGTAACTTGTATCTAATGTCTACCAAATGTTATACAGCACTTCTCTTTTATAGTAACTTGTATTTATGTCTACCAAATGTTATACAGCATTTCTTTTATAGTAACTTGTATCTAATGTCTACCAAATGTTATACAGCACTTCTCTTTTATAGTAACTTGTATCTAATGTCTACCAAATGTTATACAGCACTTCTCTTTTATAGTAACTTGTATCTAATGTCTACCAAATGTTATACAGCACTTCTCTTTTATAGTAATTGTATCTTATGTCTACCAAATGTTATACAGCACTTCTCTTTTATAGTAACTTGTATCTAATGTCTACCAAATGTTATACAGCACTTCTCTTTTATAGTAACTTGTATCTAATGTCTACCAAATGTTATACAGCACTTCTCTTTTATAGTAACTTGTATCTAATGTCTACCAAATGTTATACAGCACTTCTCTTTTATAGTTACTTGTATCTAATGTCTACCAAATGTTATCATATTATTTATCTATATTGTTTATATTGATGCGAGTATGTCAATAGTTACAATCCTAAACAGTCAATTTGAACGTTTAAGAACCTTTTCATATATTTTAGTTTGTGTGTTTAGATCATATACGGGATTATTTGAATCTTCAGAGAATACACAATACAGACCAGTACATAATTGCAAATAAGCTATACTGAACCCCACGAATGAAACTATTTAAGAAATAATATATATCATTGGTGATTTGTCGCTGAATAAATCACTGCTTGGAGTTCAGATGCGAAGGAATTATATCACGAGGGCGTAGCCCGAGTGATATAATGCTACGCATCTGAACGACAAACAGTGATTTATTTAAGAGCAAATCACTAAATGAGATATATTATTTCGATTCTAACACGTTATCAAGGACTTTAAAATACACCTTGTCGGCATGCATTAAATATTTGCCCGTTTTCAATCGGGTTCTTTTCCAGCGCGCCGTTACGCCGTTACGCCGTTACGCCGCTTGACGCTATGACGTAATAGTTGTGACGTCAGAACAGTGAATTGTTGTTTAATAAATCACTGTCTCCAGCCTTCTTTGTTTAATAGGAAAATGAATCGGATCGTGTTAGAATACAATATTATTTTCACGTCTCGGTCTGTATATCAAAGGACGATAACTCGTACCCAATTTAAACTCATTCTTAGAGTAAACCGTCGTTTTTATGTTCTCCAAAGTCTCCGTAACGACATGTCAGCGCTACTTAATCATAACGTACTGGTTCAATGAAAAAGTAAAATACATACATGCCAAGATTTTTTTTTTTTTTTTGCGTACGCTAGGCATGGAAAAGGCTTTCACACAAGTAAGCTCATAAACCTTTCAAAAATATTTCAATCGCATCAAACATTCATGTACCAGATGTCCTTTGCGAAAATTAAGTTTTCTACGGAAATATTCAAATATTTATTGACAATATTGTTTGGCCATGGCGAGCAGTTTGTACCTATTTCTTTATTCTTTTATTTCTAAACAATTCCTTATTTCCTATTCGGAGTATACTTTGTGCAATCAATGAGAAATTGATTCTTTTCTCGCAGTAAAAACATAGTACAGCTTAAAATAAGCATGTTAAATCAAAAACACGAACAAGGTAAGATCGGAGCACCGAATTAGGAATAAGGAACTGGTTCCCTATTACTTTTTCAAAAGTCAAATAAGGAACAGAACACAAACACACACACAAAAAAAAAAAGAATTTGAAATGCAATAAAAATCTTTTTAAAAAGTAGGCATACATTACCGTCATAAAATGTTTTAAGATATGTAAGCGGTATTTTCCAGGGATATCAAAAACTGTATCTCATAACTCATAATATAGGTATAAAGTTAGAATAAGGAACTGGATGTTAGATTGAAATGTCCAATAAGGTATAAGGAAATGGTTTCCTTTTATTTTTCAAAGGTCGAATGAGGAATGGAACACATTCAGTCGCATTAACATCTTTTCAAAAGTAGGTATACTTTACTGTCATTGAACGTTTTAACTACGTTAACAATATTTTCCGAGAATTTGAGAGAGTATGCTCTAAAACGGAGATACAGATTTCGAATAAGTGACTGGATTTTATACTGACGCTCAACATTCAGTCTAACTTTCCACTCAGTACTTCATTTCACTATAATAGTTTTGTTGTTTAAACCACTGTTAACTATTAAATGGATTTTCTACAAAACATAACAAGCTCTTAAGTTCTGAATGATGGGACAAAAAGGTCAAGAATTTCTAATATTTATTAGAGATATAGGAACGCCTTTCACTCATAGAAGGACCTCCGTGACCGAGTGATTAAGGTCGTTGATTTCGAATCACTTGGGGTCTTCCTCCAGGGATCCGGACATTTGCCCCCCCCCCCTAGGACATTTGCCCTCCAATAAAAAAGTGGACTGCTGGACATTTGCCCCCCCCCCCAGTTGAAATGGTAGATATGCTCCCCCCCACCCCCAGTGCTTATTTCTGAAACGGACATTTGCCCCCACCCCACCCCAACATTTTTGTCCCCTAGTGATTGTTTAGGAACTTAGTAGAAGATAATTATCATATTACAGATAACAATGTCTTTGTTTCTTACATCTTTCTAGTAGATAATTGCCAAATGAACAAGTCTTAGCTTTAAAAACATTGCACAAATTAAACAATTATAACATTGTTATGAGCACTTTTATAACTCAATGATAGGCTATTATTTACCTTAACACCTGAATGTAATTAACACATTCATCAATTTTTTATCAGTAAAATAGTTTTTTAAATGAAAATTGCCTTTTAGAGTAATTTTGATAATAAAAAAACCCATAAAACAAGTATATCTACTGGAACATAGGACAAAATATTGAGGGGGGGGGGGGCAAATGTCCATTCTAAAAATAAGAAGTTGTCCTATCTGCCATTTAAACTGGGGGAGGGGGGGCAAATGTCCGGTCGTACATTTTTTCATTGGGGGCAAATGTCCTACAATCCTTCCTCCACCATCAAAGCTGGAAAGTCGCCATTTGACCTACAGTTGCCTCGGTGCTACGTTAAACCAAAGAAAAATAAAAAACAAAGTCCACTAAAAGAACACAGTAAAGCAAATTATAACACACCAGATTTGAATAGTGTGTTTCTGTAACTATGGATATGGGAGCCTATTACGCCTTTTCTTGTGAGAATGAGACTTCCAACATGTAAGACAAAGATGTAACATTGTAGCACTGAAAGTGTTTTTGCAACATACGACTACTTCAACTCTAAAGCTAAAACAATGATCAGAAATTCAGTTGAACCAGCTTTAGCGACTAGCTGTATTAGGCAGCCACCTGCGTTTAGGAGCCAGTCAGCTTATTTTCCAATTTGATTAACATTCTCATGAATTTCAACTTTTCTTAAGCAGCCATCCCTCGACTGGCCGCTAAATACAGGTCTGAATCGATTAATCAGAACTTTTGCATAAGGACCCCCGCCCCCTTAATCCGCCTATTAACCTCAACTTGAAATAATTAAATTTCGAGATATGGACATTGCAGCTAAGCATTACAAAACCCGAATGGCGAACTGACACTTTTCTTAAAATGTAGCTCGACATTACAAAACCCGAATGCGAAATAGATGTTAAGCAATATTGGCAATGCAGCTAAACATTACCAGCTAATTGTTAATCTACGTTGTAGCTCGATATTACAGCTCGACATTACAGCTAAATATTGAGAAAAAAGAAAATTAAGCTTAATACTGTTCAGATTGGGGGACAAAACAGTTTTACATCAAACGGATTCGAATGCTAAATATAGCATTCATTTCTCATCCCGGGCATGTAAAATTACAAGGTAAGGCAATTAAAGTCTATGTAAAATATCGGAAATACTTACAGCTGATTTCTTAGTAAACATTTATCTGCCATCACGGACACTATCTTATAAATCCTTTTCTGTTCAACGATATAAAGAAGGAGATACATTCATCTTTCCATTTCGTTTCTAACTCTGTATGAAGATGGACGTCTTCATCAAGAGTATATGTCTGTTTACTTTTACTGTCATTGTAGGTCAGGCGTTTTGTGGCGTAGATAGAGAATCTATTCGCCCTAGAGGTGAAGACATTGAAGAGTTTTGGATATCTGAAAACCCTGTTGGTGCTGATGTCACAGAGGATTTGTATGCAGGCAACAATGAAGGTGTAGAAGGGCATGCTGAAACTGGCAGTAAGTATATTTCGTAATAATTACGGTAACTTTCTCTTCTTTGAAAATATGTAAGGGCCTCCTTAGGCGAATGAAGAACGTCACTTCCAGACTGACTTCCAACCATTTGCCTCTCGCCGGGCACTTCCAGACTGACTTCCAACCATTTGCTTCTCGCCGGGCACTTCCAGACTGACTTCCAACCATTTGCCTCTCGCCGGTCACTTCCAGACTGACTTCCAACCATTTGCCTCTCGCCGGTCACTCCCAGACTGACTTCCAACCATTTGCCTCTCGCCCCCACTCTCAGACTGACTTCCAACCATTTGCCTCTCGCCGGGCACTCCCAGACTGACTTCCAACCATTTGCTTCTCGCCGGGCACTTCCAGACTGACTTCCAATCATTTGCCTCTCGCCGGTCACTTCCAGACTGACTTCCAACCATTTGCTTCTCGCCGCCACTCTCAGACTGACTTCCAACCATTTGCCTCTCGCCGGGCAATCCCAGACTGACTTCCAACCATTTGCTTCTCGCCGGGCACTTCCAGACTGACTTCCAATCATTTGCCTCTCGCCGGTCACTTCCAGACTGACTTCCAACCATTTGCTTCTCGCCGCCACTGTCAGACTGACTTCCAACCATTTGCCTCTCGCCGGTCACTTCCAGACTGACTTCCAATCATTTGCTTCTCGCCCCCACTCTCAGACTGACTTCCAACCATTTGCCTCTCGCCGGGCACTTCCAGACTGACTTCCAATCATTTGCTTCTCGCCGCCACTCTCAGACTGACTTCCAACCATTTGCCTCTCGCCGGGCACTCCCAGACTGACTTCCAACCATTTGCCTCTCGCCGCCACTCTCAGACTGACTTCCAACCATTTGCTTCTCGCCGCCACTCTCAGACTGACTTCCAACCATTTGCCTCTCGCCGCCACTCTCAGACTGACTTCCAACCATTTGCCTCTCGCCGGGCATTCTCAGACTGACTTCCAACCATTTGCCTCTCGCCGGGCACTCCCAGACTGACTTCCAACCATTTGCCTCTCGCCGCCACAGTCAGACTGACTTCCAACCATTTGCCTCTCGCCGCCACTCTCAGACTGACTTCCAACCATTTGCTTCTCGCCGCCACTCTCAGACTGACTTCCAACCATTTGCCTCTCGCCGGGCATTCTCAGACTGACTTCCAACCATTTGCCTCTCGCCGGTCACTCCCAGACTGACTTCCAACCATTTGCTTTTCGCCGGGCACTTCCAGACTGACTTCCAATCATTTGCCTCTCGCCGGGCACTCCCAGACTGACTTCCAACCATTTGCCTTTCGCCGGTCACTTCCAGACTGACTTCCAACCATTTGCCTCTCGCCGGTCACTTCCAGACTGACTTCCAATCATTTGCCTCTCGCCGGGCACTCCCAGACTGACTTCCAACCATTTGCCTCTCGCCGGGCACTCCCAGACTGACTTCCAACCATTTGCCTCTCGCCGGGCACTTCCAGACTGACTTCCAACCATTTGCCTCTCGCCGGGCACTCCCAGACTGAGTTCCAACCATTTGCCTCTCGCCGGGCACTTCCAGACTGACTTCCAATCATTTGCCTCTCGCCGGCACTTCCAGACTGACTTCCAACCATTTGCCTCTCGCCGCCACTCTCAGACTGACTTCCAACCATTTGCCTTTCGCCGGGCACTCCCAGACTGACTTCCAACCATTTGCTTCTCGTCAGGCACTTCCAGACTGACTTCCAATCATTTGCCTCTCGCCGGTCACTTCCAGACTGACTTCCAACCATTTGCCTCTCGCCGGCACTTCCAGACTGACTTCCAACCATTTGCCTCTCGCCGGTCACTTCCAGACTGACTTCCAACCATTTGCCTCTCGCCGGCACTTCCAGACTGACTTCCAACCATTTGCCTCTCGCCGGTCACTTCCAGACTGACTTCTAACCATTTGCCTCTCGCCGGCACTTCCAGACTGACTTCCAACCATTTGCCTCTCGCCGGTCACTTCCAGACTGACTTCCAACCATTTGCCTCTCGCCGGTCACTTCCAGACTGACTTCCAACCATTTGCCTCTCGCCGGCCACTTCCAGACTGACTTCCAACCATTTGCCTCTCGCCGGTCACTTCCAGACTGACTTCCAACCATTTGCCTCTCGCCGGTACTATACCAGTGGTGTAGACTTCTTTCATATGAGGAAGCTTTGCATCTGAATTACGGGAGGTCGGTGGTTCTAGGCTAGGCGTCCGCTCGGACCTGAAAAATTGCAAGGAAGGGAACCTTCCTAAGTTACCGCATGAGCTTGACTCCAAACTCAACAAAAGAACTCAATAATCAAATTGAAACTTTACTTAAAGTATTTTCATAATCTACAGCTCCTTTGGTGTATTTACAACCTTGTAATGCACACTTTGATTATTTGGACATGAATTCCTATAATATTGCAGCAATTCAAGACTCAGTTGTATATAAAACTATGAATATTTGCCTCCTGTAGAAGTTGTGTAAGAACATTTTATTTCACCAGAAGGTTTTGTTTTGCATCATGGTTTTTACCTACATATTGGTTTTGTATCAAATGTGATAATATTTACTAATATTGTTTAAGTGAAATTTAGATGCAATATTTTCAAAAGCCGAAACGTTTAACACATTCTATTTCTGTTTGTTTTTGGAAATGAATTCGAATTTTCTTTGTTAACTTGTGAAATGTGTCTTTACACCAAATATCTAAATTTTCGAATTTGCATTTTTGGAATGTAGTATTTTTATTTAGGAATAGATACTATGTTTTTTTGTGATTGTTCGTCAGCAAAATAAAGATTCTCTTTCAAAAAGGTATGATACAAAAACAAAAGTAAGTGATAAATGAACTTAAAACGTTGTTTCTACTTTCGACATGAGAGCAACAACGAAACACGCCTTTGAAACGGCACCTTTCTTGCACATGTTCGTCTTTAAACATGCCATTAAAATGAAGAAGTTTTGATTCTGGGGTTTTATCTTTCTCATATTTATTTACGTTTCTTTTAAAGACGTGTCCAGAGTCATAGCAACGTTAAAAGTAACAAATGGTGGCCGATGGGGAGACTGGGGCTCTGTACAGCTATGCCCAGAGGGTTCTTATGCTGTTGGTTACGACATGAAAGTAAGTACACTTCAGATAAATAAGTGGAAATAAAATAATATAACTATAGCATGACGTTAGCTGATGTCTTATTTCATATTTGAGCCGCGCCATGAGAAAACCAACATAGTGCATTTGCAACCAGCATGGATCCAGACCAGCCTGCGCATTAGCGCAGTCTGGTCAGGATCCATGCTGTTCGCTTTCAAAGCCTATTGCAATTAGAGAAACCATCAGCGAACAGCATGGATCTTGACCAGACTGCGCGGATGCGCATGCTGGTCTGGATCCATGCTGGTCTCAAACGCACTATGTTGGTTTTCTCGTGGCGCGGCTCATTTACTGTTTCAAAGATATAATATGTTCTTAATAATATGTCGTACGCTGTTATTTCTAGGGGCATTTGAGATTTTGTAAAATTAACTTTTATAATGATTAACAGAATTGAAAGTAATTTATTTGCTATATAAGTGGCCTGTACAATTAACTAAATACTCAGATAGTTTTATTTGCACAAAAACAACATATTCAGGAGTAATAAATAAGTAAATGGTTTAGATATTTGATGGACCATAATTCGGCAGATTTACATTTTCGCAAATATTTAGAATGGTGTTAGAATTTAAATACACTCTTGTAACAGAGCCCGAGCAATGTTGTTACAGAATACAATAAACAGACAATAATTCCTTATTTCTATTTTGAAGATCGAACCAAAATGCGACAGCGACTGCACAGCGCTGAATGCAGTCAAACTCGTCTGTGAATTTCCAGACGGAAAAGACAGTGGTGAAGTCACATCGGCTCAAGGACCCTGGGGGGCCTGGGTTGGAAGAGTTCAATGCCCTTCCCGTGTGCGCGAACGTCAATACCTAACCTCCTTTGATCTTCAAGTAGAGAAATACCAGGTAAGTATCTGTATATTAACAGTTCACACGCTGTCATTTGTCAATATTTATATAAAATCAAAATATTGCATTGACGCTATACTATTCTTAGACTAATAGTAACCAAGACTAGCTTTACAGTTTGTTTATAGTGTAATGTAAATAGCTGCTGCAACCAGTCGCAATGATAGCATAAATAACAGCAAATTCGGTGTCATGATTCAGAAAATTATTTGTAAAGTTTAGCAAAATATTACCAGAAATAAAGATATTAGAGCACTTTCCCGGGTATTTTGAACATCCTCGTACTAATCTCACAATATCCTTTGTAATAAGAGTTAAACAATGCATATTGCACGACACTAGTAGTATTAGAAATACCGCAGCGAGCCCGATTTTGACCCCCCTGACCCCTTGCCCCTATTCTAAAAAATCCAATGCCGGACAATTTCAACAAATTTAAAACAAATTTTAACAAATTATTGTTAAAACCTATAGTAAAATATGATTAAAGATAATTTTAAACACTTCCACCAAATATTTGCCAAAATCCTGCCAAGTGGCAGCAATGTGGCAGTCGCTGCCAACTTGACAAACTTTTGGCAGAACGTTGGCAAACACAAATTCAACCAATCAAAAGCCTGCCATTTTTCTGCCAAGTGGCAGCAATGTGACAATGTCTGCCAACTTGGCAAACTTTTGGCAAACTTTTGGCAAATTATATTTATTGATAAAATGTAATGTGTTTGTTCTTATTTTGAATTAATAACTACATTATTAGTCTTTAAATAATTTTAAATACATTTGATATAGATGAGTTTACAAAATAAAATATATTGTTTGAAAGAAAGAAGATTTACTGATAATATAAATCCTCATTATGTTACAACAAAAAACGGGAGAAAAATGATAAGGGCTACTTGTTCATCTTGTGGAAAAATGAAATCAAAGTTTGTTAAAAGTACAGGGGGTAATTTAGATATTCACAAAGCAATGTTACCTTTATTACCTAAGAAAGGTTTAACACTTCCAGGATATAATTATTGTGGGCCAGGAAATCCCCTAGATAATGGACCCCCTGTCAATGAACTGGATGCAGTATGTATGAATCATGATTATTGTTATGATAGTGGTGTAAAAAAGGGTACATGTGATAAGCAAATGCTTTCCAATTTAAATAAAACTAAATCAAAAACATTTGGAGAAAAGATTGCAAAACATTTAGTTGTGAAACCTATAATTAAAACAAAATACAAACTTGGGCTGGGACAAAAGTCAAAAAACGGGAAAAGGGGGTAGAGCAAACTTTTACTACCCCCAAAATAAATTGGAGCGATGAATTAGCAGAAGAATTACACAAACCAATTAAAAGGAAATTTAGGAAACGGAGAGTGATAGTTAATGATATTGATGATACTTTGGTCAGCTGATTTAGTTGACATGCAAGCTTTTTCAAATATAATAAAGGAGTAAAGTACTTGTTAACTGTTATTGATATATTTAGTAAAATGCTTGGATTAATTCCATTAAAGAATAAAACTGGGAGAATCTGTTACTGAAGCATTTGAAAAAAATAATTTTAGAAGGACGATTACCAGTAAATTATGGGTAGAATGAAGGAAAAGAATTTTATAATAAAAAGTTTGAATCATTTTTGAATAAAAATAAAATTAATATGTACCATACATTTTATGAAGGAAAGGCTGTAGTTATTGAAAGATTTAATAGAAGTTTAAAAAGAATAATGTGGAAATATTTTACAGCAAATAATACTTATACTTATTAGATAATTTGCAGGATATGGTTGATAAATATAACAAAACAAAACATTCTAGTATAAAAATGACACCAACCGAAGCTAGTAAAAACTTAAATAAAGGTACTGTTTACTTTAATTTATATGGTGATTTAAAGATACCAAAGAGCAAAGCAAAATTTAAAATTGGTGATCGAGTTCGTTTAAGCAAACTTAAAAGACATTTTGAAAAAGGATATACACCAAACTGGACAGAGGAAATATTTATAATTTATAAAATTAATAATACAAATCCCAGAACATACACTATTAAAGATTTAAATGATGAAATAGTTCAAGGTTCATTTTACGGACAAGAACTTTTACCTACTACACAAGAAGTTTTTAGAATAGAAAAAGTTATTAGATGAGACTATAAGAAAAAACAAGCTTTAGTAAAATGGAAAGGTTACAATGAAAAATTTAATAGTTGGGTACCATTTAGTGAATTGGAACAAATTTAAATTTAGAAAATAAAAAGTTAATTATATAAATGAGTAATAAAAATCTTATTTCTAATAATAATGGAATAGAAACAATAGATCAATTAATTATTCACTTAACTAAACTAGCTGCTGCTTACAGAAAAAGTTATAAATTTTGTGGGAGAGTAAGTACTGGGTTATATATTACAGCAGGTGTTTTTGGTTGTTCAGCTGCATTAGCACTTGTTCCAGCTATTCCTATATTTGTAGCAGTTGCTGGCGCTGTTCCATCAGTAATTACCATATTTACTAACAGACTAAAACTTGACGACAAGAAATTTATTTTAAAATCACATCATCACAAAATAAAACAACTTATAACAAAAGCACGGATTGGAAAAGTAAATAAAGAAGATCCAAATAAAGTTATTCAGGATATTTTTACAATACTATTAGAAATGCAGAAAGAAAAAAATTATTCAACACCTCTTGAAATGCACATGAAGGAATTTAAACTTAACTGATATAAAAGTAAAAAAGAAGAAGAGCTGTATTAAATTTTACATGCGTTTTTAGAGATTTTTTTTCTATAAGTATATTATATAGATGGTTAATAGAAAGGTATTATTGATAAATTACAAAATGTTATAGATCCTTATCTTTTAAAAAATAATTTATTTGAATGGAACTGCGGTTGTCTATTAACTGAAGAAGAAAATGCTGAAAGATTATGTGATTGTCCCAGACCAAATAATATTCGAAACAATCCTAAAAAAGTTATTGCAACCGATTGTGACACTAATGAAGAAAAAACATATAAAAGCACTTATGCAGCATCCAAAGACCTTAATATTAATTCAGGGTTAATAACAATGTGCTGCAAAGGAAAAAACCAAGTTAAAAGTGGAATATCAAAAGTTAATGGAAAAAGATATAAATTTAAATATTTTAATTCATCTTAAAGATAATTTAAACTTTATTTATTTTATTATTTTTTTAATCCTTTTTTCCTTAGTGATTTTTTTTTTCTAAATATAATATATAGATGGAAATTGAGAGATCTACAAAACAATATTATAAGAAATTTGAAATTAAAATTACATATATAGACAAGATCCAAAGAATCAATTATATTTAACTATAAACGACTCTTATGAAATACTTAAATCTGAACTTAAAACTTTAAAAGGTATAAAATTAAACGTTGTTTTAAAAATAACTTTTGCAAAAATGGATAAAACTGATACAATATATAAATCAGCTTATTTTCAATCAAAGTCTTTAGAAATTATTAACACAAATTAAATAAAAAAAACTTTACATCAAGCTTTTGATGAAATAATAAATAGAATTGGTAATTGGATTTCTGAAGGAAGTGGCTGGAGAATAGAGTCAGTTGATGCTCATTATATAAATAGATATAAGTATAGTCCATTGGCTGCTTCAAGTTATTTAGAATTACCAAAACCATTACAAAATTCAATGAAAGGATTAATAAATATAAAGAATGATGATAACGAATGTTTTAGATGGTGTCATTTAGCTTACAAATTTCCTGTTGAAAAAAATCCTCAAAATATTTCAAAATATAAAAAACATATAAACGATCTTGATTATACTGGAATTAAATTTCCTGTTACATTAAATCAAATACCTAAAATAGAAGTTTTAAATGAAATATCATTTAATATATTTGGTTATGAAGAAAATAGTATTTATCCATTGTACATATCAAAATATCAATACGAAGAACACTGTGACATGTTGCTAATTACTAATGATAAAATAAATGATAAAATAAATGATAAAATAAATGATAAAATAACTGATGATGACTGTAAACCCTCAAGAACTGTAATCCAACATTATGTTTGGATAAAAGACTTTAATAGATTAATGTTTAATAAAACCAAAGATCAACATAAAAAACATTTTTGTAAATCATGTTTACAGAATTTTACTCAAGAAAGAATATTAAATGAACACATACCAAATTGTTTAGCTATTAATGGTATCCAAGGCGTAAAAATGCCAAAAGAGGGAAGTAAAGTACAATTTAAAAATTATCATAAAGGTTTAGCAGTACCTTTTGTAATTTATGCTGATTTTGAATCAATAACTAAAAAAGTTTTAACTGCTTTACCATCAACTGAATCTTCATTTACTGAAGCAATCAAAATCATATAGATTGTGGTTACGGCTATAAAGTTGTTTGTTGTTATGACGAAAATATACTAAACCAACCCAGATTTATAGAGGACCTAATGCAGTTATAAGTTTTTTGAAAAAAATGCTTGAGGAAGTGGAATATTGTAAAGAAATATTAAAGAACATTTCAACAAAGAACTAAGAATGTCTAAAAATGATTCAACCGAATTTAAAAACAAAAGTTTTGTCATATCTGTGAAAAAGAATATATAGAAGGTGAAGTGCCAGTACGTGACCATTGTCATATAACAGGAAAATTCAGAGGAAGTGCTCACTCAGAATGTAATATTAATTTTAAACTAACACATAAAATTCCTGTTATTTTTCATAATTTAAGAGGTTATGACGGTCATTTTATTATGCAACAAATAGGAAAATTCAAAAAAGAAATTAATGTTATTCCTAACAATATGGAAAGATATATGGCATTTATGATTTCTGACTTGGTCTTTATTGATTCATTCCAGTTTATGTCTCAATCATTGGATAACCTAGTAAAAAATATTCCAGAATTTAAATATTTATCTCAAGAATTTGATTGTGAAAACATTAATTTATTAAAGACAAAAGGTGTTTATCCATATGATTACATGGATTCATTTAAAAAATTTAAGAAACAAAATTACCTTCTAAAGAAGAGTTTTATTCAATTTTAAATGAAACTAATATTTCTGATAATGAATACGAACATGCTAAAAATATTGGAAAAAATTTAAAATAAAAACACTGGAGAATATCATAACATTTGCACCATTATAACAAAAGGATTTTTGCCACAATTTGTACGATGTTTGTGTATAACTCTGTCATTATGAGCAGCAGATCATAGATTGTACATTTCATTGCTGGAAAAGGTTAACATTTAAGAGACATATGAAGATGCCAAACTGCTACATGCTTTGTAAATAAGACAGCCCGTGTGGAAGTTACATCTTTCATTAAATGACATCCACCTAAGTTCTTTAGCATATCTGTTGTTCTTGTTTGAATGTAGGGAATCGGTCTCGGTCACAAACAATCCCACGGGCTTCTGCAGATGTTAATACACAAAAAACGTGTACTGTCTTTATTCTTGCATAAAAAACATTACATGACGACTAAATGCATTGTTTTCAAATGCGATGACTTTACGATTCCGGTACATTTTTTAATTACCAATAGGTCAGAGACCACCAATTCAAAAAAGTACAGGGAACTTACTGAGAATGAGGTAAGTGTATACATGGGAATAAGGTAACGTGTGCGCATTCTGATTGGTCAGTCTTGTAAACAAACCCAGGAAGTGATTATTTTTTTCAAAATTGATTTTTTTTTCACTGCATTTACAGTATTTTATCATACATTTTGACAAAATTTGCTACATTTTATGTGTATTGATAAAAAGTTTTATCAAACGAATTTCTCCCGCCATGCCAATGATGTAAACAGGGGGTCATCTCATTCACACGAAAATTACTTAAATAAAGTATGACTATTCATATGTTTTTCGTCCGATATTTTGATAGAACTAAGATAGTTCTTGAAAAACTTGTAATTAGATTTACTTGTTTCGATGTATGTAAGGCCGTACACGCCATAATGTTACAATGTCAGTCTATGGGAAAACAATTGGTGGTCTCTAACCTATATGTTGTTCTTGGAAACAGTAAACATGTTTTAAATATCCATAACCCGGGCCCAGAAATCAACAACACTTCCAAAAGCATGTATTGAAGGTTTTTAACCATTTTTTTTATCTGTCATTATTACACAAACATAAAATTACCCATATTTTTACGTATCACTTAAAATGTTGGTAACTGGAACACAATTTTAAAAGTAATAACTTTACATTCGAATTATTATTAGTACGAACACATTTAGAGTACGGATGAGTACGAACGTAGTGATAAGCTTTCAAATGTTTTATCCGAATTCTTCGCGAAATAGATAAAAACATTCCGACTGATACTTACTAAAATCATTAAAATGATTCCTAAAAACAAACGATTGCGCAAGTTACACACAGTTCTTATATATTCACGGTTATCAACAAAACAAGAGCTGTCAGTTGACAGCGCGCTCGACTATTCTCAGTGCTTGATAGTATAACATAAGCTATGAGTAAAACTTTAACAATACAATAAGCATATTCTAAGTGAAAAAGGGGCCATAATTCAGTCAAAATGTTTGATAGAGGTGCCTCCTCCTTTTTACAGACTGGGGTCATGATGGTAAACAAGTATGCAAAATATGAAAGCAATATCTCAATGGACCTTGAAAATATTTGGGGTGGTACGCAAACTTTAACATTACAATAAGCATATTCTAAGTCGAAAAGGGGCCAAGATTCAGTCAAAATGCTTGATAGAGTTGCCTACTCCTTTTTACAGACTGGGGTCATGATGGTTAACAAGTATGCAAAATATGAAAGCAATATCTTAATGGACTTTGAAAATATTTGGGGTGGTACGCAATCTTTAACATTACAATAAGCATATTCTAAGTCGAAAAGGGGCCATAATTCAGTCAAAATGCTTGATAGAGTTGCGTCCTCCTTTTTACAGACTGGAGTCATGATGGTAAACAAGTATGCAAAATACGAAAGCAATATCTCAATGGACTTTGAAAATATTTGGGGTGGTACGCAAACTTTAACATTTGTGTGACGCTAACGCTAACGCTACACTCACTCACGCTCACGCTCACGCCGACCCCGGGGCGAGTAGGATAGCTCCCCTATTCTTCGAATAGTCGAGCTAAAAAATGAATCGACTCCGACTTCTAAAAGGGGTGTAAACAAGGGGTGGAGTGAGTACGTACATTTTTTTGGGTAGTGCGTTTGGTTTTGGTAACTGATACAGTAAAACATACTACAGATTAGATTGCATCTTTTATGCTACAAGTAGAGAATATTATGGAAGAATCAAGACGTAGATACCAGACGTCAATCTGCGCAGAAATACATATACATCCCTGACAAAGCATTTCAAAAATAAAAATCATGTATTAAAAGCACGTGAACTGCCTTGTTTGCACACGATTTTTCTCCCGTTAATACATGGGCGGATCCAGTAAAAAAAAGTAGTTTTTATGCAAGAATGGCTGACAAGTCCATTTTAGAAATTTAGCAGGCTAAGGGTTAAGTACCGTGTAGCTGGTACTTTGTTATCATGGAGAACATACATTTAACTATAATAACGGAATTCCGCTTTAGCCGTTGCTATGGAGGCGTGAGGAGTGTTGCTATGGAGGCGTGAGGGGTGTTGCTATGTAGGCGTGAGGGGTGTTGCTATGGAGGCGTGAGGGGTGTTGCTATGGAGGCGTGAGGGGTGTTGCTATGGAGGCGTGAGGAGTGTTGCTATGGAGGCGTGAGGGGTGTTGCTATGGAGGCGTGAGGGGTGTTGCTATGGAGGCGTGAGGGGTGTTGCTATGGAGGCGTGAGGGGTGTTGCTATGGAGGCGTGAGGAGTGTTGCTATGTAGGCGTGAGGGGTGTTGCTATGGAGGCGTGAGGAGTGTTGCTATGGAGGCGTGAGGGGTGTTGCTATGGAGGCGTGAGGGGTGTTGCTATGGAGGCGTGAGGGGTGTTGCTATGGAGGCGCGAGGGGTGTTGCTATGGAGGCGCGAGGGGTGTTGCTATGGAGGCGTGAGGGAGGTTGCTATGGAGGCGTGAGGGGTGTTGCTATGGAGGCGTGAGGAGTGTTGCTATGGAGGCGTGAGGGGTGTTGCTATGGAGGCGTGAGGTGTGTTGCTATGGAGGCGTGAGGGGTGTTGCTATGGAGGCGTGAGGAGTGTTGCTATGGAGGCGTGAGGGGTGTTGCTATGGAGGCGTGAGGGGTGTTGCTTGTTTCTTGATTTTTGTCAGTTAGTCAGTTTTGATTGGCAATATCCCGTAATCGTCCCCTATCATTACGGAATGACTGAAGATACATTATGGGGCTCATTCATTCCGAATAGGGGGCGAAAAGTCTAACCGTTAATCGCCAATTTAGGTACAAATATTAAGTGGATATCAAGAAAACTTTTACAATAACCCCTTATTTATGTGAATATACGTGGATGGAAAAAGTTGGCACTGACAGGCAGTTTTGTCCTGTTAACATAAGTATCTGGATAAAACGCAATTTTGCCATTTGACAGATAAAAACTGGATATGTGACATTTTTAGAGAAAACTGTCTACATAAATAAGTGGATATGTGGTTGGCAGAAATATGCCACCACAGTGTTGTTTGCTGGAATATCTCATGATTTTAGATATGTTATTTGTTCCAATATTTGTGTAACTAAATATCTAACGAGAAACAAGGAAAGGCTACATATACGTAAGATAATGGCCAATAACCTCCGATTATCGTTATATACTGATGTAGAGTTGAAAAGAATCATTTTTAACTTTTACTGAGACAGTTGCCATAGTTACTGCGTGATCATAAAATGTTTCAATAGCCGTCATTTCTTAAAGATTCTTGACCCACTTGAAAATGCCTACAGTACATGTCCGTCAAATTAGTGACGACCTGCCAGATAAAGCAAAAGTCGATAAACGTAGTTGGTAGTATATATTAAAAGAACACACAAATTTTGTTAAAGATATCCAATGGCCATCTGTCACTAAAATATTTGATTTGTAGATATTTACTTCAAATGTATAAAATTCTTATTAAATGTATTTTAGTTTACATAAGAATTTTCACCGTTTGTTTAATGCGGGGACATTAGTATCAGATTGATAATGTTCTTAAGGAAAAAATAATGCCCCCCGCCTTCTCCACATCTCTGTACTAATTCTCCAATATCTTTATCATTAGATCCGTTCCCACACCGTTATTCTATACAACTGTATATGTGATTTAGCGAGAAAAGTTTGTATATTAGCATATGTAAAATGACTAGATATTTCATACAAGTATGTACTTCCATCATCAGATTTTTTAAACGGATACGTAAGAAATTAGGACAGGCAATGTAAAATCAAATATCGGAAGCACTTCATAAAGGGTTTATCAGTGACCATTAATTAAAACTTCAAATTATCTGATTGTTGCACAATTGTTCGGATACAGTAAGCGGATATTACTTATACATACTCTATCTGTCAAGGATATAACTTCATTTTCACATTTATTCTCTAACTGTTAGAAGATCGAAGTCTTTGTCAGGGGCATTTGCCTGTTTATATTTACTTTTGTTGTAGGTGAGACGTTATGCGGAGTGGACAGAGGATCCTCTGGACCTAGAGGTAGAGATGTGGAAGAGTTTGATATTGTTTCTAAAGACAGGCTCGGCAGTGTTGACACCACAGAGGATATATATGCAGGATATAACGAAGGAGCAGAAGTGCATGAATCTGGCAGTGAGTTTTTTGTAATCATTATGATAATTGTGTTTTGCCTTGTTTTCTAAATTATGTAAAATATTTGTAATCTAACACTGCTTGCTGTTGATTTCTATACAGTTATGCTATACGCCTTCAGACGTATAGTACACGAATATATAAATTTCAGAAAGAAATTCAGAAAATTTAGGATTTTTTTTGCTTCGTGTATTCATTGAACCAATAGTCTGTTTACATCACAAACTTACTTTCGCATCGCATGTGTCAGTATCTAATTAAAATGTTCCTACGAAGAATTAAGGAAAATTTCAAATGTAGTTTTTAAATCAGCTCTACTTCGACTTGTTGTGAAATCTAACACAATATGTAACCAAACTTCTGGCTGAAAAAAGTTCAAAGAATGTTCCAAGTTTGTTTAAGAATGTGACCTTTTGTTGTTGATGATTGTGTTAAGGGAACAAAACTGCTCCACTTGACAGAAAACGCTACTGTGCTACAATTAATGGTTGATAAACTCAAAACGTTTTTAATGCTTTTGAAACACACTTCAGTATAGAAATGTTTTTGCGCAAGTTCGTTTTCTTGTAAGGGCTAGATTTGTAAATGGAGCATAAATGGGAAGTTCCATTTAAATATGTGCTGTAATTGTTCTCGCTTTTTATTTATCGTTTGTATTTTAGACAATTCTCGAGTCATTTCAACGTTAAGCGTAACAAATGTGGTCCATGGGGTGACTGGGGCCCTGTACAGCTCTGCCCTGATGGTTCATATGCCGTCGGTTACAACATGAAGGTTAGTGGAAATAAAACGAAATGAATAGCTATGCATGACTCTCAGGTCAAATATATTTACGACGTTCAATTTTGTTTTCCTGTTTCGGACAGTTGAAAAACTTCCTATCTTTTATTTGTTTTTGGTACACCTTTAATGTGGAGAATTCCGATTTATTATCATCAAACTGTACAATAATATACCAAATTTATCACATAATATTTACTGTTTAGTGGCATATTAAATGAAAATCTCTAACCTCTAAATGAGCACAAAAGCAAGTAAATGCACGACTGAAAATTTAAGTAATTGTTTCATATATATGGCGGTGATGGATTGTAAATAGAGAATAGTATAAGAATTGGAATTGGTTATTTTAAAAATACGGGGCCAATATACTAACCAGCCATAATATCTTTATCCCATTTAGAAGATAGAAAAACCGGTATGTGCAGACGACACAGCACTGAATGCCATCAAGCTAATATGTGAATTTCCAGACGGGAACGAAACTGGCGAAATCACTTCGACGCAAGGACACTGGGGCTCCTGGGTTGGACAAATAAAATGCCCTTCCCGTGTGCGTGAACGTCTATACCTGACATCCTTTGATCTTCAAGTACAGAAACCAAAGGTAGACGGTTATCGTTTGATACAATAGAGTGAAGTTTGCATAATTCTTCCATTTTGGTGAAGGAATCATAGTCTCAGTCTGCTACTATGTAGCCTGTACGATGCAGATAATCCGATTTGGTTCTACGACAAGGTAATATTTCTAAAGCTTTATTGCATAGCACAATTTGTAGAACGTTATAGGTCGGTCAAATGTATAAGAGACAAGTAGTCACGGAGAGATGGAGAGAGTTAATCATGCAAGCCGTTGTAAAAATTCGTCTTTTAATGAAATATGTTACACCAATATTATTTAAGATGTACGCACGTATTGAGTGTATAATATACTGACAAAAGGTTAGGGTAACGTTTAACATAGGTTTGATAGTGTATATTTAATGTGTGTGTACATTCAATGTGTGAGAATCAATGCAAACCAATATGGTAGCAGATGCCGGTTTTTTCTAGTACTTCGGACTTCCGGGCGATGTGGCCGAGTCAGACGGTTTCTGATATCTTACGAGATGCAGACCTGAAAATAAAAAGATACCTGTTTACATCTTACTTGAAGAAGAAATAAAATACATAATAAACTTCATACAAAGCATAGATTTTTAAATCCACAAGCCACCTGAAAGATAATTTCAGCGCGCGAAAATACATGACATTTCAGCCCAAATTAGCCATTTTTCCAAGTGACCTTAAAATGTTAGGGGAAATGATAGAACCAAATGGCCGCTTGCATTCTGTACTCAGTTTCAGGTATTACTTGCAGAGCTGGACAAAAATACCTGTCAACCGATTACTTTTTTCACTATTTTCAACTGTGTGAGGCCTATATGGTCAGATACTGCTATTATTTTTTCCATAGGCTTACATTGTAAGAAATGACTCTGTTTGGCCCCCTCAAACCTTTTGTTGACACATGAGGTGCCATTTACCCTGTCAAATAGCCTTCCAGACACCAAAAAATAACATTTTTACATGGGCATGCCCGATCAATTTTTTTTTCTATTTCCATTCAAAGACAACCACCCGGACTGTGCATGGAATTTAGTGGTGAATTCCAACAAGTACTTACTTCACTAAATTGCTAATTTCAAAGTTAAATATATAGCCAGGCAGCTATAAAATACTTCAAAATGCACAGAAAACATTACATTTCCAGATTTTAAGGATATTTTTATGATTCAAAGCAACACATTTTTAACCAATCAGCTGAAGTCTCAGTGAATGCTACGGGTACACATTTTCAACGAATCCGAAGCCGGCAAATAATAACAACATTTGACCATATGATATTTGGCAGTTCACGAGAAGCTGAATGCTGATAATGGTATATACGCATTTCAAGCAGTTATACGAATATAATGTCATGAAGCTTACATTTGCGTCTGCCAGAATTTCTGCAACATACCATTCTTAAACTTGTTAATCAAAAACTCACATCAACAAATATTTCAAACATCAAAACAGCCTTCACTTCAAGGTTTTATCTCTAATGACAGATTTTGACCCTGGCCAATTCGAATCTGTGGCTGGAAACTACCAACTGCTACCTATGTTGTCAAGCAATGAAAACACTACACTGCACTGTAACTTCAGTAGATATGTCTTGTTCTGTAGGCGTAACATTGCCACACAACGCATAATGCATGTCTCCATGCGCCATGCAAACTATACAGCAGGTATAACTGAAAACAAATGTGCATGTAGTTCATTTGATAAGACAATCAAATAGTGCTTATTGTTACCGTATTTGATAAAATAAAGTAAAAAGTGGAAACTGCATATATTGCTCTACACGGCAAAATTGAAAAATGTTGCAGACTCGGTTTGACTGGAGTGTACAAAATGTGACAAAAGTAATTCCATTCCAGTCTTAAGGTATACAAATTTTTGTAACATGGTGTATTATCTTTAACGCTTTTATTAGCATCACACAACTGATGCAAAGTACTACATTATAATTATCTTGTATATGAATTGTATATGACGTTTGCATTTATGTACTACCTATAAGCCTTTTCTAATATTCATTATATGATATTGAGACATATAATTACGTTATAATCCTCCCACTTTGGAGGTTTAAAGGCATATAGTCTCGTCTTTTCAAAGATTAAATCAGCACCAAATTGTACGTGAACATTATTTTCCTCAGGGTGTATTACGAGACGACACTGCCGCTAATTACGTGAAGTTCAAGTGTCGAGACAAGTGTGGACGCGAAAAGCCGCAAGAACTAGCCAAGCCTCCGGGGCGTGGTGTGTGGGGTTCATGGGGAGCATGGAGTGCCCAATGTCCACCCGACACCGCAATCTGTGGTCTCAAAACAAAAGTGGAAAAGCCTAAAGGCTGGCATCGCGATGATACAGCCCTGAATGATGTTCAGTTTTACTGTTGTCTGTAAGATGACGTTTAAAATAACTATCGCCATGACGACGCCTTGTTGCAAATTACCATTTGCATCAACACAATATCTATATTTAATCATATCAATTGTGTACCAAATATTATCATATTATTTGTCTTTACTGTGTATATTGGTATAATAATAACAGTTAATAAAAAGCTTATTTTTCAAGGTTGTTCATTTTATTCTTAACTCCCTAAAAGCTGCTTTGAAATTATATAAAACGTTGTATAGAACAGATGGGTGCCCTAATTTTGTATACAGTTATACTACGTGCAAACACATCACAATGCTATCATTTTGAATAACTTTGATTTAAATATTACTACAATTTTGTCTTAAATACTGTAGCAAAGTCGTCATACACTCGTCATACTTTATTCCATGTAGATGGATTGAAAATGGGTTAGCAGACTTGGTTTTCTTGAGCCCTGTTCATGAGAGGTAATAAAATTTGCAATTCCGATTATTTTAGTAACATCTGTCAATCTGGCATTCTTACAGTTTTCTGTCATCTAAATCTACACGCGCTAAAAATGAATATATTTTCGTAATAATGGCTGCTTTCATTTTCGTATTATTTATGTATGACATTTCAAGAAAAGCAACATACTTTGCTACTTTAAAACTACGACAGAATGTAGCTTCAGATGGTTCCGCTGATAGAATGTAGCTTCAAATGGTTCCGATAATAGAATTTAGCTTCAGATGGTTCCATCGATAGAATGTAGCTTCAGATTGTACCGCCTATAGAATCTAGCTTCGTATGGTTCCGCCGATAGAGCTTCAGATGGTTCCACCGATAGAATGTAGCTTAACATGGTACCGCCGATAGAATGTAGCTTAACATGGTACCGCCGATAGATTGTAGCTTCAGATGGTTCCGCTGATAGAATGTAGCTTAACATGGTACTGCCGATAGAATGTAGCTTTAGACTATACCGTCGATAGAATGTAGCTTCAGATGGTTCCGTCGATAGAATGTAGCTTCAGATGATTCTGCCGTTAGAATGTAGATTAGAATGTAGCTTAAGTACCGCTTACTAGTGTAAAATGCAGCTTCAGATTACCTCTACGATAGAATGTAGCTTCAGATGGATTTTATTCTATTGCGGATGGCTTGTTACCAGAAAAAAGATGTTCTACTGGAACATATTCATTTTATGCCCGTGCTTGTGCACATAAGAATTAGCGAGTGCGTGTTTTGCCTTAGTAAGACCTTTATCTCGAAATCTCAAAATTAAGAATCATATTCATTTTTTGTTTTATGTTATCTTACAAAACTCAGATAAATACCATATATGTATGCACTGATGACTAAGCCACATGTTTAGGTTTAAATTGCGAAATACCTATTCCTTATCTGTCTACACAGTTAAAGAATTAACATGTCTCTTTTAATGTATAAACATGGAATTGTTTGTTTTCTTTTGCTTGCTAATGGAGTTTTTGCATTCGTGCTGTAAGTTATTTAACATCTAAACAAAATTTATCGGTCTGAATCAATGGGTTAAATGAATGGGCATATTTGGATTAAAAGTTAAAGGTACCTGCAGATTACATTTATGTTTGTATTTAAATACAAACTATCAAACAAGAGTTACTATTAAATCTTTTTTTTTATTTTGTTTGATTTCATGGTTGCGTCAATCAACAAATTTTGACCCAAACAAAGCAGCTAATGATCCACTCAATTTACTGTCCAAAAAAATAAAGTTCTTGAATTTATTTCCCTTTAAATAGCCGTTTTGACTCAAACCACAAAATTCCAAGCCCAAGAAATTTACTGATTCCACAGTAGCCCATGCCCTCTGACACTGGTTGGGGGATGTTGTTAGTTGCAAGTGTTTTAGGGGCAAACCCGCTTCCCACGTCCCCCACCTGCCTGCAACCTGGCAAATACGATATTTGTTGGGATCGCATTATTGCACTAATATTACGAAAACGTACAAATAAGTTTTGTTCTAGCTCATCATATTCATTTTATTGAGCGTGGAAACGAAGACCCTACAAACACATCTTTCAAGGCGGCGGTTTATGTTTTGTTAATCTATTTATCGTGAATCTTGTTTTCATATCGTTGTCTTGGCAACCCGCCAACTCCACATCCATCACACTGACCAATCTATCAGCAGCACGCTCTTAAAAAGCCCTTAAATGCTATAAAACTAGTAATGAAGTATAAAAAATATAAACCATCAACAATTCGCCACTACCTTATAGACGAACGTAAAGGACAAATGGTAAGGTCATTAAAAATTGCCTTGCGTCGTTCAAAAGTTTAGTCTTAGTATTAAGCTCGAGTTTAGTGGGATCGATAGCCTAATTAATGCATCACTGCATGCGTATTGCCTTAAACAAATTTTGATTTTGTTTGTTTGTTTGAGTTTAAAGTCATTTTTCAACAGTATTCAGTTAGGTAACGGCGGGCTGTGAACCTAACCAGTGTTCTTGGATTCTGTACCAGTACAAACCTGTTCTCCGAAAGTAACTGCCAACTTCCCCACATGAATAAGAGTTGGAAGACGAATGATTTCAGACACAAGGACTTCTATCAAATCATCACAGAGAACATACGCCTCGCCCGGGGATCGAACCTATGGCCCCGAGATCCGTAGAGTTGTGCCCTCCCTAATGAGCTAAGCGTGGGCTTAAACAACATATAAAAAGCATCGGATCCCATTGAAAACGTTTGAGATGAATTACAAATGATATTCTCTTCAAATACTTTGTCAAATTAAAAAAGGCATTGTTTGTAATGCTAGAAATAAAATAGTTCTTGAACAGCAAACATGTACTAGAAATGTTAAATTGAGGAAAACGATTTTTAAAGAGAATGTTCTGCAATTGAAATAGGACAAAGATAAACCTTCGTAGTTGAATTTAGCAGTTTTCAACGGTTAAACAGCAAACATTTGACTTATAAAGTGGCCACCATGTTTTTCTTAATACCAAAAATGATGGCAAGATGCCCCGTCCAACAACATTTCCTGTTCTTTATATATCTGCAACGATACTAAAACGTTAGTTTATGATAAAATGTCCAAAAATGTACTTTGGGCGCACAGAACGCAACAAAGCATCACAACAGTACACTCGTTTTGAATGAATTATTCATATATTATATTGCTCATGTATTTATATAAGTGTACAAACTGAGTGTTATCAATAAAATCTTGAATCTTGATTAAGGTAATGAAATGTGAAACACTTTAGAGCCCATAACACTGGCCTAGGGGGATCTCTGGAGTATGGTAAAATTGAAAGGAATTCATAATTCTAAAGAACAAGACCATATATTCATAAAATGGACATGGAATTGTTTTCGGAACACACAAAAAAAAAATGATTGCAAGGTGACATGACCCATAATATATATATTTTTACTGCCGGTCTTAGTACAGTTTTGTCTCATACAATGGCCATGAAACTGTTTTCTTAAAAGTGGTTGCAAGATGCCCAAGAACAAGCCTTCTTCTGTAAAGCTAAGACGCTACCTGAAATTGGGATTTCATAAAGGCCATGAAGTTTGTTTATTCATTATCACACCCTATAAACGACTGTACTCCCCGTTTTCCTGTTGCGACCGATCAAAACTATAATCTGACCGCTAAAAGTTGGAAGAAAACTATTTTAAAGTGATTAATGTGCTTAGTTGGCGTGTATATTTATTTTTCATTGGAAGCTGAACATGATTTCTTTCTTTATATAATGTGTTAGTCTGATTACAGGTAAATTTATAGCAAAACAACTCGATTGCTCATTGATTTTGTTCAGAAATTGCACATTGTTAGTGTCAAAAGTACATATTTTCTTGCTTGAAGAATGATCTACATATAAATCCAACCGTTTCGTGGATAAAGAAACAATGCTAGTTTGGTAAAATTAAATAAAACCTCCAATTTATTTATAACCGTCAATGAAAGAAGATTCAGTGTAATGTCCTGGCTTTATGCATGTTTGCTTGCAGTACTGTGCAAATGTTTGCGACTTTCGTAAAATAGACTGTTTTGTCTTGTAGCAATTAACTTATTTATTAAATATCGGCGTTTCCCTTGCTCTTGTAATATTTCTTCATAATTATAACCCGAAGGAGAGGGAGTCACCATACAGTCTGTCTGTCCGGTCTGTTTGTATGTGTGTCCCGCAATTATTTGAATACTGTTACACCTACCTGTCTCTCACACACGCACACGCACACGCACACAAAGGCAATATGTAATTAATGCCCGTCCTCTTCTTTTTCTTTTCTCTTTAAAGTCAATGTCACAAAGAGATCAAAGGTAAAAAAGAGGGTCAAATGTTCGTGTCCGTGCCCTAACGTCTTTATGCATTAAGGGATTCTAAAATAACTTGGCACAAATGTTCACCATCATGAGACTACGTGTGCACATGACACAGTTTCCTAGCTCCAATGTCAAGGTCAAATTTCAAAAGTAGGGTCGGTTCATTTTTCGTGTCCGGGCCATAACGTCTTTATGCATGAAGGGATTCTGAATTAACTTGTTACAAATATTTGCCATCATGAGTCGGTGTGTAGCGCATAAGACACAGGGGCCGTCTTATCAAACATTGTACGACTAAAATCGATCGTAGGTCAAAACTGAGATATCTGTCTTCTTGGAAATAGACACATTATACAGAAAACATGCTACCTGTCCGTAGGCCTACACATAGAATCTTGAACACATGAAATGGGTAACGTGTTTTGTTACTGCTACCAACAAAAGTGTTCAGACAAAATTTTGGTCGTACGATCCGATAAGATGTTTGATAAGATTGGCCCCTAGCTCCACGGTCAAGACCACAAAATAAAAATAAAGGGTTGATTTTTCGTGTCCGTACCGTAACTTATGTTACTTGTTCACGCATCCTAATGTACAATTATTTTACATAACAATCATTGTCTCTGTTTGTACTTCTGATTTTTAAAAAATGAATTTGTCCAGGACGGCGGAAGCGGGGGTACTAGTATAATGTAGCGACCGTTAGGCGGCAGCTCTAGCTTCTAGTACTTGAAGATAGAAATACGATTTATAGGCGTGCTTTTTTACGTTTATTACACATAAAATGAAGAATGCGCGTTATTGTAGAGGCTATATCTATACCAGTGAAACATTCCCCATATGGTTCTTGTGTAAATTCGTCACAATTTAGATCCATTTACTATACTTTCTAAAATATTATCCCATTGAAACCCATATGTCATCGCAAACTACAATTAATAAGCTGTCAAAATATGAAATAAGAAGATCTGGCGGATGGACATACAGACGGACGTTCCTACATATGGGTATTTATGTGGCTACTCTTTTGTTCTGTCTATTGTTCTTTTAGCCACGTAAAAGAAAAATAGCCACATAAAAGCCTTACGGAATGAATGATATCAAAGAGAAAGTACAGTTACCTATTGTTCCCATAGCCACTTAAGTATGCAAATGTGGGCTCAGACACATGGACAGACGGACGGGGGTAAACTTATAGTCCCCTCCTGTCTCACCTCATCGACGTTTTGAAGTCGGCAGGAAACATGTTTTTCGCGTGACTTCCATAGGGAATCGACGGAAGGTAATTTCTTGTGTGACATACTTTGGACGCTGTGTATACTTTCGGTTTTCTCATTCTGTATTTTATGAGAGTATATGTCTGTAAAACCAACACGAAATATTTACATGAAGATTCAGTTGCATTATATAATTAGATAGTCACAGACCCCTACCCCCACCCCAATAGGTTAGTACTGCATAGCACAGGCATTATCATACATGAAGACTGATCGATAGAGACACTTCGATATGTATTTTTATTTCATTTACGCCCTTTAAGGACATAAATCGCAAATTTAAGTCGCAAAATGGAAGACAGTGTCAGTCGCAAATAAGAGCTTAGATCAAATATCAGAATTGGCAAGTCGGCATACAGTGAATGTTCTTTTACCGTCTAGGTAAAAAGTAATTTCTTTCAAAAACGAAACCGCTATGCACCATCTTATTTAAATATATTTATGGAGTATGAATGCTTATTTTGATTATTGGATTGAAAATCGATTTGACATGTTATTCACAGTTTCGTGACTTGGTCAAGTAAATTTCTGTGCAATGAGTGTGATCAGTCAGCATTTTGTAAACATTACTTGTCCGTTTCATCTGTTATATCACCACATGCACATATTTATGTTCAACTTCTCGTAAAACTTAAATACACACACCATGTAAAACAAAAAAATTAATTTGAAGACGATTTCTTAACTTCGGTCTGCTAGTTGTTTGTTTTGATCGGTCGCAACAGGAAAAGTGGGAGTATAGTCGTTTATAGGGTGTGATTATTATTCGTAATTAATGCGACAAACATTTTAGTACTTTAAACGGCCAGTGTTTGTTTTATTTTGGTTCCTGACTAATTTAAAATATTCTACTCTATTCTGTGTATAAGGTGAACAAAATTAATACGAATGTCGCTACTTATTTACTGAATTGTGATCGTTTCATAACTAACATTTGATTATTGTTCAGAAATACATTATTCAAAAGTAATTTCCTTTCCCAGCGAAAATTAGAAATTTGGTTTTCGTCAAGTTCAAAGACAATGCAGCAACTAGAATATTAGCATTACCTTGTGACACAAAATGCAGTTATGTTGTCAGAAATATGGTGATTTTTTAACCCTAACCCTAACCCTAACCCTACTATATGTAAAAGTGTACCTCTGTACCTCTTCAGGTCAAATTGTGCATACAACGAAGAAGACAGAGGTTACATGCTATATTCGGTGAAGAATATACTCCTGGAACCAAAGTTTCATCACATCATCCAAATGAATATCACCAGATGTAATGATACGAGGCTGATTACATACATGGAAAAAGCTTGCGATGAACATAGAGATATGTTTAATAAGTAAGTATAATGACTTATGGTATTTTGTGACGCAAATATCATAGACATCTGAAAATTTAGATTTGTAAAACTGTCTGTTGACTTATTTCTATCTACTGCTTTTACAATCCAATGATTGTGATAAAGAGCTCTTTACAGGAGTTAAGTAAAATCAAGGAAAAAGAACCAACCACAGGAACGCATTCCAAAAATTAAACATTTCTCATTTAGCGAGGCTAGTCGACAAAAATCCCTACCTGGAATAAAGGGGACAACTTGTTTTCAGTCGAGCCCACGATAAGTGACAACACTTAGTCTTGGCCGATACTTATTGAAACAGTACCAATTTAAGTAGATCACGTAGCACTAAACGTTTGCCAGGAATCGAACACAACCGCTGGCGTTACAGTCCAGTCTACTTACCACTGTGCGTCTTCGTAACAAAACGATATAAAAGTGCATTCATGAAATTATAAATGATTAACATTTACGTAAAAACACTCAAAAATAAAGAAATGGTGACAAGCAAATCGACGAACAAACGAAGAATTTACCACTACCGGAAAGTAATGTATGTTCTCTTTCGTTATCACAACACGCCGATGCATTTACGTCTATTAAACTCTTAGATTATTGCCCTATTCATATTTCAGTTTTTCTCAGACATACTTCCCTGGTTTAGGATACTACGTTAGTGCATTCAACGGTGTGACGGAAATATCCGGGGAAAGATACTGGGAACTTATTGAGCATTCCACTGGCAAACAACATCAAGTTGGTGAGTGTGCCTACATTTTTACTTAACACCCTTAATCTATCATTATCATTAATTGCTACAGTAATAATTTAATAATGGTTTAATTATCAAGTTATGTAGTTTTTAAACTAATTCAGGTTATATTTCAAAGCTGTTAACCAAAAAAGTATTTTACGACATGATTAGAAGTCCAGTGAACAAATAGTTTGCGATCATTTAATTATACAGTCTTGTGTTAGTTAAAGACTGACTTGTCCCAGCATCTTTGTAACATAAAACATGCCACAATTTCCCCAAGGCATTTTTATTTGATCTTTAAATACACAATGTATATGTACTTCCGTTCAAATGTTTGATCAATACGTAGGTTTGCAAAAAGGCCTTTATTATTACTTGACCACTCCAGCCCAGTCATAAATTGTACGCATGACGGGCACTGTATTTTTTCAGGGGCAAACAAGTATGTACCTCAAGCCGGAGATCACGTGGCCTGGAATCTTACGGAACTCTACTTGTCAAAATACAACACCACTAGATAACTTTATCGATGCTTGCTATACAAAATCTGGTATATGAGATCACATGCTACAGTATTTTTACTATTATGTAAAGTTTTAAAGCCAGTTTTCGTGAAACAAAACAAGAAAAAAATTACCAAGTGTCGCGTATTCAAATTCTACTCCAGTGTGGAAATCCAATAATTTCAAGAGGTACAATAAGATAATGTTGTAACTTCTAAAGGTAGATTAAATACGAAAAAGGAAGTTAAATCATTTTGTTGATACGTTAATGCGAGAAATGGTTTCCAGATGTTTGGAAATATGTTCTGCAGTCAGTGAAATGCTGACACAGCTAAAGTACGTTCAAAAATATTAAGGTAATGGACCCGTAATGACAATCGACATTTTACGTGAGATTACGTAGTCTCTTGATGCTTATTCGGCATTCTTCGGTTGCTAATGTAGCTCGTGCAAGCAACCAGACGGAGAATGTCGAAGTCCGTTACGGAGAATACGTAATCGTGCGGAAATTGCCGATTTTAACTACGGGTTCATTACCTTAAAATATTAAATTTAGTGAACAAAAGGAGACTGTTTGATGTTGACCTATAGCATTATTTGAGATGTTGTTCTCAATGTGCGACCGAGCAACTGCAGATTTGAAAAAACTGTGACCGAAAATCAATGACTTATTTTTTTTGGAAACTAGTGGAAAGAAATATTTCAAAAACTAAGAAAGTAATTATTAATTGACAAGCTATTTCAGTTCGTAAGTGCCCTAACTGTCCATTTTAAGAAAAAGGTATGAAATAGAAGAAAAGAAACTCGTACAATATAATTTTTATCATGACCTTTGTCTATCAAGGAATTTCCGCATTAGTTATAAATATCGATCTCGAACATTATTAATATAGACATACGTAATATGCATTCAGGTACAAGATCCTTTAATTGTAAAAATAGTAACTGTTTTTGACATGAAATGCATATTTCTACAGTCGCAAATAACATTTACAAGTACATGTATATTCTGCTGTTGCCCTCGGCAATCTATCTGAATGAATGCATTAATGAAATAAAATCAAGCGGAATGACTGTCCTTACACTAGTTTAAAAAAGTACATAGCACTTTCTTATGTATTTCAGCATATGCATTTTAAAGCACTTTGGAACTGTGGCTGGTTTGAAAACTTTGGCCGTTGGTTTATTCTTAATCAATGGTTCACAAAAGTAATTACACGGCGACGAAACGAAGATTAAAATGTTCCAAGAGAGAAAACATATCGAAGAATCTGTCACCTTTGTAGGTGTACACAATTATTTGTAACAAACTGTTTACCTTTTACATAAAATCTAATTCAAATAAGTCATTAAATATACCGTAATTATCTACAACGGCAGTTATAAAAAATCATCTCAGTCAAGAAAGATGAAATACTAGCATGCTTACTATACTTGTGAGTTTTTGGCTTTTCATAGAACACGGTGGCGATACCCTGGGTATGCAGGGGTGCAAAATGGCGGCGGAATCTCTCGATTCAGGTAACATTTTTCATTATTACTGTCTTAATACTTAACCAATTTTAACGAAATAAAGACGAGTGCCCGCTCATAAGAATACTACACCCTCGGCTGTAAAGCTTGGGCTGCTGAGTTTGGTAGTTTTTGTGAAAAGTGCAACGGCGCATTCTGACGGAAAAAATGCAACTGCTATGTAGGGGGGCATTTTTATGAAAATGACTAAACCAACTATCCCCGTGTGTTTCGAAAGACGGCTTGTAGGGCGGAACCGGGCTTGACATGTTCCAAAGCTGTTGTAGAACTTTAGCAAGTGAAATCGGCAGTTTTCGGCAATTCCGTGCGATTGAATAAATAGAATAAACCTCGTACACTGAACTGTGCACTGTTAATATTAATAGTCATACGCGACGACACGTCGACACTTGGGTTATTGTGACAGGAAAGGCCGTACCGGCGACAGTAACCATCAGAACAAATCAACACCCTTTACAATATTTACAAATTTATTTACATAAGATGATTATTAACAATGAATAGATATGAAAAGAAAAAAAAACTGATTAGAAGAAAGAAAAAAAAAAGAAAGTTCAGTATCTCTAGATACAAAAGTTCTTAAATTCCATTCTAATCTGACGTGACACAGTTCTTTAATTCAATTGTGAACTTTAAGTAGCACAAACAAAACATATTTCTAAATTCAGTCCCTTTAAACCGTGAATACGTTGATTCCGTGTTGGCTCCCTATGGTGGTAGGTGATTGCATCCCTGAGCTGACTTCAGAGGATAACAAAAATCATCGTCTTTGCGGTTTACGGCACAACCATGGGACGAAAGCTCTGCGCTGGGAATATCACATCCAGGCGAGTGAAGACAAGTGAACCTCGGGCATTGTACTTCCGGGTTATGACATCACCAGGAAAATCGTCTGGCGGAAGAAGCTAAAATATATTAACATATGGTAAGCACCATAGCAAAACAAATAAGTCAGGGCATAAAACTGCTCCTTTGGGTACACCATACCTCCGTAGGCTCCCATAAATAATACGTGCTACTTATACAAAACATATGTGCTACTAAGTTCATACGTCACATGATTAAAATACGTCACTTATTACTTCCATTATTACAAAGATTACTTACTTAAAAGACTAAAGTTAAAGTATGAAAAAGATATGAAAAGTATATGATGAAACATTATAGTAATGGAAATGATAAACTGCAGCCATTTTTAACAACTACAAATTAACAAAATTCAATGTAAATCAAACGTTATATGAGAGTTGGCATCCATATAATATCTAATGCCATACACTACAACGGACATTAATTAGATGTGCTATAGACTGGCACACAATTACAAATTACAATAATATATTACAAACATGGCACTAGACTTGCCATATAGATTTATACATAACAATACAATGCAGTAATGGCGTTCCATAATTAACAAAATGTTTGACATAAGTTTTTGAAACAGTGCTTTACAATTATCACGATACAAATTTCAGTACAAATTTTACATCTTATATAAATGAAACATTTAGACTCCTCTTTCTAAATAATTTACAGAAGTCTGAAAAATTTAATAAATCATCCTGACATACCGAAACTAGCTAAAATCATATGCCGAAAAGTAAATGTTACAGAATTCTGTAGAATGAACAAAAATTTACCAAATAAAAATCGTAATGCAAAAATCATACAAAAATCTAACAAATAAATTTCTTACCTCGATCGAGCATAAATTTCTAGCAAGAAAATAATTCAGACATAGATTCGTCTATAAAGTCGTAAGGTGGTGTGCGCAAGGCATATCTAGTCCAGTCTATTTAAAGGATAATGTCCCGCCAAATACTAAATTTCATGGGATTCACGGCTAAGCCGTGAGCTATGACTATTGTCATTTTCACGGGATTCACGATATAGCCGGGGAATCTAACTACTTTGGCGCGAATTTAAATTGACAATTTGAGGCCCATTATAGTGGTTTTGGGGATAAAACATAAATTACTGACGTTTATAAAATATCAACTTTCTTATTACTGAACAGAATTTAATGAAATTTACATGGAAATTTAAGTTATGAAATACAGAAAAACATGAGAGGTATTTCATGCGTGAAATCTGACATTTACCTCAATAACTCAAAAATTTACAAAAAGATGATGCAATACCTGCATTTACACTTCAGATAAAATAAGGCCCGTATGTCAATTTGTGACAGTTATAATGGTCCCGACTTTTTAAAAAAATGTTGCCGGTTTATCCCAATTGTTCCGTTCGATCTGGAAACAGTACAAATCATCAATATTTTCCATTGCAATGAACAGTTTAAAATTTGAGCTATCGAAAGCTATTGCAACCGGCAATTCTGGCAAATCTGCGACAATTGTCTGCACTAGGCGATAATCGCTTGAAACAAGTTTTATACATTTAGAAACACGATCGTCAATCATAACTCGGCCTTCTGGATCAAAACATAGAGAAGCCCATCTCGGATATACGGGGATATCCTTTGCCAGTTGGATAACGTTGTCTGAAGAGTCCATATACGATAGAATTTTGGTATCAGTTATCAGCATGACGTTCTTTCCAGGCATATGTTCAATTTTCCATGGACATGTAACAACTGCATATCCGGATTTGTCAGACATTACTGTTTTCTGTAGTTTCCCATTCACATCAAAAATTCTAATATGTCCAGGTCCTTCATTGTCTTGACCACCGCACGCTACAAATAGCCGTGAACTGCAATGTGCAATTCCACGGCAGTGTTCGCCTGTCCCAAATGACGTTTTGGTTATCATATGTCCATCTTTCCCGACTTCGATTAACAAGATCAAATTACGCGAAGTAAGGGTTACAGCATACATTTCACCTTCTTCTAAATTGCAGATTCCAAACGGATTTGATTGAACGTCAAGTTTGCTTTTTATACTTCCTTTGCACGTGTCAACAAGCTTGATGGCACGATTTGTCCAGTCTGTAATTAAAATCATTTCGCATCCTACCACGCATACGCCAAATATTAAAGTACTTGTCTCCAAACGCTGTAAAACGTTTATCTTCGTTGGTTCCGAGGAACTGTATAGACTTTTGTCGTCATCAAAATAGCCAAATCTCTCAAAGGCGGTTAGTTTTTCGTTGTACAGTTTATCTCTTTCATAACCTATTGGAGTAGATAAAGGTTTACACGTGTCGTTTGAGATAGTGTTTTGAACTGATTTCAGGTGTACTTCGGTTTTCTTCATTTGAATAAATTTGTACTCATCGCAGATGTTTTCTTTCTGCAAGACTGCTAGCGTTGTATCTAAGTTTGCAGCAATTTTCGAATAATGTTCAATATCAGTTTTGAGGTCTTCATTTTGTTCCGTGTACTTTGCTTCAATTTTCTGGTTTTCTTTATTGAGTGAAAGACTTAATCTCTCAAAAGTATTTTCAGTATCTATTTTTATTTTCTCTAACACACGCAATGAATCATTCCTATCCTCTTCAAGAAATGTGATGTCTGTTCTCTTTTTGTCAATTGCATGTTTCAGTTTAATTTGTGTTTCTGTAATCTCCTGCGTAATCGTTTGTATCTCCGTAGTTTTCGCGACACTTATAATGGCAACTAAACTTTGACATCTACTGTGTTCTGTTGCTTTGCAAATTGGGCAACAGAGTTTATCATCTGATATACAAAACCATTCTATAAATTCATTTAAGTGAATAGGACATTCTTCTTTTTTATTTATCTTCAATTCTTTTCCATGTTCGTCTGGTGTTTCTTTTGGAACAAGTTTGTGCTTTTTACTAAGTTTAACGCCTCGATGCATTTCCACACATTTCTCGCATAAATATTCCTCACATTCAATACAGTATAGCATAGAGTCGATTACTTTATCATTTTCCAGACAAGGCTGACATGGTTTGCATAATGTCTCCTCAGAGCCACCTATCGCTTCACCTTCACCACAGGTTTCATGTGATTCAGTTGTTACGTTTTCTGTTGCTGCATTTGTGTCTTCACATAATTCCTGATTAGTGTTTTGATCAGTGTTTTTAGTGGTAACATGACTTCTCGTAGCCTCAGTTTGATTTATTTCTTCTGATATAACATCCATATTAAATGCTTCATTTGCCTCCATATTTTCAGTTATGTTTAAATTCCCTTTAGAGTTTGTCGTTGTAAAACCTTCCTCTTCACCTAACACTGTGTCTCCAGTAGGAGCAACATCATCTACAGTCTTGTCCGACATCTTTAGAAACACTTCAGACAAAGATTTCAAACTAACCTAAGTATAATCATGTCACTCAGTAACTCCCTATAAGGTCACTGCGTTTTTTTTCATATGTTAGATTAATTTCAACATTATCACTAGGCAAAGCTTTGATATAAAAAGAAAGCTAGCAAAGTAATCACACTGTTTCAATAATGATAAAACCCAAATTTGTAACTCTCTTATTAGATTACTGCGTTTTTGCGCAAGCTATTGTTTTCTGAAAACACTTCAACCCAACAAGTGTGTTACTCATCGCATTTTTCAAAAATGAATAATGAAACTATATATTAATGTATTTACTTGCTTTACATGCACGTGAAATTTGATAAGCTTATCGATATCTACGAACAATAAACAATAGATAGGATGAATGTGCTAAATCCATTTATTCTTACTCTTGTATATTAATAACATGTGAACTACGGTTGTCGGGCGCGAAGCTGCCTATACGCGAGTATGCGGTTGCGTCCACATCATTTTGATAAGTTACTGCTTGCGGTGTATCACATCAGAATGCATTTTCAGTCTTAGCTATGCTGCATAGCTACAGGCAGGAGCCCCTTCGAAATTTGCAAGCAAGAAAGTCTGCAAATTAGACTTTATTTAAATCCGTAAATATCATACATGTCTGGTCCTGTTTTTTATTTATATAACATCATCATCGCTCATTCAAAATAATTGTGATTTTGAAAAGTTCAGTTACATACACCCCACTAAAAAGGAAAGAAAGAATAACAAAATGCCCTGTGATCATATTGTTTCATGTTACAGCTGCACAATAGTACCCGAAGAATTTTGTACATGCAGCTTGCTCATTCACTTTCAAAATAAACGAGAAAATACATATTATCTCAAAGAATAAACATTGGGTTGATAAGATTGTATTGAGCAGTCCGCGAATTTTTACGACACAACTCATAATATAAATGTAAAAACAAAAATGTGTTTATGAACATGAGTAAGCCACCAAATGTACGTCAAATTCTACGATATTCAGTCTTGATTTCATATTCTTCCTGGGGAATATCTTCTATATCTACTTACAGATGGAGGATACACCTCCCCCACGCCCTCAAGCCTTAAACGGCTCAGTCCCAACTACGCCGATCAACTTCATTTTCATCCTGCGTCCACTTCATTTTCGGCTGGCCACAGCCTCGCTGTTGTAATATAATACAGACGTATATTGCCATTTTGCAGCCAGTTTCTTTGTACCCTTTTAATTTGACCACAAATTTCCCCATCGTGAACATTAATGTACAATTGTATGTTCCTATCTTTATCTGCTAAATAAATTCGTTTAAGCTTTTCGCATTAGTAAATCTATTTCAGTATATCAAAAACACATTTAAACAATTATCTTACACTGTAGAAACAACTACATTGTAACTCGGTCTTTATAAAAAAGATAATAATAATTCTCATTATGTGCAAATAATGAATAATTGTCATCACGGAAACAATAGCACACACTTTTAACTGAAATTAGCGACAGAGTAGGGGTCATATATACATGGAGCATTCATTTTGATTTTAGTGTCAACATTTACTTGAGGCCATTCCAAACTAGATCTATGTTAAGCGCCATCATCATTCTTTACATCCGACCTACCAGGCAGGAAAAAAGCGTCAATAAAAAGCAACATTTTTTTAAAAATTCTACGTCATCATTCTTGATACAAACAAAGCGGTTCATCAAGACACAAAATACAAAATCATAAATATAAACAGGGAAAATAATTGAGTTTAAAAGAATATTTGTTGAAACATATATTTAGCCTTTATTATATTATCATCTGTGTACATACATTAAATATTTACATGCACAATTTTACATTGCCTTCTAGAACATTTCAAAGAAAGTTCCATATACACCGCCGTATGTTTCTCTAAATTGTATTTTGGTATTTGTTACATGTAAAGATGGTGAGATCTGTTCAACCCGGGGCTAGAGGGCCTGGACGGTACTATTCATTTTCACTTCTATTTTCACTTCCGTCCGTGAAAATAGACTCAGTCCAACAGAAAAAGTGGCGCACCACAGGTCGCCTAATAAGACATGAATGAAAATGTTCCATGTTCGGTTCATGTTGAGCCTGTTCATGAACGGTAAGTATTCATCTTCATATTCAAACCGAGCATGCAACAGTTGCATTTCTGTTGTTTTGGTATCTACTTGTTTAATCTTATATCTTTTTAATCTGTGTCTGTCAATTATATACGTAATTACAAAGGTTGCTGCTAATCGTTAACTGAAATTCAGCTGATATGAAATATGAGCTAAAATGTAACGATGACAAGGAACGCTCATTTAACAATAGATTTTTATGTGTTTGTTTTAGCTGCAAACATAATCATATCCTGATACAGATTCCATTAGACTATGACTCTCGGTTTCTATGTTTTAGTATATGATAAACTTTCATTTAAAATTACCTAAGCTATACATATATAGCGGACAAACTTGCCGGAGGTGCTACATAAAAACGTAGATTTACAAAATACTGGTAAAATTGATTTCATAGATAAAAATTATGTCATAACCAGAAACGTTGAACGAATGTTTAATGATTTATTAGAGCTTCAGACACATATAAATGTATTTACAATCAATTAATGTCTTAACTAATTAATTATTTAGAAATTCACTTCAAGTTATTCTAAACAATATATAAATGATCAGATAGACAATTTACAATTAACTCATCAAGTGACCTCTTACTACAGGAACACTATTTGAATACAACAAAATACGCTTGCATGAATATTAACAATAAATAGCAAGCATAACACAGCAATATCAAACATGCAAATTTCAGAAGATAACTGCATAATCTGCTGTATCACAACAATGAAACATGTATACTAATATATATTAAATATATGTATAATAATCAATAAAACTGAAATTTTCAGTTTTTATGTATATAAACACAAATGTATAACAAAATTCAACCTTTCATATAATAAATAAGCGGATTCAAATGAAAAGTATTATATATGGGTGGGTGGGAGTGGCAATTTTCAAAAGAACATCTTTCTCGATATGTGTCTGACAAAACTGTGCTGAAAGGCGCGAAAGTATATTCTTTTATTAACTACGGCGTAAGAATACAAATATGACCTGTGACCTAACTGAGTGTGTAAAATAACCTATGACCTAAGAGAGGAGAATAACAGATAACCAATCAAAAAGGGTGTTATATTTCCATAATTAAAAGATTTTGATAGTAAACAAAATGCTCTAAATTATGTCATAACCAGAAACGTTGAACGAATGTTTAATGATTTATTAGAGCTTCAGACACATATAAATGTATTTACAATCAATTAATGTCTTAACTAATTAATTATTTAGAAATTCACTTCAAGTTATTCTAAACAATATATAAATGATCAGATAGACAATTTACAATTAACTCATCAAGTGACCTCTTACTACAAAAACAATATTTGAATACAACAAAATACGCCAACTCCCAGCCAAACAAAAAACAAGCAAACAAATAAAGGAAGAAATATAATTTGAAGGTCGCAATAAGCAACTTATAAATGTAAACTGGTAAGCTTAAATGTAAAGCAAATGTAAACTGTTAAGCTTAAATGTAAAGCAAATGTAAACTGGTAAGCTTAAATGTAAAGCAAAAGGCAAAGCAGTCAAATATGACAATGCAAAATAATCTGCTATAACATAAATGTAAAGCAATTTGAAAGCAAGCAATGGTAACAAAAAACAAGCAATCAACTATATCCACACTTACAGTTTTTGTCGTACTGTGAATAAACTGCAAAGGATAAATTTTACAATAATAGCACATATCACATAATAACACATATCAAGCACATTTACAAATATATGTATAATGTATAAAATAGTGTGAATGAATGAATGCAGAGATGTTAGAATGAGAACCTAAGTAAGGACAAGAGTAACGTGAGGATACCATTACTACAAGTCCTAAAACCCTCAAAGGAGTAAATATACCTCCTTTAAGAGGGGGAAAAGCCCATAAGTGAAATAGTGTTACTATCACTATATGAGTGTAAAAGACCAAAGGAATGTGTTCTCCCTTTAAGGTCTCCAATACATGTTTGTATTAATCCTACTCAATAATCCAACATCACTACATTCATTCATATGTCAACTTTAACCGTGATTCCATCACTATATATATATAGTTATAATTTTCAGTGGTTGAAATATACAGGTTTTGTAAAAATACCAATTGTAAATTTAATTATTGTATATTGTGTCAACAACATATGTTCACAGTGAGTTGTGAACCTAAATTTACCAAGATATGACTATATTTGTACCACCTGTTGGTCTTTGGTAACATCATTTTACATAGCAAATTTTCCTTTAAGTAAATGTGATATTGTATGAATGAAAAATTTCTTTAATAGACGCGTACCTTCACAGTTTAAATGTAATCCCCCATCCCTTACTGCGTACAAGTCTGAAACTGGTTTACCTCGATAGAAAAAAGGCCGATATGAATGAATGAACTGACAATTGCGTTCTTTGCATTTAGCTTCCAACCGTTTGTTTACAAGTTTAACCTTTTCGTTCGTTAATGTATAATCTATCGGTCGAGGCAAAATACTGGAGATGACAATATGTGTAGAAGAAATGGATCTGATCAAAGTAATTAGGTTATTGAAATAACTTAAAATCTGATCTACTGACAATTCATCGTGTGAATTGATATCGTTGGTCCCAATATGTATAATTGTAAAAGGTTTTTCAACTAAATAATGTTCACGTTGTATCTTGGCTGTAATTCTAACCAGATTACTTCCAGGGAATGCATGAACCTTCGTGTACCAAATACCATCTACATTCTTGGCTATGGAGTCAGATATTATGTGAACTCGTATATCTGTAATGAGAAAACCTCAACTTGTATCTTGAATAGTATCAAACATACGTGATAAAATGGCTATCTTATCGGACCAATTTAGTTCTAAATATGATTTATAGGCATCGGACTTCCAGTCACCCAAGAGTTGAATATGTTCTGGTGGAATATTTGACCTGTGAGCTGGGGTAGTGAAACCGCGTCGAAAAGAATGACTTGAAAAGAGCTTAGGATGTAAACCTATTGAACCGATGCATTCCCTTAACTTTTTCTGGAACTTATGGTATGTAATATAAGAGCCATTAGGAAGAGAAAATAAGATATGGTTATGTCTATGTAATTTTAATGTCTGGAGTTGTTCATATGCTACTACTGGACATAATCTTGAATCTTTAAGTCTTAATAAAGGACTAATTACCTCTCTTTCTCCAAACTGAATAGTTTTTGACCAGTTTGAATGAACCAGGATATAATTTCCGAAATATTGTACGCTTTTAGTGCTTAAATAATGACCTTTTCTTATGTCAGAAGTACTAGAAGGAACCAAGTTTGATTTCCTGGCAACGAGAAAAAATGCGAATAAAAATAAACACCAGTAGACCGTATTTTCTGGAAATGAAAAGTCTAAATTATCATGTATTTGTAATAAAATTTCTAAAGTAATAGGTTCAGCTCGTTTGACTGATCTTGGGTTCAGTCTTTGTATTCCTTTAAGTGAGAGATTAATCAAGTATGAATTAATATGATCAATATTATATCCTAAACACAAATGTAAAGTTTTGACACCACAGATGTAATTTCTTATACTGTCAACAGATAGGAACGTTCTACTAAGAAAGTGTGCATACAGTTGTAAGGTTGACGTTGACGCTGGTAAAAAGCATAGTTTAAAATATAAACAGAATAAAATAAAGCTTTCCCACTGAATACGTAGGTTTTTGTTTGTCCCTTCTGCAAAGGCTGACCGAGTGGAGTGTCTAAGTTCTTGTTTCAATACCTTAAACTCTGAACCTGAAACAAGAATTACCAATCATGAAGAAATCTAAAGTGACTTTCCGTGACTGTGACATCTACAAGGGAAGAGACTTGAGGAACCCGACTATAAAATTCTGCAGCATATCGAGGATCAACATGCCACCTGCTTAAACAATCTGACACACGATTTTCACTACTAGTTAGATGTGACACTCTTATCTGGAATTCATGTATTGAAGCAATGAAGCAAATCTCTCTCAAACATTGTTGTAGGAAAGTGCTTCTTGCCTTACCTGTATTTATGACAATACAAACAGCTAGATTATCACAGAAAATGTTAACCTTTTTTTTCTGCGTAACTCAGCTCCCCATAATTTCAAAGAGACCATAACTGTCAACATCTCTAGACTTGTGATACTTAAGTTCTTGTCTAAAATGAATTCTGGAAAAGTGCTGTGGAAAAATTTATTACCACAAATACCTCCACAACCTGTCAAACAACTATCAGAACTGAAAACGCTGTCTGTGTTTGACCAGTCACCGTAATCGATTAATGAGATACCGTTGTACAGAGGTAAAAATTCATTCCACCAAGACAGATCCTTTTTGACTACTGAGGGGATAGTATAGATATCACAATGAGCAGCGTGACATTCTCTTAACCAATTTAAGATCCTGTTTATAAAAACCCTGCTTGATCTTACGCATGCTCCGACAAAATTTAATTTTCCGAGCAATTGTTGGATATCTTTCAAAGATGCTGAATCTCTATTTAACCAGGATGACACTAACATCTTAATCTCCTCAAGTCTCTCCTTTGTGACCTTGTGACAGGAAAGGCCGTACCGGCGACAGCAACCATCAGAACAAATCAACACCCTTTACAATATTTACAAATTTATTTACATAAGATGATTATTTACAATGAATAGATATGAAAAGAAAAAAAAAACTGATTATAAGAAAGAAAAAAAAAAAGAAAGTTCAGTATCTCTAGATACAAAAGTTCTTAAATTCCATTCTAATCTGACGTGACACAGTTCTTTAATTCAATTGTGAACTTTAAGTAGCACAAACAAAATGTAGCTTCTAAATTCAAAATACAGTCCCTTTAAACCGTGAATACGTTGATTCCGTGTTGGCTCCCTATGGTGGTAGGTGATTGCATCCCTGAGCTGACTTCAGAGGATAACAAAAATCATCGTCTTTGCGGTTTACGGCACAACCATGGGACGAAAGCTCTGCGCTGGGAATATCACATCCAGGCGAGTGAAGACAAGTGAACCTCGGGCATTGTACTTCCGGGTTATGACATCACCAGGAAAAATCGTCTGGCGGAAGAAGCTAAAATATATAACATATGGTAAGCACCATAGCAAAACAAATAAGTCAGGGCATAAAACTGCTCCTTTGGGTATACCATACCTCCGTAGGCTCCCATAAATAATACGTGCTACTTATACAAAATATATGTGCTACTAAGTTCAAACGTCACATGATTAAAATACGTCACTTATTACTTCCATTATTACAAAGATTACTTACTTAAAAGACTAAAGTTAAAGTATGAAATGATATGAAAAGTATATGAGGAAACATTATAGATACGGACATGATAAACTGCAGCCATTATTTACAACTACAAATTAACAAAATTCAATGTAAATCAAACGTTATATGATAGTTGGCATCCATATAATATCTAATGCCATACACTAAAACGGACATTGTATGTGTGTGCAATAGACTGTCACACAATTACAAAATACAATAATATATTACAAACATGGCACTAGACTTGCCATATAATTTTATACATAACAATACAATGCAGTAATGGCGTTCCATAATAACGAAATGTTTGACATAAGTTTTTGAAACAAAGTACTTTATAAATATCATGTTACAAATTTCAGTACAAATTTTACATCTTATATAAATGAAACATTTTAGATTCCTCTTTCGAAATAATTTACAAAAGTCTGAAAAATTTAATAAATCATCCTGACATACCGAAACTAGCCAAAATCATGTGCCGAAAAGTAAATGTTACAGAATTCTGTAGAATGCACAAAAATTTACCAAATAAAAATCGTAATGCAAAAATCATACAAAAATCTAACAAATAAATTTCTTACCTCGATCGAGCATAAATTTCTAGCAAGAAAATAATTCAGACATAGATTCGTCTATAAAGTCGTAAGGTGGTGTGCGCAAGGCATATCTAGTCCAGTCTATTTAAAGGATAATGTCCCGCCAAATACTAAATTTCATGGGATTCACGGCTAAGCCGTGAGCTCCGACTATTTGTGTTTCCACGGGATTCACGATATAGCCGGGGAATCTAACTACTTTGGCGCGGATTTAAATTGACAATTTGAGGCCCATTATAGTGGTTTTGGGGATAAAAACATAAATTACTGAAGTTTATAAAATATCAACTTTCTTATTACTGAACAGAATTTAATGAAATTTACATGGAAATTTAAGTTATGAAATACAGAAAAACATGAGAGGTATTTCATGCGTGAAATCTGACATTTACCTCAATAACTCAAAAATTTACAAAAAGATGATGCAATACCTGCATTTACACTACAGATAAAATAAGGCCCGTATGTCAATTTGTGACAGACCTGCATAGTCATTGTACGGCTGTTGAATAAAACACCTAAAAATATCATTACTTCAGATGGGGCACATGCTTTATCAACAGCTTCTTCAATCCCCCTCTTAATAAACAGTTCTCGGATCTTGGTACCTTTCTTGAACTGGCGAGATTCCTTTATGGATCTCAGAGTTATGGCCCCTGGAAGGGCCAGAATTAGCTATTTTGACCTTGTCTGCACAATAGCAGCTTCATTTATGATTTGAATTTAATCAGACTTGCACAAAACTTGTGTCGCCATAAGATCTCAGTTCCTTTGTTGAACTGGCCAGATCCCATTATGGGTTCCAGAGTTATGGCCCTGGAAGGGCCAGAATTAGCTATTTTGACCTTGTCTGCACAATAGCAGCTTCATTTATGATTTGAATTTAATCAAACTTGCACAAAACTTGTGTCGCCATAAGATCTCATTTCCTGTATTGAACCAGCCAGATCCCATAATGGGTTCCAGAGTTATGGCCCCTGATAGGGCCAAAATTAGCTATTTTGACCTTTTCTGCACAATAGCAGCTTCATTTATCATTTTATTTTTAGCTCACCTGTCACAAAGTGACAAGGTGAGCTTTTGTGATCGCGCGGTGTCCGTCGTCCGTCCGTGCGTGCGTGCGTCCGTAAACTTTTGCTTGTGACCACTCTAGAGGTCACATTTTTCATGGGATCTTTATGAAAGTTGGTCAGAATGTTCATCTTGATGATATCTAGGTCAAGTTCGAAACTGGGTCACTTGCCTTCAAAAACTAGGTCAGTAGGTCTAAAAATAGAAAAACCTTGTGACCTCTCTAGAGGCCATATATTTCATAAGATCTTCATGTAAATTGGTCAGAATGTTCACCTTGATGATATCTAGGTCAGGTTCGAAACTGGGTCACGTGCGGTCAAAAACTAGGTCAGTAGGTCTAAAAATAGAAAAACCTTGTGACCTCTCTAGAGGCCATATAGTTCATGAGATCTTCATGAAAATTGGTCAGAATGTTCACCTTGATGATATCTAGGTCAAGTTTGAAAGTGGGTCACGTGCTATCAAAAACTAGGTCAGTAGGTCAAATAATAGAAAAACCTTGTGACCTCTCTAGAGGCCATATTTTTTATGGGATCTGTATGAAAGTTGGTCTGAATGTTTATCTTGATGATATCTAGGTCAAGTTCGAAAGTGGGTCACATGCCTTCAAAAACTAGGTCAGTAGGTCAAATAATAGAAAAACCTTGTGACCTCTCTAAAGGCCATATTTTTCATGGGATCTGTATGAAAATTGGTCTGAATGTTCATCTTGATGATATCTAGATCAAGTTCGAAACAAGGTCATGTGCGGTCAAAAACTAGGTCAGTAGGTCTAAAAATAGAAAAACCTTGTTACCTCTCTAGAGGCCATACTTGTGAATGGATCTCCATAAAAATTGGTCAGAATGTTCACCTTGATGATATCTTGGTCAGATTTGAAACTGGGTCACGTGCCTTAAAAAACTAGGTCAGTAGGTCAAATAATAAAAAAAACCTTGCGACCTCTCTAGAGGCCATACTTTTCATGGGATCTGTATGAAAGTTGGTCTGAATGTTCATCTTGATGATATCTAGGTCAAGTTTGAAACTGGGTCAACTGCGGTCAAAAACTAGGTCAGTAGGTCTAAAATTATTAAAATCTTTTGACTTCTCTAGAGGCCATATTTTTCAATGGATCTTCATGAAAATTGATCTGAATGTTAACCTTGATGATATCTAGGTCAATTTCGAAACTGGGTCACATGCGGTCAAAAACTAGGCCAGTAGGTATAAAAATAGAAAAACCTTGTGACCTCTCTAGAGGCCATATTTTTCATGAGATCTTCATGAAAATTAGTGAGAATGTTCACCTTGATGATATCTAGGTAAAGTTCAAAACAGGGTCACGTACCTTCGAAAACTAAGTCAATAGGTCAAATAATAGAAAAACCTTGTGACCTCTCTAGAGACCATATTTTTCAATGGATCTTCATGAAAATTTGTCAGAATTTTTATCTTGATAATATCTAGGTCAAGTTCAAAACTGGGTCACATGAGCTCAAAAACTAGGTCACTATGTCAAATAATAGAAAAAACGACGTCGTACTCAAAGCTGGGTCATGTGGGAAGAGGTGAGCGATTCAGGACCATCATGGTCCTCTTGTTACCAAACTGGCACACAACTTGTATCACCACAAGATCTTGGTTCCTTTCTTAAACTGGCCAGATTCCATCATGGGTTCCAGAGTTATGGCCCCTTAAAAGTCCAAAATTGGCTATTTTGGCTTTTGCAGCCATATAGAGACTTCATTTATGGTTTTATTTGATACAAACTTCCAGAATATCTTCATCAACAATAAATCTTGGATTCCTTGACAAATCAGATCCAATCCTAGCTTCCAGAGTTATTTTATATCTTATTACCTCCCCTGATTGTAATCAAAATGGATTTATATCAGTTTAGGACTTATTTGAAATTTCATTATTGTCATTAGTTGGACTGAGCCAATCAGGGTAGATAACTATGGACTGATTTTATGTCAAATTACCTCCCTTTATTTCAAATTAAAATGGGTATATCTTTGTAACTAATGAAGATACTGATCTAAAATTTCATTTATGTCAACAGATTTATTTGGCAGATCCTTCTTTTGTTCACTTACAATAATTTTTTTTTAATTATTTCCCTTTTACGTTACTATAAATAGCTTGTTTTTAGTAACTTTTTTATATTTGGCTGTAGGGAAAAACCGAGACCACTTTTCTGTGGTACAACATGGATGGTACCTCCAATTTTTATGTGTATTTTGACATATCTGTACCTTTTAAGAATTTTTTTTTCTTTTTGGTTAAATTTCTTCCCTTTGTTGTTCCTGTCCTTTGGACTTAGATATTTTTCTGAGGACAAGAAGTGCAATGATAACAGGTGAGCGATATAGGGCGATCATGGCCCTCTTGTTGTGTGTATATTGCTCTGCATTTGCATTGCATTGCAGTGCTCTTGTTTTTATTTGGCAGATCCTCCTTTTGTTCACTTACAATAACTTTTTAGCTCACCTGTCACAAAGTGACAAGGTGAGCTTTTGTGATCGCGCAGTGTCCGTCGTCCGTCGTCCGTCCGTGCGTCAGTGCGTCCGTGCGTCCGTAAACTTTTGCTTGTGACCACTCTAGAGGTCACATTTTTCATGGGATCTTTATGAAAGTTGGTCAGAATGTTCATCTTGATGATATCTAGGTCAAGTTCGAAAACTGGGTCACGTGCCATCAAAAACTAGGTCAGTAGGTCTAAAAATAGAAAAACCTTGTGACCTCTCTAGAGGCCATATATTTCACAAGATCTTCATGAAAATTGGTCAGAATGTTCACCTTGATGATATCTAGGTCAAGTTCGAAACTGGGTCACGTGGGGTCAAAAACTAGGTCAGTAGGTCTAAAAATAGAAAAACCTTGTGACCTCTCTAGAGGCCATATTTTTCATGAGATCTTCATGAATATTGGTCAGAATTTTCATCTTGATGATATCTAGGTCAAGTTCGAAACTGGGTCATGTGGGGTTAAAAACTAGGTCAGTAGATCTAAAAATAGAAAAACCTTGTGACCTCTCTAGAGGTCATATTTTTCATGAGATCTTCATGAATATTGGTCAGAATGTTCACCTTGATGATATCTAGGTCAAGTTCGAAACTGGGTCATGTGGGGTCAAAAACTAGGTCAGTAGATCTAAAAATAGAAAAACCTTGTGACCTCTCTAGTAGCCATATTTCTCAATGGATCTTCATGAATATTGGTCAGAATGTTCACCTTGATGATATCTAGGTCGAGTTCAAAACTGGGTCATGTGCGGTCAAAAACTAGGTCAGTAGGTCTAAAAATAGGAAAACCTTGTGACCTCTCTAGAGGTGATATTTTTCAATGGATCTTCATGAAAATTGGTCATAATGTTTACCTTGAAGATATCTAGGTCAAGTTCGAAACTGGGTCACATAGGGTTAAAAACTAGGTCAGTAGATCTAAAAATAGAAAAACCTTGTGACCTCTGTAGAGGCCATATTTTTCATGGGATCTTTATGAAAGTTGGTCAGAATGTTCACCTTGATGATATCTAGGTCAAGTTCGAAACTAGGTTACATGCGGTCAAAAACTAGGTCAGTAGGTCTAAAAATAGAAAAAACCTTGTGACCTCTCTAGAGGCCATATTTCTCAATGGATCTTCATGAAAATTGGTGAGAATGTTCAGCTTGATGTTATCTAGGTCAGGTTCATAACTGGGTCATGTGCGGTCAAAAACTAGGTCAGTAGGTCGAAAAATAGAAAAACCTTGTGACCTCTCTAGAGGCCATATATTTCACAAGATCTTCATGAAAATTGGTCAGAATGTTCACCTTGATGATATCTAGGTCAAGTTCGAAACTGGGTCACGTGGGGTCAAAAACTAGGTCAGTAGGTCTAAAAATAGAAAAACCTTGTGACCTCTCTAGAGGCCATATTTTTCATGAGATCTTCATGAATATTGGTCAGAATTTTCATCTTGATGATATCTAGGTCAAGTTCGAAACTGGGTCATGTGGGGTTAAAAACTAGGTCAGTAGATCTAAAAATAGAAAAACCTTGTGACCTCTCTAGAGGTCATATTTTTCATGGATCTTATGAAATTGGTCAGAATGTTCACCTTGATGATATCTAGGTCAGTTCATGAAACTGGTTACAGTGCGGTCAAAAACTAGGTCAGTAGGTCTAAAAATAGAAAAACCTTGTGACCTCTCTAGAGGCCATATTTCTCAAAGGATCTTCATGAAAATTGGTGAGAATGTTCACTTGATGTATCTAGGTCAGTTCAAACTGGGTCATGTGCGGTCAAAAACTAGGTCAGTAGGTCGAAAATAGAAAAAACCTTGTGACCTCTCTAGAGGCCATATATTTCACAAGATCTTCATGAAAATTGGTCAGAATGTTCACCTTGATGATATCTAGGTCAAGTTTAAAAGTGGGTCACGTGCCTTCAAAAACTAGGTCATTAGGTCAAGTAATAGAAAAACCTTGTGACCTCTCTAGAGGCCATGTTTTTCAATGGATCTTCATGAAAATTGGTCAGAATTTTTTTTCTTGATGATATCTAGGTCACATGTGCTCAAAAACTAGGTCACTATGTCAAATAATAGAAATAACGATGTCATACTCAGTTGAACACTGGGTCATGTGGAGATAGGTGAGCGATTCAGGACCATCATGGTCCTCTTGTTTTAATTACTTCCCTTTTATGTTACTATAAATAGCTTATTTAGTAACTTTTGTATTATTGGCCGTAGGGAAAAACCGAGACCACTTCCCTGTGGTACAACATGGATGGTATCTCCAATTTATAGGTGTATTTTGACATATCTGTACCTTCAAGAAAATTTCAACTATATTTTCTCATGATTCTTTTGATTGATCTTGATTAGGATTTTTTAACCTTCTTGTCCTTAAGTGCAATGATGACAGGTGAGCGATATAGGGCCATTATGGCCCTCTTGTGTTTTTTTTTTCATCATTTTTAATTTTCCATCAATATAATCAACATGTGAAATTTTGTACCCTCACCTGGTCATCCCCGCTGCCCCCCCCCAAAAAAAAAAAACATTCATTTTCTGTTAAAATGATTTTAACTATGATATAATGAATAATGAAATTATTTTCTTCTTAGTAACATCCTTAACTTTTTGCTAGATATATTTTTTTGCCATTCCTCACCACAAGCCCTTTCGGCAGGGGATACCAATTCAACGAATTTGCTTGTTTTGGATTTAGCGCTTTTTTTCAACAGTATTTCAGATATGTAATGTCAGGCAGTAGGATCGTTAGAATTGGTTTTCCTGTAAAATATTCTTGGAGAACATACACCTTGCCGGGGATCAACCTCATGACCCCACGATCTGTAGATCAGTGCTGGCCCATTTTAGAGCAAAGTGATAGTGATAATATGTTGCAGTTAGCACATTTGATTACTGCAGGATGCACTGTGAACCAGTTTGGCTCGTCTGTCAATGGATTTGGATTGAGTGGCTGCGACATGGACATTTTCCTGGATCTGAGTACAATGCATGGTAGGACCTGGGAACTCGAGGTAAAAACTGTTACCATGGTTACAAAAATTAATTGCAAAGCATACAAATACAGTGCAGCTTTTGAAGACAGAATAACACTGCAGTGAAGTCTGACTTCGATTTAGAGCTATTTCTGTGTGGCAGGGAAGTCTGACTTTGATTTAGAGCCTATTTCTGTGTGGCAGTGAAGTCTGACTTCGATATAGAGCTATTTCTGTGCAGCAGTGAAGTCTGACTTTGATTTAGAGCTATTTCTGTTCAGGGAGTTCTAGTGCAAGAAAGAAATTGTTCCTTTAAAGAATGTTGTACCTCTTATGAATAGACTCAGTCAAACCAAGTCTGCTACTATTCTTCTTGGTTTTATTCTTTGCTTCCAAAGGATCTTTTTACAGATTTTCTTGGTGTTGACAAAGAGCGAACTGACACATTTTAATTTTATGAGTTTTATTCTGTGGTCATTCTTGATATTTCACTAGAGACATTTTGAGTTGAAAAATGAGTACATGACAAAACAAGAGCAGGATGTTTCATTTGTAGCTTAAATATTTGAAGAATAGTCTAGCAATTTTACTCACCCTGGCTTAGGCATTGGCATCACACCTCGGTTAAAGTTTTTTATGCAAGTACATATAGCTACCATTTGAAGGCATATAGCTTTGGGCTTATTTTCTCTTTTTCGAGGTCAATAATCAACCTCACTGTGTAAAGTCCCGTAACTCTGACATGTATTTTTGCCTAATTATGCCCCTTTTTGCACTTGGAAAGTCCTGGTAAAAGTTTTGCATGCCAGTTACTATCTCCATTACTAATGTAGATATTGAATGGAAACTTCACATGTGTGTTTGGTGTTATAACAGTCCTATAACTCAGACATGCAGTTTGGTCAAATTATTTCTCCTTTTGGACTTGGAAAATTCTGGTTAAAGTTTTGCATGTAAGATAGTCCAAAACTAATGCAGATACTGGATTGAAATTCTATAGATATTTTAACATTTAAGGTAATATTCCTGCTTCTGGGACAACAATTCGAATAGGCGAGCACTGGCTGTCTTACAGACAGCTCTTGTTACATTATAAGTAACAAATAGCCACATACTTACCACATATTCAATGTTTGAAAGCAACAGTAACTATGTGAAAACTTATTAAAGTTGAAATGAAGACACTTAAAATTTCTTGAATCATTGTGTATACAGATTCTAAAGCTGAAATATATTGTAGTTGATTGTAACCTGCTTGAGTTATCCGGGATTTCAGATGATCCAAACAGAAAAAATACAAGGTAACCAGCCATGGGCCTTGTTAATTGCTGAAGTGAGCCAGGATGCTTGTACGAGAGTTGTTTCATGTTAAAATGAACTCCTTTTCAGCCAATCAAGCTACCATTTGTGCGAGACTTCAGATTTCTGAAGGAGAAAGAATGGGGTCCACTGATCCCTTCTGATCTAGACAAGATGGGAATGACAGACCAGTGTAAACTGATATCACGTATACTGATAGACAACTTAGAGGGTATTCTAGATGTACAGGTTATCCCCAGTAACAGGTGTCCACTGGTCAGGTTCAGATACACCAACTGTGACGTGAAGTGTGATCTGTCTGTCAATAACAAGTAAGTGATATCAGAACGTTCTGATACAATTAAACCTGCCCCAGGGGTTACCTGTATTAAGCAGCCACTTGCCTTAAGCAGTCAGTCAGCTTATTTTCCATATTGATTTTTATGCCCCCGAAGGGAGGCATATAGTTTTTGAACCGTCTGTCAGTCTGTCGGTCTGTCAGTCTGTCCGCAATTTTCGTGTCCGGTCCATATCTTTGTCATCGATGGATGGATTTTCAAATAACTTGGCATGAATGTGTACCACAGTAAGACGACGTGTCGCGCGAAAGACCCAGGTCCGTAGCTCAAAGGTCAAGGTCACACTTAGACGTTAAAGGTCATTTTTCATGATAGTTGGGCGTGTCCGGTCCATATCTTTGTCATCCATGGATGGATTTTCAAATAACTTGGCATGAATGTGTACCACAGTAAGACGACGTGTCGCGTGCAAGACCCAGGTCCGTAGCTCAAAGGTCAAGGTCACACTTAGACGTTAAAGGTCATTTTTCATGATAGTGCATTCGTGTCCGGTCCATATCTTTGTCATCCATGGATGGATTTTCAAATAACTTGGCATAAATGTGTACCACAGTAAGACGACGTGTCGTGCGCAAGACCCAGGTCCGTAGCTCAAAGGTCAAGGTCACACTTAGACGTTAAAGGTCATATTTCAACATAGTGCATTGATGGGCGTGTCCGGTCCATATCTTTGTCATTCATGCTTGGATTTTAAAAATATTGGGCATGGATGTGTACCACAGTAAGACGACGTGTCACGCGCAAGACCCAGGTCCGTAGGTCAAAGGTCCTAAACTCTAACATTGGCCATAACTATTCATTCAAAGTGCCATCGGGGGCATGTGTCATCCTATGGAGACAGCTCTTGTTTGTTCTAATTTCAACCTGACTTAAACAGCCATCTGCCTTTAGTGGCCACATTGTATGACTCCTTTGGCTGGCTGCTAAATACATGTTTGACTGTAAATTGATAGAATATCTTTGCCAGGCAGTTTTGTGACATATACTTGAATGTGCAAAGTAAGCCTGCCTACTTTTTTGAACAAAGATTTATTGAAGGCTGAATGGGGAAAAAAACAACATATAAGCACAGTAAGCCCACTGTTGGTTTAAAATTTACATGTATTTTCTTGTGGGAATGAAATTATATGAATTGATTTAACATACATTCTTGAATTTTAGAATTTTAAATTTCTTATTTTCAGTACAGTGTAACAATTTAGTCAATTTAAAATAACAGTTGCATGCATTCTTATTCATATTGGGTTTTATTATAAAATTATCAAAAGGGCCTACATTTTGTCTTGAAAGAAATGAAACAATATTTAATGTGTTTATATGACTATGTGACTTATCCTAGATGCAAGGATAATGCACTGGTCAACTTCTTATTGTACACTGATGCACCACATGCCCTGCCCATATCATTTAACATCTTGTTCTTTGTCAGCATGTATTTTATTTTATTTCATGATCACATACTAATGTATTACAAAATCATTCTAACTTCTTAGCAAAGTTTTGTGGGTTTTTTTGGCCAAATGGCCTCTTGATGTGCACATGAATTTAAGAATTGACGTGAAAGAAGCTTATATTAAAGATTTAATTTTATGGGTTAATCACTACCAAGAAAGCCAACAATATTAGTGATTTTCACAGCATATTGAAGTAGTCAGTAGAAAAAATAGTACAGAGAAGTGTAGTATCTCCGACAAATGTAAGAATGAAATTTGATGGCTTATATGGAAAATGTCTGTTCACTTTGAATATATTATATAAGTCAGAAAATTTCATATATTACACACTTGATACCTGAGTACTTTGTCGAAAATCTTGGCCTTTTTTAAAATAGGGAAAAATAGCACCCTTCAGTGACTGAAATTTCTAATCTGGATGTTTACTAGCTAAAGAATTTTAAACGGACCAGCTATGTCAGGACCAAAGTAAAAGGATATTTACCATCAATTAGAAAGTTTGTAAGATATAGTGATCTACCACTCCTTGTTTATTGGCCTGTTTTGATGGCGAACATATCAAGAAAGAATTATAGTCACAGATCATGTTATAACAATTAAAATAGGACAATCTTCACTTATAATTAATTGCATCCATGGAAGAGTACTCAGCTGTATTGCAAGTGTTATATATGTGGTGCAGAGGTGTGGGACCTCGAAATGTGAGGCCCCTTTCATACAGATAGATATGGCATACTTACACTATACATTACTAAATGTCTACATTAAAGAATCTAAATTGAAAACTATGGGTGGACTTTCCAGTATTATATCTGTACACAAATTTCAAAACTTTTTTCAGTAATTTGAAATTTTGCTTCATAAATGAAGAACAAAAATGGGAAAGAAAACCTATACAGGAAGTAATGTAGACATCCCAAGGGTATGCCTGTTCTGTTCTGTATTGTATATATTTCATTTTACATGTATGATGTGTTCTCTATTCACACAGATTGGCCCTTCAGAATACAAAGTTACTATACCTGTATAGTGTACTCAACAGTAGAGTTAGACTACTGGTTTATGCTATACGATATTGGGGAAAGGTAAGAATAAATAATGGCTTTGTCCATCACCATACTTTTCTCCCGCCTGTTACAAAACTTAGTTGCCCTCGCATTTAAGACTTTGTCCAGTCTGGTGGGTCTGAAATTTTAAATTCCAACTTTTAACTCCAACACCATGGGGAAAAAATCAGACTCACTGAACTTGTTCCTTCTTAATGATACTTTATTCAGTTTATATTATAATTGTTCAGTTTAGCCTGTAGTTGTATCATATGTTCTGTTATGTTGGGAGAAATTCATTGAAATATTAAGCTTGTTTTCTTGACGTATACTTCAGGCCTGGGATTTTTCAGGACTTGTGAGTGGTCCGGATTTCAGGTTTTGAGTGCAAAAATTGGCAATATAACCATTGAAAAAGGATATTTCAGGCTTTGAAAGTAAATTTTCAGGCTTTTGATTTTTGGCTGAACCCTAGGTCTGATGCATACACATCCATTAAAAGTCCCACTGGGTATTATTGGAATAAATTCATATTGATGGCAAAATTTATCATTACTATCCTAGGAACATTTCTTTTAAAGAACCATTCTAGGAACATTTCTTTTTAAGAATGAATATGTTAAGTAAATTCAAATTGTAAAGTAACAAATATGTTAACAAATTGGCAAAATATCTAATAATCGTTTAAGCTGTCACACCTGACAGATATCAGATCATTATGTTATACTGCAGTTGAGATGGTTAAGTCATGTTCCAGTAGGGGACTCATCCACTTGTTCTGTAAAGAGTTTGTGAATTGCTAATCATTTGCTATTATGTTGAAATTAATGTACAAAACAAGTAAAATTTGGTCAGAACTAAAAAAGAAATAATGTAAAAATGATAATTCACAGGCACATTTTCATGCAGGATAAAAGAATATCTTTCACTTTAGATGATATATTTTCACTCATGCCTCACCATTTGTGAAAAATTAAATAGGCTACGTACACTTGGGTGAAAGATATTTCAGCCTTACACTGAAAAAAAAAACAACAAATTTCAGCTGTACAAGATGCTTTTATTTTAAGAAGTCAGTTATTGACAGTTAATTCCAATCAGAAAATGTTGTATACTTACTACCAGTACAGTCTTCCTCCTTGACTCCATGCAGGGAAGTTGACCCTAGGCTGGTAAGAAGTTGTGCCTAACAAAATAAATTTAAGACAAGTGTGGGACACATTACAGTTAACTAACAAGCATTGTGTTAATAAAATACAGTAGCCTATTATAGCAGCAAAACCTAGTTAACATAATATGAGAAGGGTAGAATTCTAGAAACATTTATTGTATTATTAGGCAAAGGGAGTTTCTGGTAACCAGAAGGCCAGCACAAAGCTGTCAAACTATGCTCTTACATTGATGGTACTAAACTACCTGCAGAACTTGGATCCTCCTGTTCTACCAACCATCGAGAAACTGTCACAGCTACATGGTATGTAATGTAATGTAAATATCAAGTTCTCTATTTGAAATGTCATTTGTAAGGAAGTGGACTGAGTTTTGTTATTTTGATGGGTCAAACAGGGATACTTAGGATTTACAACTACATTAATATATACCTAGAAAGTCATTGGTTTTTCAGTGATTTAGATATTGTCCATACTGATGATATAGTTATGCCCATGTTGAAGAAGAGGGGATATATTTTAATTTCCTTTTTCGAAAATACCGATGTTTTTGTGGTTGATGAGCCTATATCAAAAGGTAGCTATGCTTGAATTTTTTAACAGTAATTCTAGGCTTTCGGTCATTTTTGTGTCGATTTTAAAGACGCCCTGTGAAATTCCGATTTTTTTCGAGAATAATTGTGGAAATCGTGATTAGTGGCACGCTTGAATCCAGTGATCAAACATCAACTTGACTGAAAATAATTTAATTGCTAGAAGTGTATCAAAGGTTATATAAATAATGTAGGTGGCACCAGAGGTGTAGTTATTATGATAAGTTGATTAAGTCTTCACAACATGCTAGACAAGTAAATGAAGAAACAAAAGCTTGAGGACAGTTAGAAAACAAAATGAAAAAAAAAGAAAATTTGCAGAGCCTGTATTTATTAAGTAGAAATTTTTAAGCAATATCAGGCCATCATGGCCCTCTTGTTCTTATATTTTTACACTGAATCTAGAAAAATTGACAGGAACGTACAACCCTGTATGTCGTACAGAGGTCCTTGAAAATCGCAACAAGGTCCTGGAAAAGTCCTTAAATTTCAGAGAGGTAAAAGTGTGGGAACCCTGTATATATTGTTTTGCTAATTGTTGGCCAGTCTATCTGTTTTTATGGGTCTGTCTGTTGGTGGACTGTTTGATTTCCAATCATTAACTAGAGAATAATTGGTCTTGCAATGTTCAAACTTCAGGATGATTGCTCATAGTTAGAAGAGGATGTCTGTTGTTTTTTTGGTCAGTAGGTCAAAGGTAAAGGTCACACTGACCTTTAGATTATAAACAGTTTCTCCGCAGTGAGTTAGGATGCTTTGGCATACAGTCATTCAGACTTCATTATGTGATTGCCTGTGGTCAGTACATGACATCTATTGTTAGCTCATCTGATTTTTTGAAAAAAAATGATGAGTTATTGTCATCACTTGAGCAGTTGTCGGCGTCGGCGTTGCCTGGTTAAGTTTTATGTTTAGGTCAGCTTTTCTCCTAAACTATCAAAGCTATTGCTTTGAAACTTGGAATACTTGTTCACCATCATAAGCTGACCCTGTATAGCAAGAAACATAACTCCATCTTGCTTTTTGCAAGATTTATGGCTCCTTTTGTACTTAGAAAATATCAGATTTCTTGGTTAAGTTTTATGTTTAGGTCAACTTTTCTCCTAAACTATCAAAGCTATTGCTTTGAAACTTGGAATACTTGTTTTCCATCATAAGCAGACCCTGTACATCAAGAAACATAACTCCATCTTGCTTTTTGCAAGAATTATTGCCCCTTTTGGACTTAGAAAATCAGTTGTCTTGGTTAATGTTTATGTTTAGGCCAGCTTTTATCCTAAACTATCAAAGCTATTGCTTTAAAACTTGCAACACTTGTTCACCATCATAAGCTGACCCTGTACAACAAGAAACATAACTCCATCCTGCTTTTTGCAAGATTTATGGCCCCTTTTGGACTTAGAAAATATCAGATTTCTTGGTTAAGTTTTATGTTTAGGTGAACTTTTTCTCTTAAACTATCAAAGCTATTGCTTTGAAACTTGCAACACTTGTTCACCATCATAAGCTGACCCTGTACAGCAAGCAACATAACTCCATCCTGCTTTTTGCAATAATTATTGCCCCTTTTGGACTTAGGAAATCATTTTCTTGGTTGAGTATTATGTTTAAGTATACTTTTCTCATAAACTATCAAAGCTATTGCTTTAAAACTTGCAACAGTTTTTCACCATCATAAGTGGACACTGTACATCAAGAAACATAACTCTATCCTGCTTTTTGCAAGAATGATGGCCCGTTTTAGACTTAGAAAATCATGGGTAGGACAATATTTCTATTATACAAAAAAATCAGATGAGCATCAGCACCCGCATGGCGGTGCTCTTGTTTTAGGATTTAGGGGTCACAGTGACCTTTGAAATGAAAACTTTGTGCTCAATAACTAAAGGCTTTGGCCTTCAGTTGTCAGACTTCCTTGGATGATTACCTGTGGTCAGTAGTGACTTCGACTGAAAACAGTTCCCTGTCAATGATTAAAGAATGCTTTGGATGTCAATATTTATGGGATGGTTATCTCTTCTCTGTAGACAACCTCTGTTGCATTTGATGTCAATTGGTGAAAGGACACGGCATGCAAAATTACATATCCACTTGCCTCCGACAGATTTGTGTTTTACAGATAGCTGTTAGTTAATTAGAAACAAAAAGCAGGGCCAGCTTTATCTCTCTATTTCAAAGCTGACATCTTTAGAGTTTAGTAAAGTAGACAAAAAATTCTTTGCAGACATGAAACTTCTAGAAAGAATGACAAAAGTTTACTTAAGATTTTTCGAAATTATTACAGGGACTGCAGCACGTACAAAGATTGAAGGATGGGACTGTACATTTGCTATGGATTGGCAGATTATTCCACAGTCCAACAATACTCAAACTGCAGGTAAATTTTTCAGATGTTAAATCCTGTATTGAAGAATTGTTGAGTTTTACCAGAATTAAATTAACCTTTAGGTGGGCTGTTCTTCTCTGGTATTTTAAGAATGCACAAAGATTTACTGTGGTTCTTTCTTCATGGCCAACAAAAACGACAGGTTGGCTGAGTAAAGCTTATGGTTCAGTTTAATCCTTTGATTAGGCAAAAAGTGTCTGGAACAGTTTGTGTACACTTGATCTTAATGTCATTCATCCTCCACATTTATATAGGAGTTACCTATTACCTACAGAAACCAAATCATTACTGGAATGAAGATTAGGATAAATGGCTGCTCTTTTGTAAAACAATACTATTGAAAAAAAAAAATTATTATATCCCCACAAAACTAAAGTTTAGAGAGAAGGGGGGGGGGGGTGTATATAAGAGTGTGCTTTTAGGCCTGTCCGTTGGTTTTCATGGTTTCTGGACAATAACTCTTGAATGGCTTGACAGATTTAAATAATTTTTGGTACACAGGTGTAATGTCATAAAATACAGGTCAGTTCTGACTGAGGTCAGTAGGTCAAAGGTCAAGGTCATAATGACCCAGAACAGTTAAACAGTTTCCAGATAATAACTTGAGAATGCTTGGGCCTAGGATAATAAATTTTGGTACATCATAAAAGAGGTCTGTAGGTCAAGGGTCAAGGTTACAATGACCCGGAACAGTTAAAACGGTTTCCAGAGGATAACTTGAGAACCCTTGGGCCTAGGATCATGAAAGTTGATAGGGAGGTTGGTCATGACCAGCAGAAGACCCCTATTGATTTTGAGGTAATTAGCGGATGACCCCTATTGATTCTGAGTCAGTAGGTCAAAGGTCAAGGTCACAGTGACCCAGAACAGTTAAACCATTTCCGGATGATAACTTGAGAACGCTTAAGCCTAGCATCATGAAAATTGATAGGAAGGTTGATCATGACCAGCAGATGACACCTATTGATCTTGAGGTCAGTAGGACAAAGGTCATTGTCACATTGACCCGGAAAAGATAAACCGTTTTCGGATGATAACGCTTGGGCCTAGTATTACAGAACTTAATAGGGAGGTTGATCATGACCAGCAGATGACCCCTATTGATTTTGAGTTCGACTTTGACTTTGGCTTACTTTTGTGACAAGGCTGTATTGTGGGGGTATAATTCGTCATTCTTCAGAATCCTGTGACAGCTCTAGTTACAGATAGGAAAATGTGGTTTGGTCTCGAGAGTTTACTTGATGATTGATAATTACCTGTGTGAAAAAAACTGTTTGTCAGATTTGGTAAAAAGGGAGCTTTGGTTTTCAAATCCTGTGAAGTTTTAAACCCACACATTTTTTGCATACCATACGGGGATTTACGGTATTTTTACCGGTGCTGGTAAAATCCGTCTTACACCCTGGGGTATAAGATGACTCTCATGCTGTAAATGACATATTACGAACTACATATATGTAGAAGATGTATTTAGTAATTTATTTCATAAAATGGAATCAGATCCAATACCTTGACAGTTCCTCTTTGTTCCTGATAGTATATTTCTCGATTCAAAAAACATTATTTTATCAAAATATCATAACGTTAAGCTGCAACTGATAAAATAAAACCGGAACTAAGCTTTGACATTTGTCTTTGAAATATCATGACGTCTTTCATGTTTATGGACCTAAACTTTAGTTTCCCGTCCTTTGTTTAAGTACGCTACTATAGGAAGTAGTTCTAAAATGAAAGTCGTTCAATTGATTTTATTAGTCCCCTACTGGTTGAAAACCAGTTTCGGGGACTATAGGAATGCGCTTTTCCGCCATTCCGTCATTCTGTCATTCCGTCCGTCCGCAATTTCGTGTCCAGTCCATAACTCTTTTATCCATGAAGGGATTTTATTATTACTTGGAGCAAATGTTCCCCATGATGAGACGACATGTCGTGTACAAAACCCGGACCCCTACCTTAAAGGTCAAGGTCACAATTGGAGGTCAAAGGTCAACTGGGCTTTTTTCCTGTCCGGTCCATAACTCTCCCATCCATGAAGGGATTTTAATATCACTTGGCACAATTGTACTTCATAATAAGACGATGTGTCATGCACAACTTTCAGACCCCTGGCTCAAAGGTCAAGGTCACACTTAGTAGTCAAATGTTAACATGGCATGAACAGGGTCTGTTTCGTGTCCGGTCCATAACTCTTTCATCCATGAAGGGATTTTAATATTACTTGACACAAATGTTCCCCATGATGTGACGACGTGTCATGCGCAAAACCCGCACCCCTAACTCAAAGGTCAAGGTCACAATTGGAGGTCAAAGGTCAACAGGGCTTTTTTCCTGTCCGGTCCATAACTCTCTCATCCATGAAGGGATTTTAATATCAATTGGTAAAATTTTACGTCATAATATGACGATGTGTTATGCACAACTTTCAGACCCCTAGCTCAAAGGTCAAGGTCACACTTAGTAGTCAGATGTTAACATGGCATGAACAGGGTCTGTTTCGTGTCCGGTCCATAACTCTGTCATTCATAAAGGGATTTTAATATTACTTGGCGCAGATGTTCTCCATGATTAGACAACGTGTCATACACAAATCCCGGAGCCCTTGCTCAAAGGTCAAGGTCATACTTAGAGGTCAAAGGTCTAATTCAAGAATGACTTTGTCTGGATTATTTCTTCTTTATGCATGGAAGGATTTTAATGTAACTTGGCAGAAATGTTCACCACCACGAGACAAATTGTCTTGCGCCAGAACCAGGTCGCTAGGTCAAGGTCATACTTAGAGGTCAAAGGTCAAATTCAAGAATGACTTTGTCCGGAGCATTTCTTCTTCATGCATGGAGAGATTTTGATGTAACTTGGCACAAATGTTCACCACCATGAGGCACACTTTTTTAGAATTACTTCCCTTTGTTGTTACTATAAATAGATTACATTGTAACTTTTTTATTACTGGCCGTAGGGAAAAATCGAGACCACTTTTCTGTGGTACAACATGCATGTTACAGCCAGTATTTAGGTGTATTTTGATCTATTTTTACCTTGTAGATTTTCTTGTGGACTTACATTCTATAATTTTTTTTTTTTTTTTTTTTTTTTTTTAGGATTAATTTCACTTTGTTGTTACTATAAATAACTTTTATGATAACTTTTTGTATATTGGCCAAAAAAAATTCCAAAATGAAAACAACTGTACGTTTTTATATATGCAAATTTTAATCCAAGTGCTTTGTTATATTATATTGTATATATAGTACAATATTGTTTATACATCATTGACAGATATCAGTTCATTATGTTATACTGCAGTAGAGAAAATTAGGCGCCTTCCAGTAGGGGACTTTGTATTGCATGGCAATACTTCATTCACTAATTTCTTGAATATGGTATGCAAGAAAAAGATTTGATCACTAGCTGTAGGTGCAGATAGGAATATCTGGCGCTCAGGAAACTGTTTATGTGGAAAGGCCTTGTTACCGCATAAACAGTTACCCTCGAGCCAGATATTCCCATCTACACTTACAAGTAGTGAAAGAGTCTTATAATATGTCCCCACAAATTGGCCATTTTTACTGAAACCTTGAAATTTTATGACCACAAAATTAAATAATTTTACAGTATTTTTGGTCTGAAAGTCTGAATCAAAGTTAAGTAGGAAAACACTATATAAAAGTGAAAGAAGGACAACACGAAAACACCGGGTAAATAAGACAAATTTTTAATCAACGGGTATGGGTGGTGTGATGACGTTCATCAGGATTGATTTAAATACAGATTAGAATAGGAGTAGAATAATGAACATTTGATATGTATCTAGTATCCATGACATGGAAGGCATATAGTGTTTAGCTGTCCTGTCAGTTTGTCCATCACACTTTGTTTACTCAACTCCTACAGTTTCCATCCGATCGAAATAAAACAGCATCTTCATTAAGTGTTTAAATTCTTGTATACTTTATATTTTTAGCTGAGCTTCTGTCTGGATTTTTCTCCTATTGGAGTGCCTTCAATTTCATGGACAATGTTCTAGTCACAAAATCAGCCACAGAAATGCCGTTCACACAGTTTTTTGAGAAGGACAACATGCAGGACGGCAGGTTGAGGAGCTTCAAGGTATGTTTTTTATAATGTTTGATTTACTTTAAAATGGTAGATTTTTTATTATCATAGTTGAGTTGAGTTATTTCAGTGCCATTCTAATAAATCACCAAAGTAAGATGTTGAAATCTTAGAAATGTTGAAAATTTGGAAATTAAAAAATTTCTTAGTGACGCAATGTGTGGTAAATGCAATACAATAATAACAATTCTTTTACATACTCCATTTCATTTCAAAGTAAAAGGGTTTTCACTTCTGTTTTAATCTTAGCATGTACTGGGAGGTTTTGGTCGGAGGTAACATGCATAGAAAATTAATTTTGGGGGCCTATGTGGACGAGTGGTTAAGGTAGCTGACTTCAAATAACTTGCCTCATCGATGTGGATTCGAGCCTCACTTGGGGCGTTGAATTCTTCATGCGAGGAAGCCATCCATCTGGCATACGGAAGGCTGATGCTTCTACCCAGGTGCCCGCTTGTGCTGAAATAATGCACGGAGGGGCACCTGGGGTTTTCCTCCACCATCAAAGCTTGAAAGTTGCCATATGACCTATAATTTTGATGGTGCGATGTTAGTCCTTTTTGAAATTGTGATCTTTCTGCTGTCGGGATCTGCATTTTTTTTTTTGTCATTACTGCATTTGTTTTGATGAAGATTTGTATAAACTGTGAACTCTGTTCAGAAAGTTAAATTAGTAAATGAAATAAATCGCAGTTCTTATTAAGGTTAGTAATTAAGGGTCTTTTATTAGAAGTCACATAAAATTATGTTTAGTATTATAAGTTCTTATTCTTACAGGCATCAGCTATGAACATGCAAGACCCATTTGTGTTGAATCACAATATAACACAGAATGTGAATGAAAAGACACGAGATAAGATTGTACGTGAGTTGAGAATAGCAGCTATAAAGACGTCAGTGTGGGGAAATGAGGGCTTCTCTATGACCACACCATCTGGGGTGAGCAGGATATAATATTCTAGTTTTCACAAAAAGATTCTCAAGCACTGGTGTATTCGGATAAATTGCATTTATTTAACAATTGCCTAACATATATTTTTTACTTTTTTTCACAAGAGTTAAAAGACTTCCATCTCCTTTGAACTAAACTGAACAACTATGCTAAAAGTTTTTATTACACTTTGATTTAACATGCACCGCATGTGAGCTATTTCAGAAATAAAGGAGGCTATCTTTGAAAATATTTCTATCCAGGAGTTGAAACATATCTGTATACACCTAAGGACTTTAAAATGCCCTATCTATATTGAGACTTACAGGCTTTCCAGCGTTCCTACTTTTTTGAAAGTGCTCCTATTTTTTCTGACTTCTATAAATCTATTACTCCAACTTTTTCATATAAGAAGTAGTAAAAATGCATTTTTTGAACCCCAGAATCATAATTTTCTCCATGCAGGAGGGGACCCCGCACATACCCCAAATAAATGTAAATTAACACGGAGTGTTTTTGTCAATGTTCAAAAAAGTATATACTGTGGTTTATGAAAGAAGTTTGGATTCAGTAAGTGCATCTTTAGTGCGTTCAATTGTGAACAGTGAAATGTCATTGATTCCAGTGCAAAAGTCCTTTTTTGTCGCAAAAGCTTTTTTTGTCAAAGTTTGTAGCTTATATAAACTCCTACTTTTTAGCTCACATGTCACAAAGTGACAATGTGAGCTTTTGTGATCACGCAGCGTCCGTCGTCCGTCGTCCGTGCGTGCGTGCGTCCGTGCGTGCGTCCGTGCGTGCGTAAACTTTTGCTTGTGACCACTCTAGAGGTCACATTTTTCATGGGATCTTTATGAAAATTGGTCAGAATGTTTATCTTGATGATATCTAGGTCAAGTTCGAAACTGGGTCAACTGCGATCAAAAACTAGGTCAGTAGGTCAAATAATAAAAAAACCTTGTGACCTCTCTAGAGGCCATATTTTTCATGGGATCTGTATGAAAGTTGGTCAGAATGTTTATCTTGATGATATCTAGGTCAAGTTCGAAACTGGGTCAACTGCGGTCAAAAACTAGGTCAGTAGGTCTAAAAATAGAAAAACCTTGTGACCTCTCTAGAGGCCATACTTGTGAATGGATCTTCATGAAAATTGGTCAGAATGTTCACCTTGATGATATCTAGGTCAGTTTCGAAACTGGGTCACGTGCCTTCAATAACTAGGTCAGTAGGTCAAATAACAAAAAAACCTTGTGACCTTTCTAGAGGCCATATTTTTCATGGGATCTGTATGAAAATTGGTCAGAATTTTTATCTTGATGATATCTAGGTCAAGTTCGAAACTTGTTCAACTGCGGTCAAAAACTAGGTCAGTAGGTCTAAAAATAGAAAAACCTTGTGACCTCTCTAGAGGCCATACTTTTCAACGGATCTTCATGAAAATAAGTCAGAATGTTCACCTTGATGATATCTAGGTCTTGTTCGAAACTTGGTCACGTGTTTTTAATAACTAGGTCAGTAGGTCAAATAACTAAAAAGCCTTGTGACCTCTCTAGAGGCATATTTTTCATGGGAACTATATGAAAATTGGTCTGAATGTTCATCTTGATGATATCTAGGTCAGGTTTGAAACTGGGTCAACTGCGGTCAAAAACTAGGTCAGTAGGTCTAAAAATAGAAAAACCTTGTGACCTCTCTAGAGGCCATACTTTTGAATGGATCTTCATGAAAATTGGTCAGAATGTTCACCTTGATGATATCTAGGTCTTGTTCGAAACTGGGTCACGTGCCTTCAATAACTAAGTCAGTAGGTCAAATAATAAAAAATCTTGTGACCTCTCTAGAGGCCATATTTTTCAGTGGATCTTCATGAAAATTGTTAGAATTTTTATCTTGATGATATCTAGATCAGATTCAACACTGTGTCACATGAGCTCAAAAACTAGGTCACAATATCAAATAATAGAAAAAAACGACATCATACTCGGTTTAAAACTGGGTCATGTGGGGACAGGTGAGCGATTCAGGACCATCATGGGACTCTTGTTTCATCAAATTTCCTAATTTTTTCCTACTTTTTTGCCACTTTTGTTCCTATTTTTCTTCTACTAGCCAGCCTGGACTTAATTGAATATAATTTTTCTTGTTTACCATCCCTTCTATGATGTTTATATACTGTAACAGAAACATTGCTTCTTCCTGCTTCATAATGTATCTGTGACTGTAGCTAGGCTCTTATTTGCCAAGTCCCACTTCCTGCTTCACAATGTGTCTGTGACTGTACCTAGGCTCTTATTTGCCAAGTCCCACTTCCTGCTGTGGTAATGTTACTGGGTTAGCACACACCTTGAAAAGTCCTTTAATTGGATATTAGTGCTTGGAAACTGCTTGAAATTGAATAAAACCCTAGAAAACCTTACCCAGTACTTTAATTTTGATAAATACTGTTTGAATTTTACCCAAAGCTCCTTGTAAATGTCCTTTCAACATCTGGTTTTGTTGAAAATGCAATATCTATTATAATCTGTTTTTCCAAACTAATAGTCCTTGCAAAAAGTAAAAATGTACTTAAAATTTCCTTGGAAAGTACCTGAATTTTATCTCTGGTGTTGTGTGAAACATTGATAAAATCTGTATTTACATCATGTAGTGAGGTAGAGTCATAACAGATGTGAGGTTTAAACTCTTCTTAGTTAGTTTGACAGACCATCTTATTTAGGGTTTTTGTGAATTTCCAAAATCTTATACTGTAAAAGCAGAAATGTTCGCGAGGGTTTAGTTTTCGCTATATTCGCGAGGCCCAATCATCTCGTAAATATTCACCATTAGTATAAGTCAGATTCAAGTAGGATACCATTTTTACAATTTCGCGAATATTAAACGTTGCTACTTACTCATAATATCAAATTTGCGAAATTTTGACACAGTGAAAATATGTGCTTTACAGTATGATAAATGTATATCACTAAATCTTATATAATAAAACTATATCAGATGTATATTTCCATATGTTTGCAGGGAGGAGATTTGATCCATTTGTTGAACAATGAGGTACCAGATATCATTCTACAAGAGGACCAAGAGAAACAGGAACAGATCATGGAAAAAGGTCGCATGCCAGCAAGGGAAGCTGGAGAGTACGAGTTTGAGGTTAGTTGTTCACATTGCTAGCATCCAAGGTTGTTTTGTTAGCTCGACTTTACAAAGAATAGGTAGAGCTACTGGACTCACCCATGCGTCTGTGTCGGCGTCGGCGTCTCGATTTGGTTAAGTTTTTATATGTAATCTGGTATCTCAGTAACCACTCGTGGGAATGGATTGAAACTTCACACACTTATTCACTGTGATAAACTGACTTACATTGCACAGGTTCCATAACTCTGTTTTGCTTTTTTACAAAATTATGCTCCTTTTTCGACTTAAAATGTTTTGGTTAAGTTTTTGTATGTAAGCTGGTATCTCAGTACCCACTTATGGGAATGGATTATAACTTCACACATTTGTTCACTTTCGATCTGACATGCAGTGCACAGGTTCCATAACTCTACTTAACATTTTTTAAAAATAATGACCCTTTTTCCACTTAGCAGTTTATGGTTAAGTTTTTGTATGTAAGTTGGTATCTCATAAGCTGGTATCTCAGTACCCGCCAATGGGAATGGATTGAAACTTCACACACCTGTCCACTGTCATGGGCTGATATGCATTGTATAGGTTCCATAACCCTGCTTAACTTTTTTACAAAAACTATGCCCCTTTTCTGACTTACATATTCATTCAATTAACAAGGCTGTTGAATAATGAGCGTTGCTGTCCTCCGACATCATTCTCTATTTATACGCCCCCGTTTCTGAAAGAGCGGTGCTTATTATGTGAACACCTGTGGCGGTCGGCGTCCAAAGCATGTCCGCTCTCTAAGCCAAATTGCCCCAGGCACTCTTGGATTATGGCCCTTTAATTACTCGAAAAACTGCAGTTTTAGCCTTGTCCGCTCGAACTGTTTTCATCCGATCTTCACCAAACTTGCTGACAATGTTTGTGGGCATAATTAATATCTCGGTCAAGTTCGATTACCAGCTAAATCGCCCCAGGCACTCCTGGATTATGGCCCTTGAATTACTCGAAAAACTGCAAATTTAGCATTGTCCGCTCTCTAAGTCGCACAGTTTTCATCCGATCTTCACCAAACTTGCTGACAGTGTTTGTGGGCATAATATCTCGGCCAAATTTTATAACCACCCAAATCGCCCCAGGCACTCCTGGATTATGGCCCTTGAATTACTCGAAAAACTGTGAATTTAGCCCTGTCTGCTCTCTTAAGTTGAACAGTTTTTATCTGATCTTTACCAAACTTGCTGACAACATTTGTAAGCATAGTTAATATCTCGGCCAAGTTCAATAACCAGCCAAACCGCCCCAGGCACTCTTGGATTATGGCCCTTGAATTACTCTAAAAACTGCGAATTTAGCCTTGTCCGCTCTCTAAGTTGAACAGTTTTCATCCGATCTTTACCAAACTTGCTGACAATGTTTGTTGGCATAATTAATATCCCGGCCAAGTTCGATAACCAGCCAAATCACCCCAGGTACTCTTGGATTATGGCCCTTGAATTACTCGAAAAGCTGCAAATTTAGCCTTATCCGCTCTGTAAGTTGAACAGTTTTCATCCGATCTTCACCAAACTTGCTGACAATGTTTGTGGGCATAATATCTCAGCCAAGTTCGATAACCACCCAAATCGCCCCAGGCACTCTTGGATTATGGCCCTTGAATTAGGCCAAGTTCGATGATGGGCGTATTTTGTGACAGTCTGGCACTCTTGCTGTTATCCATGTTAGAAGTGATAAAGATGTGTCACCAAACCTTACAGAGTATTGATTCTGTCAATCTAAAACCCTGTAACTGAAATTTTGCGTGAAAACATTTTTCTAATAGGCTGTATTTATTAAACTTTCCCCCCTCATGTCTATCTAGTCAGTATCTGTGTAGCCAATCGTGTTATTTCAATACAAAGAAACATGCAAAAATACTAAATTTATTTCATTGTTACAAAAGGGTGCACTTAGAAGGCATTGACTATATTGAATTTTAAGATACAGGTTAAAGCATTTTGAAAAACTACTGTATTGTAGTCGGCCATGAGTTTTATTGTATTGAATACCATTTAATTAACAAACAAGTTAATTGGAACCTCAATCTTTTAGTCTGCCAAATAGTTTGCATACAGAACAGTAAGATCAAAAATCCCATAATTGCATTTAAAGCATATAACCAAAGTTCAGCTCAGCAAGACCAGAGTTATGGCCCTTGACTTAGTGAAAAAACACACATTAAACTCTAAAAAGTTTATGCTGCATGTATCTTAGGAATTATATCACCTAAGAGTCATGAAACCATGACTGTACAGTGACAGGAAGTGAGTGCACCAGTGTCCTATTCACACACTTCTACTTATTAAGTAAACCATTTAGCATCAGATCAGAGAGGTTAATGTACCCGGTCCGGTAATTGTCCAGAAGAATGAATAGTATAAACACATTTAGTTTGTCAAAAATGTTATCGTAAATTCTCAAAATTGCTTCAGGTTGGACGTGTTCACATTCAAATTTCATATTATCCTACCATCATTCAGCAAATTCTTTGAAAGCAACTGCTGGAGGAGCTGTCAGGAAGCTACAATTTATACTCATCCTGCAAATGACCGCATCTGTTTTAAAGTGTGTTAAAAACAGTACATTCTGTAATCTTGTTTTGGACTGCCAAGAGTCATAATGCGGTACTGTAACTGAGTTGGATAAATTTTAGAGTTGTAAACAACAGATCAGTTTTTGTTTTAGATATTTTATCTATCCGGCTTCTGCAGGGGTCTTTATTTAATAGATTTATTAAAGTTTTGGGCAAAAATCACGCTCGTCCTGCAGGACATGTACTACAGTGAAGTCCACTTGCACAGAGCCGATTTATACTCTTATTTATGAGTTGATTTGTAGAACCCTGATACAGTGTCTGGTAAAATTTTCAGATTGAGCTTAAACCAACTCAAATGTCATCTAAGTTACTGAAGCAGCTACAGAAGGGAGAGAACTACAGGGTGGAGTGGTGTAAGAAAATATGTGAATTTATTATCAGAATCCTCAAGGAGGTAAGAAGTAGTTATGACAGTAGAATCTAGCAAACTAAGCAGATATTTTATAGACTGGAAATATTTTGGATAAATTTAATGAGTTTGGTTTGTTGTATAATGTAGTAAAATTCAAGTCTATTGGAAGAAGTCTTCTGTGGCTGAGTAGTAATTAAGATTGCGGATTTCAAATTTACTCTTAGTGTGAGGAAGTCAACCAGCTGGCTTACAGAATATTAGTTGTTCTCCTCAGGTGGTTCCCTGATCTGTTTTAGAACTGATTGGTCAAGTGAACAGAAGCTGCAGAAGCCATACATGTGATCTCCCGCGCGGGAGGGTTAAAATCCCGATTTTTTCACCTTGCCTCCGGTCTCCCGACCGAAACCATATTTCTCCCGCTTTTCAAAAAAAAAAAAAAAAAAAAGTCAGTATTTTGAATGGGTTGATAATTACCGAGGATTGCCAAACATGTTTACACAGTAAATCAAAGTATCACCGACTGTTGTGTATTATACATGTTTGACACGCATGTAGCTGGAGGAAAGAGTTGTTTGTCAAAGGTGAATTAGGCCTATTAATTGTTTGTTCTGATAAGAGATTAGGCAAGCAGGGCCTTTTCCACCTGCCTCACGGGGCCGAATATCGGCCTATTCTCAATGCCAATTAGGCTCCATTTTTTACCAATTTGAAGCAAAAAACTCTCAGTCATAAGAAATAATTCCCAACTGAAATGAATTTTAATTATTCAAAGAAAAGTTTTGTTCGGTAATAAAATCTCATAAACCTAACCCATTACTATTTTTAGAACAGGAGTGTTATTTCCCCTTATGCAGTTACGCCATTTTCTTCCAATGTTTACCAAATTAATTTCTTACTAAAGTCAGACTTATTTCATTGAGAATTGGATGAAAATACACACTCATTTATTTGATAACATCAATCTACATTATTTTGGTAAAGGTAAATACACTTGATGCATTTCTGTTCTCTATTTTTCATGCCAAAATCATATTTTTATACGAAAGTGGGTGGGGTAAGATCGAATTTACATAATTTATGAGTTGTGTTCAGACCAATTTAAAGCTTCATTTTTTTTTCAGTCCTCGAGTAGAATAATGTTAATGCATGTTCACCACCATTTCAGACCTAAATTGAGACTTTGTTTCTGCAAATTTAATCTGTTAAGAAAGTCTAAAGTTAGAACAAGAGGGAGCTTCTGTAAGACAGCATGCTCGACTTTTCTCAGTGATGGACACTGAATTAAAGCTTTGCCAGTAAAAGGGGCAATTAAAGCTTTGCCAGTAAAAGAGGCATAATAGTCAATAGATTTGACTGTAACAGAGATATTAGACATTAAAAAACTTTAACAAAAAATGTAATTTAAAAAGTGGCATAACACTGTCAAAATTCAAATCAAGAGTTATGAGGATTGTTTCTTCTGGTGTATACATTATTGTGTGGCCAAAAATACTGGATTTTGTCTCTAGGTTATGTGTCCGCGCGCTTAATTTATGTCGATAAAAAACCTCCAGTTTTGAGACCCCAACTCCAGCTGAAAAATGGCAAACCTCCAGTTTTGGGATTCTGAACTTATCACATGTATGCAGAAGCTGTAAGGAGGGGAAAAAAATACATAATAATTTTGTTAATACTTAAATTTTCTTTAGGCATTGAAAGTGATATCCTGGTTGTAATTGACAATTTCACACTGTTTTCAGGTGTTAATGTTAACTGTGGAAGAGTTGCCAGAGGCAACAGAAGAAATTAGGCAGAAGATGAAGGAAGAAATGGCAAAGAAAGCTGCAGCTGATAAGAGAAATAATGAAATCAAGTAAGACTATTTTGTTCTTACTCCAGTAATCTTGATTCTGTTCTCTGGTCCCTTACTACACTAATAAATGTAGGCACATACTTCCTCCAGAATTTGTCAAATATAAGTTATAAAAACAGATTATATTAGAAATCAGAAAATACAGTTGGAACTCAATATCCCGAATTCCAAGGAATCAACCGTTTTACTTTGAGATATCAGAAATTTGACTTCAAATGAAATTTTTGGCACATGTTTTTGGGACAGAACTCGAAAAGTCTTTGAGATAGCAGGAATTTTGAGCTTAGCAAGTTTGAGATAACTAACCTCAACTGTATATTTGACCATTTTTTGGGGTGAAAATATCAGATACATGTTTTGCATGGTAAAATATATCAGATATGCAAAATTTGGTTCAAAAACATGGAGTTTAAAACACTGTGGAGAATCACATGATCAAAATAATCTCTAAACCAAAATAAATTTATAAATAATACGGGATAAAATTGAAGCAACTTTTGCTGTAAATCTAAAATATAGCCTATTATATGGCAACATAGATGTGTCCTAAAACTTCATAGATTTCAATCACAATCACTTCTTTATTATCTAGAACACTTCAAGAAACTGAGACTTCTTATTTTCCTTAGTGTTTATAATTACAGGATATCTATTATTATTGGCAACTACATAATAATTTAATATCTTTCATTAGTCAAATGTTAGGCTATGTTTAAATTTGATATATTATCCTGATAGGAAATTTATTCATGTTCTTCAAAATATAACTTTTGTTTAGAGATTATTTTGATCATGTGATTCCCCACAGTGTAAAAAGTAAAGTTCTATCTTTTACATGTAAGATGAAACATCTGTCTCTACTGATCACCAGATTTACATTTTCTTTTGTAGCTGAGCCACTCCTGAAAATATTCAGGTTTGATTTGGGGAAAAAATAGCTCTATATTTGGGAAAAAGGGAATAAAAAGATGTATTACCTAGTCTCTTTTTAGGGAAAGCTACGTGATTTGAAAGAAAGAAATTTTTATGAGGGAAAGGGGCCTGTAAGTAGCCCCTGTTTTAGAAGAGAAAAATCGCCTTAATATTGCATTTTGCAGGGGTGTAAAATTCCACTCGCCTGCTCGCATTAGTGAATTAAAGTCAGGATAGGACAAGTGGGACTCGCTGTATACTTGGCCAATTGGGCGAGTGCTTGTTTTCGTCGTAACTTTACCAAAATTCAACAAAATATGTTCTGAATTACTTCACGAAAAAGATGAAAACCTTTGCGTCAGCAGACGCTTTAACATTCAATGACCTAACGAAATTGATTAGCAGGTGCCCACTAGACTGTGATTATTATTATCAATGCAATGCATTATTAAATAAAAACATGTACCATAAGCCAGTCAAGATAAAAGCTGTTATATCCAATTTAATTTTATTATTGTCACTGTTTATTTTTTTGTACTTTGTCAAAACATGACTTCAACGTGCAAACAAACCAACACAGTTTATTTGGACCCGGTGGTGGAGATGACAGAAAACTGGTAGAAAAAGAAAAATGTCCTACTGAGAAAAGAAAATTAAGTTAAAACAAATATGATTGAACATAAAGGAAATGTAAAGAGTATTATTTGTCTACTGTGTGTTTATATTTTCAATTTGTTTGTTGTATATAATACTTCTTCCATAAAAGTGACAATATTAAAAAAAAGTCATTAAGAAGTTGAAATTTTATTAGGGCCTGTGAAGGTTCACTAAGTGCGAGTGGTGGGGAAATTTTTTATACCCCTCCCTGGTGTTCAGCTGGTACAAGATCTTTCTATATTTCACTGAAACTTACAAATATCTTTATATCTTAAATAATGTGATAGACCATACATGTATTTGCTCTAAATTTATTCTTAGGGACCCCTGTTGCTGAAAGTTTAAGGCTGCCTATTCCAGATTGAATATCCCTCACCTAGTGTGTTATGTGAGGAAGTTATCTACCTGGTTTACAGAAGGTTCTTGTTCTACCAGGTTGCCTGATATAATGTTTCCTCCTGAAATAGTATTCAGAGGGCAACTAGGGTCTTCATCACTGTTGAAGCCGGAAAGTTAGCATAGGACCTGGACTTTTGTCTTACTTGAAACCCAGCAAACAAACAAAATCAAACCATGGCTTTCTGATATGGAGGCTTTGAAAGACGTACATGTATTGCCATAAGGAAATTGCTTAAATAATTTTACAGGGAACGTCGACGACTCCGCCGGATAGAGAAAAGGAAAGAACTGGAAGAAAAAATAAAGAAAGAAGAGGAAGAGCTGAATCAGAAAATGACTGAAAGTGAAGGGGCAGCAAGTGGTGAGCCAATGGAAGAGGGTGGAGCCAAGGATGAAGGTGAGGCTGGGACTTCTGGTAAAGAGGCAGAGAAAGCTGGAGAGAAAAGGCCAAGGTTAGTATGAAGTTAGAGGTTATAATACAGGTAGTAAAGCAGTTCAGTGTATTCTGCTTTTTCCAGATTTGGAGGATCCACTTGTTATTTTTGTAACCAGGTGTGGATTTCTTCATGTGAGGAAGCCCACTCCTGCCCGAGATAATGCCTGGAGGGGCATGTAAGGTCTTCTGTCATCAAAAGCTTGAAAAGCCACCATATGACTTAAATTGTGTAGTGAATGTTTTCACATTGATGTGGTTTTTAGAAAAGTGTTTTATTTAGTGCATATCAAAGCTGATTTTGCAACACAGGAACAGTATAAGACTTCATAAGTTTATATAAAAGCATGACCTGCCCAGTCAGCTCTGTAGGTAGAGGTCAAGGCCATGATTCAAAAAGTCACAGGTCAGATCCCTGGGCAAGACAAAGGCCCCTTGTGTGTTTTTAGCTCACCTGTCGCAAAGTGACAAGGTGAGCTGTGGTGACCGCTTGATGTCTGTCGTCCGTCGTGCGTAGTCAGTCGTCCCTCGACAATTTCTAAAAAAATCTTCTTGAAAACCACTGGACAGAATTACACCAAACTTCACAGGGATGATCCTTGGGTGGCCCCCTTTCAAAATTGTTCAAAGAATTGAATTCCATACAGAACTCTGGTTGCCATGGAAAAACTTTAAAAAACTTCTTCTCAAAAACCAGAAGCCCTAGAGCTTAGATATTTGGTGTGAAGCATTGCCTAGTGGACCTCTACCAAGTTTGTTCAGATCATGACCCCGGGGTCAAAATTGATTTTACATAGGAAAATCTTAAAAAATCTTCTTCTCAAAAACCAGAAGCCCTAGAGCTTAGATATTTGACATGTAGCATTGCCTAGTGGACCTCTACTAAAGTTCAAATCATGACCCCGTCCCAGGGGTCACTTGATTTTACATAAGAAAATCTTCAAAAGTTTTCTAAAAATAACACAAAGGCTTAGAGCTTAGATATTTCTCATGTAGCATTGCCTAGTGGACCTCTATGAAATTTGTTCCAATAATGACCCCCGGGGTCAAAATTGACCCCGCCCCATGGGTCACTTTATTTTACATTGGAAAATCTTCAAAATTTTTCTAAAAATAAACCAGAAGGCCTAGAACTTAGATATTTCACATGTAGCATTGCCTAGTGGACCTCTACAAAAAAATTTCAAATCATGACCCCTGGGGTTAACATGACCATGCCCCAGGGGTCACTTGATTTTACGTAGGAAAATCTTCAAAAATTTTCTAAAAATAAACCAGAAGGCCTAGATCTTAGATATTTGACATGTAGCATTGCCTAGTAGACTTCTACAAAATTTGTTCAAATCATGACCTCCGGGGTCAGTTTGACCCCGCCCCATCGGGTTACTTGATTGTACATAGAAAATTTTTCTAAAAATAAATCAGAAGGCCTAGAGCTTAGATATTTCATATGTAGCATTGCCTAGTGGACCTCTACAAAATTTGTTCAAATCATGACCCCGCCCCATGGGTCACTTGATTTTACATAGAAAAAATCTTCGAAAAATTTCTAAAAATAAACCAGAAGACCTAGAGCTTAGATATTTCACATGTAGCATTGCCTAGTGGACCTCTACAAATTGGTTTAAATCATGACACCTGGGGTCATTTGATTTTATTTTTCTTTTTGGTTAAATTTCTTCAATTTCTTGTCCTTAAGTGCAATGATAACAGGTGAGCGATATAGGGCCATTATGGCCCTCTTGTATAGAAGAGAGTATGGGATCCAACACCAACCTCGAAATACATAGAGAAGTGACTTTACTTAAATCTCAGTTCAGAGGTCATGGGCTTGAATCCCGATCCAGGCACTGGAAATTTCTGAGATGCACTTGAGTGTCTCCCACCTAACTAAGAGGCCAGTACTTGATTTTCCGTGGAAAGCTGGTTTCGTGTGTATGGTTGCATGTTAAAGAACTTGACAGTCTATTCGTAAATAGTTAGGCTACATTAGCCAGACAGGCCAGTATCTAAAGAATTTCTCTCTCATGTTTCTGGACAGTTTCTCTCTCTGTGTACCTCTGATCAAGTCGATCTGTGTCTGTACTAGTAGAGGAATAATTTGGCACCCTGAGTTCCTTGTTTGGAACAGGTACCTTGAATTCAGGAAAGTTTGGTAGTCATGACTACTGTTACTTAACTGAAAAACTGTTAGAAAGATATGTTTTCAAAGAACACATCTGCATCAGCATTCAAACAGTCTTGTATTTACAGGGACATTGTTGTATGAACATAATAAATTTTAGATTGATAAATTGTAAAGTCTTTCCACTGTTCTATTTTTACAGACCAGTGAGCATCTTTGACATTAAGGTTGAGCAGCCAAAGAAGTTTAAAGGCATGAGGAAGTACGAGTTGAACCTTGATGATATGATTGAAGATTCGGATGATGGTGAAGAAATTATCGAGTACAAACCAGATGAGCCAGAGCTACGGTACAAGAGAGAGTGTGAGGCCGAGGTCAACTTGCAGCATTACATGAGGGCTTGGTGTATGACATGGGCTAGAAGGAAGAAGGTAAAAGAGTAGATTAGTTATTTAGGACTTTTTCTGCATCATGATGTAGCGAAAGTCTTAGGAGGCCATTTGAATTCTGTACATGGTCAAGGGAAATAAATTTTTGGGTAAAGAAATATCTTAAAATTCACCATGGTATTTGATAACATTATGTAGAATGGTTCATAGCTGAAGCTATTTTTGGTTACAACATGCTGTGCCTTTCAACCTGTACACTGAACTTGAGACGGTATACTGAAAGTATTGTGCACTATTCAAATAGAACATTCAAATTTATAGAAACAGAGAACATAGGAAGTGTAAGAAAAGATGTATGATATGAGTTCTCTTAAGATATATTTTAAGTGTTATATACATTTTTAATGCAAACATTGTTTTTTTTTCATGACAATAATTTTATTGTCCCCCGCCTTTTCCAAAGAAAAGTAGGGAGACATAGAAATAGGCTGTGTCCTTCCGTCCATCCGTCACACTTTGTGCCCCAGTTCATAACCCTGCTATCCATGAAGGGATTTTGAAATTACTTGGCATATTTCAAAGTGATGGCCGCTGTCCAAAATGTTTGCAGAGAATTCATTATATCATTAATTTTGATAAAAGAAACATCAAACTGATGGTAAACAATAATAAAACACAAAATAAACTGTCAGTATCATTTTTTCTAGGGTGCCTCAAGTAAATGGATTTAATGGGTCAGAATTCTAACTCCAACATTGAAAAATTAAGGTCGAGTCCTGTGGGAGTGTTCTAAATTTTGCTCACTTCATTCAAAAATAACGTTGGACAGAAGTAAAACCTACCTATATATTTTCCACAATATGTAATCTAAAGAGTAAAGGCAAAATACAGAACTTTACCCACATGTAACTCAGTATTTTTAAAGATGTCTAACTCTGCCCACTTCTGTTTCAGAGGTAAATTCACTTTGAACAGCAAGAAATCGCTTATCAAATGAAAAATTTCCACTTTGTACAATAAATCAATAATAAGTCTTTAAAAAAGTGAAAACTTAAAAAAAAAAAATGGAAATTCAGGAGAAGAAAAAATTGGTCCCAGTGGGAATGAAAATGATATATAGTTATGACTTATGTACATTGTTAGTATGTTGCCTTATTACTTAGAATATGTTGTACTGGCATGCAATATGTTTTGTGAAAAATGTCCCTAGATGGGGGACTTGGGACGTTGATAAATCTTGTTACAAATACTTGTTTTTTAAAAGCCAAGAGCTGTCTTTTCACAATGGGATACATTTTTTGTATGCAAAGAACGATCTTAAGTATCTTTTTATAAGAAAATATTTGTTGTTGTTGTAGGCCAAGAACTATCTTGTAAACGAGGAAGGCAGGACTGAGGAGAACATACCAATGGAAAAGCTAATCTCGAGTGCCATTTGGCAGAATGATCGTGCTCCGTTAGCCCACCCTGTTGTAGGTTTCTACTGCTACATGGAGTCTGTAATGGAGGGCAATGACACCAAAGTGAGGGTAGAGATGGATTGTAAGGAAGGCTCGAGGGACTTCAACACGTTCTTCCAGTTCTCCAAGATGTACTTGTACAGGATGATTGAGAAATACTTCAAATGAGATGGACTATTTACAGTAACTTGGAGATTGATGCAAGTTCTTGAAAACAAGAATAAGCATGTTAAAAGAATCTGTGAACTGTATATGCTTCTTACGACAGTTATAGTTTTCACTTTTTCATTAATTGCAAATTTGGTCTGTTTTGGAAACATCAGATTCTGGGAGGTGAATTTATGTTGTTATTCTTTGAGTTTTTGTTCAATTGTTTCTAGAACATAATTATGTAGTTATTAAAATTTTTGATTTATTGTAAATAATTTTGTAACTGTCATTTTCTTGGAAGTTACTTAATACTGGCAGAGACAGTTTTTTCTGGCTTATATAGTACGGTTTTAGTGATTAGGCAACCAAAGTGTGTATTAAAAAACACCCTGTAGATCCCTCATTTTTAATCAAAAAGACCATGCTTATACAATCATGTTGGAACCTTTCTCAAACATTTGACCAGTCCTGTTTAAAGCGGCTTTTGCCAACTTTTCATTAGTCCTGTTTGAAGCAACTTTCTCTAGTTTAAGGCAGCTTCCGCAGGCTTTTGATCAATCATGTTTATAACAACATTGTTTAGCTTTTGGTCAGTCAGTTTGAAATGGCTTTCTTGAACTCTTGATCAATTGTGCTTAAAGTAAGATTCTCCAGCTTTTGATCATTCATGATAAAGCGGTATGCCTCTAAATGTTCCTCAACAAATATCAAGTCAAATATAGAAAATAAGTATCACTGTATTTTAAGTGGTATAATTTCGTGGGTGTGTTACAAAGTACAATGGAATTGTAGGGATATATATATATATATATATATATTGCCTGAGTTAAGCAGTAGAACTTGTCTGTGTATTTTACAGACAACAGCAATGTTTTGTAAAGAAGTATTTCTTAGTTTTTTTTGTTGTTTTTTTTTTTTGGCTCAATTTCAAGCAGTTTCCAAGCACTAATATCCAATTAAAGGACTTTTCAAGGTGTGTGCTAACCCAGTAACATTACCACAGGAAGTGGGACTTGGCAAATAAGAGCCTAGCTACAGTCACAGATACATTATGAAGCAGGAAGTGGGACTTGACAAATAAGAGCCTAGCTACAGTCACAGATACATTACGAAGCAGGAAGTGGGACTTGACAAATAAGAGCCTAGCGACAGTCACAGACACATTGTGAAGCAGGAAGTGGGACTTAGCAAATAAGAGCCTAGCTACAGTCAGACACACTGTGAAGCAGGAAGTGGGACTTCTCAAATAAGAGCCTAGCTACAGTCACAGATACATTGTGAAGCAGGAAGTGGGACTTTACAAATAAGAGCCTAGCTACAGTCACAGACACATTGTGAAGCAGGAAGTGGGACTTGGCAAATAAGAGCCTAGCTACAGTCACAGACACATTATGAAGCAGGAAGTGGGACTTGGCAAATAAGAGCCTAGCTATAGTCACAGACACATTGTGAAGCAGGAAGTGGGACTTGGCAAATAAGAGCCTAGCTACAGTCACAGACACATTATGAAGCAGGAAGTGGGACTTGGCAAATAAGAGCCTAGCTACAGTCACAGATACATTATGAAGCAGGAAGTGGGACTTGACAAATAAGAGCCTAGCTATAGTCACAGATACATTATAAAGCAGGAAGAAGAAATGTTTCTGTTACAGTATATAAACATCATAGAAGGGATGGTAAACAAGAAGAATTATATTCAATTAAGTCCAGGCTGGCTAGTAGGAGAAAAATAGGAACAAATGTGGCAAAAAAGTAGGAAAAAATTAAGAAATTTGACGAAAAAAGTAGTTTATATAAGCCACAAACTTTGACAAAAAAAACTTTTGGGACAAAAAAGGACTTTTGCACTGGAATCAATGACATTTCACTGTTCACAATTGAACGCACTAAAGATGCACTTACTGAATCCAAACTTCTTTCATAAACCACAGTATATACTTTTTTGAACATTGACAAAAAACACTCCAAGGTGTTAATTTACATTTATTTGGGGTATGTGCGGGGTCGCCTCCTGCGCGAATAAAATTATGATTCCGGGGTTCAAAAAATGCATTTTTATTACTTCTTATATGAAAAAGTAAGAGTAATAGATTTACAGAAGTCAGAAAAAATGTGAGCACTTTCAAAAAAGTAAGAACGCTGGAAAGCCTGTAAGTTTCAATATAGATAGAGCATTTTAAAGTCCTTAGGTGTATACAGATATGTTTCAACTCCTGGATAGAAATATTTTCAAAGATAGCCTCCTTTATTTCTGAAATAGCTCACATGCGGTGCATGTTAAATCAAAGTGTAATAAAAACTTTTAGCATAGTTGTTCAGTTTAGTTCAAAGGAGATCGAAGTCTTTTAACACTTGTGAAACTAGAGCTATCACTAAAGGTGATGAATGTACCCCCCGCATGCACTGACACAGGTGATGAATGTACCCCCCGCATGCACTGACACAGTACATTGCAATTTGACGCACACAAGATTGCATAATTATGTGGACTGTATGTATATAGACTGTATGTATACAGTATAGTAACAAAAAACAAAGTCCCATAACTATGCAGAATATTTATCTAAAAGAATGTAACATGCACCATGCACAACTAGGGTTGGTACTGATCACTTGTGTGAAGTTTCATTAAATTGTGTGTAAGGGTTTGGTAGATTAGGCATGCACAAGATTGCATATGCAGACTGTATGTACATAGTATGTTAACAAGAAACAAAGTCCCATAACTCTGCAATTTTTGTCGCAGAAAGAACCTAACATGCCCCATGCACAACTACTGTTGTTACTGATCACTTGTGTGAAGTGTCATTAAATTGTGTCAAGGGGATGAGGAGAGATGGTGCGCACAAGATTGTGTCTATGTATATAGTATAGTAACAAAAAAACAAAGTCCCATAACTCTGCAAATTTTTTTTCTGAAAGAACCTAACATGCCCCATGCATAACTACTGTTGGTACTGATCACTTGTGTGAAGTTTCATTAAATTCTGTCAAGGGGATAAGGAGAGATGGTGCGCACAAGATTGCGTCTACGGACAGACGGCCAGACAGACAGACAGACAACCTGAAACCAGTATACCCCCACTTACAACTTTGTTGTCGGGGGGTACAAAAAGTAAAAAATATATGTTAGGCAATTGTTAAATAAATGCAATTTATCTGAATACACCAGTGTTTGAGAAACTTCTTTTGAGAAAACTAGAATATATCCTGCTCACCCCAGATGGTGCGGTCATAGAGAAGCCTTCATTTCCCCACACTGATGTTTTTATAGCTGCTATTCTCAACTCGCGTACAATCTTATCTCGTGTCTTTTCATTCACATTCTGTGTTATATTGTGATTCAACACAAATGGGTCTTGCATGTTCATAGCTGATGCCTGTAAGAATAAGAACTTACAATACTAAACATAATTTTATGTGACTTCTAATAATAGACCCTTAATTACTAACCTTAATAAGAACTGCGATTTATTTCTTTTACTAATCTAACTTTCTGAACAGAGTTCACAGTTTATACAAATCTTCATCAAAACAAATGCAGTAATGACAAAAAAAAAATGCAGATCACGACAGCAGAAAGATCACAATTTCAAAAAGACTAACATCGCACCATCAAAGTTATAGGTCATATGGCAACTTTCAAGCTTTGATGGTGGAGGAAAACCCCAGGTGCCCCTCCGTGCATTATTTCAGCACAAGTGGGCACCTGGGTGGAACCATTGGCCTTCCATAAGCCAGCTGGATGGCTTCCTCGCATGAAGAATTCAACGCCCCAAGTGAGGCTCGAACCCACATCGATGAGGCAAGTTATTTGAAGTCAGCTACCTTAACCACTCGGCCACATAGGCCCCCAAAATTAATTTTCTATGTTACCTCCGACCAAAACCTCCCAGTACATGCTAAAATTAAAACAGAAGTGAAAACCCTTTTACTTTGAAATGAAATGGAGTATGTAAAAGAATTGTTATTATTGTATTGCATTTACCACACATTGTGTCACTAAGAAATTTTTTAATTTCCAAATTTTCAACATTTCTAAGATTTCAACATCTTACTTTGGTGATTTATTAGAATGGCACTTAAATAACTCAACTCAACTATGATAATAAAAAATCTACCATTTTAAAGTAAATCAAACAGGCTAAAAAACATACCTTGAAGCTCCTCAACCTGCCGTCCTGCATGTTGTCCTTCTCAAAGAACTGTGTGAACGGCATTTCTGTGGCTGATTTTGTGACTAGAACATTGTCCATGAAATTGAAGGCACTCCAATAGGAGAAAAATCCAGACAGAAGCTCAGCTAAAAATATAAAGTATACAAGAATGTAAACACTTAATGATGCTGCTGTTTTATTTCGATCAGATGGAAACTGTAGGAGTTGAGTAAACAAAGTGTGATGGACAAACTGACAGGACAGCTTAAACACTATATGCCTTCCATGTCATGGATACTAGATACATATCAAGTGTTCATTATTCTACTCCTATACTAATCTGTATTTAAATCAATCCTGATGAACGTCATCACACGACCCATACGCTGAATAAAAATTTGTCTTATTTACCCAGTGTTTTCGTGTTGTCCTTCTTTCACTTTTATATAGTGTTTTCCTATTTTGATTCAGACTTTCAGACCAAAAATACTGTAAAATTATTCAATTTTGAGGTCATAAAATTTCAAGGTTTCAGTAAAAATGGCCACTTTGTGGGGACATATTATAAGACTCTTTCACTACTTGTAAGTGTAGATGGGAATATCTGGCTCGAGGGTAACTGTTTATGCGGTAACGAGGCTTTTCCACATAAACAGTTTCCTGAGAGCCAGATATTCCTATCTGCACCTACAGCTAGTGATCAAATCTTTTTCTTGCATACCATATTCAAGAAATTATTGTAAAAATAAAATCAACTGAACGACTTTCATTTTAGAACTATTTCCTATAGTAGCGTATTTAAACAAAGGACGGGAAACTAAAGTTAACGTCCATAAACAGGAAAGACGTCATGACATTTCAAAGACAAATGACAAAGCTTAGTTCCGGTTTTATTTTATCAGTTGCAGCGTAACGTTATGATATTTTGATAAAATAATGTTTTTTGAATCGAGAAATATACTATCAGGAACAAAGAGGAACTGTCAAGGTATTGGATTTTATTACATTTTATGAAATAAAATATATAAATTACTACATAAATCTTCTACATATATGTAGTTCGTAATACGTCATTTACAGCATGAGTCATCTTATACCCTAGGGTGTAAGATGGATTTTACCAGCACCGGTAAAAATACCGTAAATTCCCATCTGGTATGCAAGAAATTTGTGGATTTAAAACTTCACAGGATTTGAAAACCAAAGCACCCTTTTTACCAAACCTGACAAACATGTGGGACAGTTTTTTTCACACAGGTAATTATCAATCATCAAGTAAACTCTATCAAATCATCAAGTAAACTCTCGAGACCAAACCACATTTTCCTGTCTGTAACTAGAGCTGTTACAGGATTCTGAAGAATGACAAATTATATCCCCACAATACAGCCTTGTCATAAAAGTAAGCCAAAGTCGAAGTCGAACTCAAAATCAATAGGGGTCATCTGCTGGTCATGATCAACCTCCCTATTAAGTTCCGTAATACTAGGCCCAAGCGTTCTCGAGGTATCATCCGAAAACGGTTTAACTTTTCCAGGTCACTGTGACCATGACCTTTGTCCTACTGACCTCAAAATCAATAGGTGTCATCTGCTGTTCCTATCAATTTTCATGATGCTAGGCTTAAGTGTTCTCAAGTTATTGTCTGGAAATGGTTTAACTGTTCTGGGTCACTGTGACCTTGACCTTTGACCTACTGACTCGAAATCAATAGGGGTCATCTGCTAATTACCTCAAAATCAATAGGGGTCTTCTGCTGGTCATGACAAACCTCCCTATCAACTTTCATGATCCTAGGCCCAAGGGTTCTCAAGTTATCCTCCGGAAACCGTTAACTGTTCCAGGTCACTGTGACCTTGACCCTTGACCTACAGACCTCTAAGTCGAACTTGACCTGTATTTTATGATGTTACATCTATGTACCAAAATTTATGATCCTAGGCCCAAACATTCTCAAGTTATTATCTGGAAACTGTTTAACTGTTCTGGGTCATGATGACCTTGACCTTCGACCTACTGATCTCAAAGTCAGATTTGGCCTGTATTTTATGACGTTACACCTGTGTACCAAAAATTATTTAAATCTGTTAAGCCATTCAAGAGTTATTGTCCAGAAACCATGAAAACCAACGGACCGACCTACAATCACACTCTTATATAACCCCCCCTCTAAACTTTGATTTGTGGGGATATAATTTTTTTTCAATAGTATTTTTTTACAAAAGAGCAGCCATTTATCCTAATCTTCATTCCAGTAATGATTTTGTTTCTGTAGGTAATAGGTAACTCCTATATAAATGTGGAGGATGAACGACATTAAGATCAAGTGTATACAAACTGTTCCAGACACTTTTTGCCTAATCAAAGGATTAAACTGAACCATAAGCTTTACTAAGCCAACCTGTCAAGTCTTTATTGGCCACGAGGAAAGAACCACAGTGAATCTTTGTGCATTCTTAAAATACCAGAGAAGAACAGCCCACCTAAAGGTTAATTTAATCCTGGTAAAACTCAACAATTCTTCAATACAGGATTTAACATCTGAAAAATTTACCTGCAGTTTGAGTATTGTTGGACTGTGGAATAATCTGCCAATCCATAGCAAATGTACAGTCCCATCCTTCAATCTTTGTACGTGCTGCAGTCCCTGTAATAATTTCGAAAAATCTTAAGAAAACTTTTGTCATTCTTTCTAGAAGCTTCATGTCTGCAAAGAATTTTTTGTCTACTTTACTAAACTCTGAAGATGTCAGCTTTGAAATAGAGAGATAAAGCTGACCCTGCTTTTTGTTTCTAATTAACTAACAGCTATCTGTAAAACACAAATCTGTCAGAGGCAAGTGGATATTAATTCTGCATGCTGTGTGCTTTCACCAATTGACATCAAATGCAACAGAGGTCGTCTAGAGAGAAGAGATAACCATCCCATAAATATTGACATCCAAAGCATTTTTTAATCACTGACAGGGAACTGTTTTCAGTCGAGGTCACTACTGACCACAGGCAATCATCCAAGGAAGTCTGACAACTGAAGGCCAAAGCCTTTAGTTATTGTGCAGAAAGTTTTCATTTCAAAGGTCACTGTGACCCTGACATTTGACTTACTAAATCCTACTCGATCCCTAGTTTTTGTAAATATGTATTGTAATTATATGCTATTTGATTAATAAATATTGTTTAAACCAAATCCTAAAACAACAGATGTCATGTATTGACCACAGGCAATCACATAATAAAGTCTGAATGACTGTATGCCAAAGCATCCTAAGTCACTGCGGAGAAACTGTTTATAATCTAAAGGTCAGTGTGACCTTTACCTTTGACCTACTGACCAAAAAAACAACAGACATCATCTTCTAACTATGAGCAATCATCCTGAAGTTTGAACATTGCAAGACCATTTATTCTCTAGTTGATGACTGGAAATCAAACAGTTCACCAACAGACAGACCCACAAACAGATAGACTGGCCAACAATTAGCAGAACAATATATATCCCTTCTTCTTCAACATGGGCATAACTATATCATCAGTATGGGTAATATCTAAATCACTGAAAAACCAATGACTTTCTAGGTATATATTAATGTAGTTGTAAATCCTAAGTATCCCTGTTTGACCCATCAAAATAACAAAACTGAGTCCACTTCCTTACAAGTGACATTTCAAATAGAGAACTAGACATTTACATTACATTACATACCATGTAGCTGTGACAGTTTCTCGATAGTTGGTAGAACAGGAGGATCCAAGTTCTGCAGGTAGTTTAGTACCATCAATGTAAGAGCATAGTTTGACAGCTTTGTGCTGGCCTTCTGGTTACCAGAAACTCCCTTTGCCTAATAATACAATAAATGTTTCTAGAATTCTACCCTTCTCATATTATGTTAACTAGGTTTTGCTGCTATAACAGGCTGCTGTATTTTATTAACACAATGCTTGTTAGTTAACTGTAATGTGTCCCACACTTGTCTTAAATTTATTTTGTTAGGCACAACTTCTTACCAGCCTAGGGTCAACTTCCCTGCATGGAGTCAAGGAGAAAGACTGTACTGGTAGTAAGTATACAACATTTTCTGATTATAATTAACTGTCAATAACTGACTTGTTAAAATAAAAGCATCTTGTACAGCTGAAATTTGTTGTTGTTTTTTTTTTCAGTGTAAGGCTGAAATATCTTTCACCCAAGTGTACGTAGGCTATTTAATTTTTCACAAATGGTGAGGCATGAGTGAAAATATATCATCTAAAGTGAAAGATATTCTTTTATCCTGCATGAACATGTACCTGTGAATTATCATTTTTACTTCATTTCTTTTTTAGTTCTGACCAAATTTTACTTGTTTTGTACATTAATTTCAACATAATAGCAAATGATTAGCAATTCACAAACTCTTTACAGAACAAGTGGATGAGTCCCCTACTGGAACATGACTTAACCATCTCAACTGCAGTATAACATAATGATCTGATATCTGTCTGGTGTGAGAGCTTAAAAGATTATTAGATATTTTGCCAATTTGTTAACATATTTGTTACTTTACAATTTGAATTTACTAAACATATTCATTCTTAAAAAGAAATGTTCCTAGAATGGTTCTTTAAAAGAAATGTTCCTAGGATAGTAATGATAAATTTTGCCATCAATATGAATCTATTTCAATAATACCCAGTGGGACTTTTAATGGATGTGTATGCATCAGACCTGGGGTTCAGCCAAAAATCAAAAGCCTGAAAATTTACTTTCAAAGCCTGAAATATCCTTTTTCAATGGTTATATTGCCAATTTTTGCACTCAAAACCTGAAATCCGGACCACTCACAAGTCCTGAAAAATCCCAGGCCTGAAGTATACGTCAAGTAAACAAGCTTAATATTTCAATGAATTTCTCCCAACATAACAGAACATATGATACAACTACAGGCTAAACTGAATAATTATAATATAAACTGAATAAAGTATCATTAAGAAGGAACATGTTCAGTGAGTCTGATTTTTTCCCATGGTGTTGGAGTTAAAAGTTGGAATTTAAAATTTCAGACCCACCAGACTGGACAAAGTCTTAAATGCGAGGGCAACTAAGTTTTGTAACAGGCGGGAGAAAAGTATGGTGATGGACAAAGCCATTATTTATTCTTACCTTTCCCCAATATCTTATAGCATAAACCAGTAGTCTAACTCTACTGTTGAGTACACTATACAGGTATAGTAACTTTGTATTCTGAAGGGCCAATCTGTGTGAATAGAGAACACATCATACATGTAAAATGAAATATATACAATACAGAACAGAACAGGCATACCCTTGGGATGTCTACATTACTTCCTGTATAGGTTTTCTTTCCCAGTTTTTGTTCTTCATTTATGAAGCAAAATTTCAAATTACCGAAAAAAGTTTTGAAATTTGGTGTACAGATATAAAACTGGACAGTCCACCCATAGTTTTCAATTTAGATTCTTTAATGTAGACATTTAGTAATGTATAGTGTAAGTATGCCATATCTATCTGTATGAAAGGGGCCTCACATTTCGAGGTCCCACACCTCTGCACCACATATATAACACTTGCAATACAGCTGAGTACTCTTCCATGGATGCAATTAATTATAAGTGAAGATTGTCCTATTTTAATTGTTATAACATGATCTGTGACTATAATTCTTTCTTGATATGTTCGTCATCAAAACAGGCCAATAAACAAGGAGTGGTAGATCACTATATCTTACAAACTTTCTAATTGATGGTAAATATCCTTTTACTTTGGTCCTGACATAGCTGGTCAGTTTAAAATTCTTTAACTAGTAAACATCCAGATTAGAAATTTCAGTCACTGAAGGGTGCTATTTTTCCCTATTTTTAAAAAGGCCAAGATTTTCAACAAAGTACTCAGGTATCAAGTGTGTAATATATGAAATTTTCTGACTTATATAATATATTCAAAGTGAACAGACATTTTCCATATAAGCCATCAAATTTCATCCTTACATTTGTCGGAGAAACTACACTTCTCTGTACTATTTTTTCTACTGACTAATTCAATATGCTGTGAAAATCAGTAATATTGTTGGCTTTCTTGGTAGTGATTAACCCATAAAATTAAATCTTTAATATAAGCTTCTTTCACATCAATTCTTAAATTCATGTGCACATCAAGAGGCCATTTGGCCAAAAAAACCCACAAAACTTTGCTAAGAAGTTAGAATGATTTCGTAATACATTAGTATATTATCATGAAATAAAATAAAATACATGCTGACAAAGAACAAGATGTTAAATGATATGGGCGGGGCATGTGGTGCATCAGTGTACAATAAGAAGTTGACCAGTGCATTATCCTTGCATCTAGGATAAGTCACATAGTCATATAAACACATTAAATATTGTTTCATTTCTTTCAAGACAAAATGTAGGCCCTTTTGATAATTTTATAATAAAACCCAATATGAATAAGAATGCATGCAACTGTTATTGTAAATTGACTAAATTGTTACACTGTACTGAAAATAAGAAATTTAAAATTCTAAAATTCAAGAATGTATGTTAAATCAATCCATATAATTTCATTCCCACAAGAAAATACATGTAAATTTTAAACCAACAGTGGGCTTTACTGTGCTTATATGTTTTTTTTCCCCATTCAACCTTCAATAAATCTTTGTTCAAAAAAGTAGGCAGGCTTACTTTGCACATTCGAGTATATGTCACAAAACTGCCTGGCAAAGATATTCTATCAATTTACAGTCAAACATGTATTTAGCAGCCAGCCAAAGGAGCCATACAATGTGGCCACTAAAGGCAGATGGCTGTTTAAGTCAGGTTGAAATTAGAACAAACAAGCAAATTCGATGAATTGGAATCCCCCGCCGAAAGGGTCAGAGGTGAGGAAAGGCAAAAAATATATCCTGCAAAAAGTTAAGAATGTTACCAAGAAGCAAATAATTTCATTAGTCAAAATCAAATTAAAAGAAAATGAATGGTTTGTTTGGGTGGGGGGTATTGGGGAGTGGTGAGGATACAACAGTTTACATGTTGATTATAAATATTGATAGAAAAAAAAAAAAATGAAAAAAAAAAAAAAAAAAAAAAATTGGAAGGGGGTGCGGGGGGGGGGGGCGGCTGGGGTGACCAACGTAAGGTAGCGACCAGATGTAGGTACACAAAATCACATGTTTATAATAAATGTTCATGGAAAAGAATGAAAGAAGTTTAATGAAATTCTTCCAATTGGTTGGTTTGTTATGTACAGATCTGTGGATTTTTAAACAATTAAAGGGCAGTAACTATATGGAAAATTGATCAATCAAAAAAAAAACTTGAAGGGCATCATCGCAATATCTTGGTTCATGTCTATTTCAAGTTTGATGAAATTCTACCTGCTAGTAACTGAGAAATGGCTGCAGACGGACATTTTTCATTAAACCAAGGGCAATAACTCTGAGGGAAATTGACCTATCAAAAAAAAAACTTGACGGGCATCAGCGCAGTATCTTGGTTCATGTCTATTTCAAACTTGATGAAATTCTACCTGTTAGTTACTGAGAAATGGCTGCAGACGGACATTTTTATTAAATCAAGGGCAATAACTCTTGAGGAAAACTGACCAATCAAAAAAAAAAAAAACTTGACGGGCATCATCGCAGTATGTTGGTTCATGTTTATTTCAAGTTTCATGAAATTCTACCAAGTAGTTACTGAGAAATGGCTGCGGACGGACTGACAATGCCATTTCAATACCCCCCTCCCGATTTCATCGGCGGGGGATAAAAAAATCAATATGGAAAATAAGCTGACTGACTGCTAAAGGCAAGTGGTGGCTTAATGCAGGTAACCCCTGGGGCAGGTTTAATTGTATCAGAACGTTCTGATATCACTTACTTGTTATTGACAGACAGATCACACTTCACGTCACAGTTGGTGTATCTGAACCTGACCAGTGGACACCTGTTACTGGGGATAACCTGTACATCTAGAATACCCTCTAAGTTGTCTATCAGTATACGTGATATCAGCTTACACTGGTCTGTCATTCCCATCTTGTCTAGATCAGAAGGGATCAGTGGACCCCATTCTTTCTCCTTCAGAAACCTGAAGTCTCGCACAAATGGTAGCTTGATTGGCTGAAAAGGAGTTCATTTTAACATGAAACAACCCTCGTACAAGCACCCTGGCTGACTTCAGCAATTAACAAGGCCTATGGCTGTTTACCTTGTATTTTCTGTTTGGATCATCTGAAATCCTGGATAACTCAAGCAGGTTACTATCAACTACAATATATTTCAGCGTTAAGAAACTGTATACACAATGATTCAAGAAATTTTAAGTGTCTTCATTTCAACTTTAATAAGTTTTCACACGGTTATTGTTACTTTCAAACATTTAATATGTGGTAAATATGTGGCTATTTGTTACTTATACATGGTTCATACAGAATATCAGAGACAAAATTCAAGTACTTTTCAAGGACTTTTCAAGGACTTTTTACAATTTTTCAAGCACTATTTTTTTTCAAAACCACGACCTAATCTGAACAACTTTTATTACTTAATGCAAAAATAAAACAACCATCACTTGTCACACCTTTGAAAATGACGTAATTCGATTATTAGATTGATGTGATTCACTATTTTGCTGAGGTTTAACGCTTTTCTTGTGATTTTTTAGCGCACTCCTACTAATGATACCTCAAAATTTTGTCACACGACGTACAAATACACTTCGTTCTGTCTGCTCTATAGGGCTTCAGCCACTGTTTATATTCGTCTTTTGTCTCCCGCTTACTTGAGTAAACATGTTTATTTTTCTTACACATTTTAATTCACTGGAAACACGCGCAAATAGCTAAAAATTGCGAGTTATTATTCCCCGTATTTTTTTAAACGGAAACGGAAACAAGCAAACGGTGATACAGTAGAAATAGCACTCTGTAAATATCGATAAAGTGTGGCCGTAGACCACTATAATAGCATACGAGTGACCCGATCCTGCAATTTCACGAATTTATTTTCATTTTCTCCTATTTATTTTAAGCCTTAAATTCTTTTTGCAAAGCAAAGTTACGGAAAGAATATTTTCAAGGAGTGAAAGGTCAAATTCAAGGAGTTTTTTTCAAAATTCAAGTACTTTTCCAGGTTTTTTAGGTTTTTTGTCATTTTCAAGGAGTTTTCAAGGACTACCATCGAATTCAAGGACTTTTCAAGGCCTGTGCCAACCCTGTTATAATATAACAAGAGCTGTCAGTAAGACAGCCAATGCTTGCCTATTCGAATTGTTGTCCCAGAAGCAGGAATATTACCTTAAATGTTAAAATATCTATAGAGTTTCAATCCAGTATCTGCATTAGTTTTGGAGTATCTTACATGCAAAACTTTAACCAGGATTTTCCAAGTCCAAAAGGAGGAATAATTTGACCAAACTGCATGTCTGAGTTATGGGACTGTTATAACACCAAACACATGAAGTTTCCATTCAATATCTACATTAGTATTGGAGATAGTAACTGGTGTGCAAAACTTTAACCAGGATTTTCCAAGTGCAAAAAGGGGCATAATTAGGCAAAAATACATGTCAGAGTTGCGGGACTTTACACAGTGAGGTTGATTATTGACTTAGAAAAAGAAAAAATAAGTCCAAAGCTATATGCCTTCAAATGATACCTATATGTACTTGCATGCAAAACTTTAACCAAGGTGTGATGCCAATGCCGAAGCCAGTGTAAGTAGAATTGCTAGACTATTCTTCAAATATTTAAGCTACAAAGGAAACATCCTGCTCTTGTTTTGTCATGTACTCATTTTTCAACTCAAAATGTCTCTACTGAAATGTCAAGAATGAAGAATAATCACAGAATAAAACTCATAAAATTAAAATGTGTCAGTTCGCTCTTTGTCAACACCAAAATACCATGTCCAGTTAACAAGAAAATCTGTAAAAAGATCCTTTGGAAGCAAAGAATACAACCAAGAAGAATAGTAGCAGTCTGGGTTTGACTGAGTCTGTTCATAAGAGGTACAACATTCTTTAAAGGAACAATTTCTTTCTTGCACTAAAACTCCCTGCACAGAAATAGCTCTAAATCAAAGTCAGACTTCACTGCCCCACAGAAATAGCTCTAAATCACAGTCAGACTTCACTGCAGTGTTATTCTTTCTTCAAAAGCTGCACTGTATTTGTATGCTTTGCAATTAATTTTTGTAACCATGGTAACAGTGTTTACCTCGAGTTCCCAGGTCCTACCATGCATTGTACTCAGATCCAGGAAAATGTCCATGTCGCAGCCACTCAATCCAAATCCATTGACAGACGAGCCAAACTGGTTCACAGTGCATCCTGCAGTAATCAAATGTGCTAACTGCAACATATTATCACTACCACTTAGCTCTAAAATGGGCCAGCACTGATCTACAGATTGTGGGGTCATGAGGTTGATCCCCGGCAAGGTGTATGTTCTCCAAGAATATTTTATCGAAGACATTATGTCTGGAATCATTTTTTCCCCTATGTTTGATTCATATGGAAAAAAAAGTCAGTTACTTGTAGGGAACAGGAAAACCAATTCTAAAGACCCTACTGCCTGACATTACATATCTGAAATACTGTTGAAAAAAAAGCGCTAAATCCAAAACAATAAATAAACCATCATAAAACACCAGTTGAATATATCACATCAACGATCAAAACAACCAGTTTGTCATTTACTATGTAGATAAGTTAGCTTGTCAAAACCACCAGTTTGTCATTTACTATGTAGATAAGTTAGCTTGTCAGTTTTCTTAGAACTTGTACTCTTTAAACCAGGCAATTGTCATGAACTTCACTATCTTGGAGATAAAAGAAGTCTAGTGATGGTCAAAGCCATGGTCATTCCTACCTTTCCCCAATACTCATTATGTTCAGCTGAATATACTGAAAGGGAAAGTATTGAGACAAAGCTCATGGTATGTACTTTAGAAATTCTAAATCGCTTATACATACCTGGGAAAAACTTTCCAAGACAGGTCTGCAACTTCTCGCATAACTGGAACTTGGTCTGAGCCTCTTCAGCCGTCACCTGCAGGTTCTGGCATAGCCATTCCAGCTGGTTCTGAACCTGTAAAGGAAATAACCATTAGCATTATTCTATTTATACCAACAAGAGCTGTCCGTAAGACAGCCAAGCTCGACTATTCGAAATATTGTCCCAGAAGCAGGAAAATATTACCCAAAATGTTAAATATCAAGAGAGTTTTAAGTTAAAAGGGGACAAAATTTGACCAAAATGCATATCAGAGTTATGGAACTTGATGCTATAAACTAGTTTTATGACCCAAAAGGCTGCTCATGTGAAGTTTCAATTCAATATCTGCATTAGTTTTGGAGATAGTAACTTGCATGTAAAACTTTAACCAGGATTTTCTAAGTCCAAAAGGGGGCATAATATGCCCTAAATACATGTCAGAGTTATGGGACTTGACCCAGTGAGGTTGGTAATTGATCTAGAAAAAGAAAAATTAAGTTTCAAATCTATATGCCTTTTGTTAATAGCTGTATGTACTTGCACGCATAACTTTAACCAGGATTTTCTAAGTCTAAAAGGGGGCATAATTTGGCTAAAATGCAGGTCCGATTTATGGGACTTGATGCTATCAACTAGTTTTATAGCCCCAAAGACAGATATTAAGTTTCAATTCAATATCTGCATTAGTTTTGGAGATAGTAACTTGCATGTAAAACTTTAACCAGGATTTTCTAAGTCCAAAAAGGGGCATAATTTGCTCAAAATACAAGTCAGAGTTATGGAACTTGACCCAGTGAGGTTGTTAATTGACTTGGAAAAAGAAAAAAGAAGTTTCAAAGCTATATGCCTTTAAATGATAGCTGTATGTACCTGCATGCAAAAACTTAACCAAGGTGTGACGCCGATGGCGACGCCAGGGTGAGTAGAATAGCTAGACTACTCTTTGAATAGTCGAGCTAAAAATTACAGAAATTTATCATTTCAATGTCAAGAGACACCATTCCAGTTAACAAATTTTGCTAGTTTCATTGTTAAAATTCAAGTCAGCTTGCATAAAATAACAACAATAAGTTCTTTTTACCTTATCTAAGAGGTCTGAATTAACATACTCTTAACTCCACAAAACTGCCATTTTTGGCTTAACTGCAAGATTTATTGCCAACAAAAGAAACTGATTTTATAGTAAATTAAAGTTTGTCAGTTTTTGAGTATGTTTGAAGTTTAAGGGTGCATCATTACAGTCTAATCACTGTCTCCATAAATCAGGCTGAAAAGGGAACCAGTAGCCTTATGGTTAAGGTGAATGCCACTCAATCCAAGTCATCTTGAGACCAATTGGGTTCACCTCCAATCCTTCCAATGATAACAGTAATCCAGGAAGCAGACTCAGGAGTGATTCAATCAAATAAGCCTGAATTTTTCATTACAATCAAGCTAAAACTAGAGATGCTTTTGAGAAAAGCGCATGCCTCCCACAACTGCCCCCTATGAAAAATGTCTACTTTCTCTAGATGGTTTAGTCAAGTGGACCAAATTAGATGGCTTGGACGAGTGGATCCAATCAGTAATTCAAGGGCCATAAGTCTAAAGTGTCTGAGCGGTTTTGGCTAGTTATCGAACTTGGCCTATACTTATGGTCAAACACATTTTGTTCAAGTCTGATGAAGATCGGATGAGAAATGTTCGACTTGAGTGCGGACAAGCTTTATGACAGACACACAGACTGGAGTAAATCAGTATAAATTGGCATAAACTGTGGTGACTGGGTTCCAGTTAAGTTTGGGACTCAAAAATCAGGTCTTTGTTAAGTTAAGGGGTCAAGAATCTTAATGTTATTGAGTCTACAAAAACTCCACAAGTAAGAATCATGAAGAAAAAATATTGTAGAGTCAGAGCCACTCAGACTAACTGATAGAACCGAAATTAAAATTAAAATAATGCTGTAAACTTTCTTTTCCTAAACACATGCATTAATTACACTCTTAAACTTCTAAATGAGACCAGTTTCTCACCCCTTTCACTTTCATAAGTTTCTCAATCAGCTCCTCGTGGTAGTACTGTTCTATCTGATCTTCAACATTTGCTTTTTTCTTCTTGCTGGAACCCGGCTCCTGATCATCATAATAGCCCTGGTCATACATTGGACCTGGACCATAGTTACCCTGGTATCCTCCCCGGCCCATACCATAGCCACCACGACCTGAATAAACAACAATTTTATCAAAGTTCTTGTTGTACATATAGTACTCCTCTTACATTTACAAACTATCTTAAAAATAAAGACAGAAAAGGAAACACATGGAAGTTTCTTTCCCTAATCTGACCATAATAGCTCTAGCTGCTATGAATATCCAAGTACTCAGATATCAACCAGTTAAATCTGAAAATTGAGTATGAATATAATAACTTACCACTGAGATCAATGAAACGAAATCTTTGTGAAGTATTAACATAATTAATTCCCATTCAAGAAGCTATATAACATTTAAGCAAATTTTTATGTGCACCATAATGTGCTACTATCCAATATATTGGCTTAACATATGGCAAGTACATGTAAACAGAATATAAGTTATGTTAAGGAAAAAGTGTTGTGTTTTCTAGTAGAAAATATCGAAATGTGTGAAAAATTATTTGAATTGTATTACTCAAATTTCTTCAAAATATTTAAATTAAAAAAAAATGATAATCTTATTTTCAACAAAGTTTTAAGTTTTGTAAGTTGAAAATAGAAGAATACTGCTAATCATACAGCATCATTATAACAGTCTTCAAGCATTCCTGATTGTCAGTATCAAAATGCTCCCACAGCATCATTATAACAGTCTTCAGGCATTCCTGATTGTCAGTATCAAAATGCTCCCACAGCATCATTATAACAGTCTTCAAGCATTCCTGATTGTCAGTATCAAAATGCTCCCACAGCATCATTATAACAGTCTTCAGGCATTCCTGATTGTCAGTATCAAAATGCTCCCACAGCATCATTATAACAGTCTTCAGGCATTCCTGATTGTCAGTATCAAAATGCTCCCACAGCATCATTATAACAGTCTTCAGGCATTCCTGATTGTCAGTATCAAAATGCTCCCACAGCATCATTATAACAGTCTTCAAGCATTCCTGATTGTCAGTATCAAAATGCTCCCACAAAATCTTCATCTTTCATTTTTTTTTTGTTGGGTTAAACGTCGCACCATCTTTCTTTAGCCACATGTACACATTATTTATCAAGATTAATTTTTATGGTTCTTAATGTTTTGATGACAGAATTTCTGTTCTTGTATTTTTAACTAGAATTGTGTATTAGATGAAACAATACACATTTATGTTAGCATGATCTGTTCATTGTTTATTTTAAACAATAACATTAATTAATTATTACTTAAGGTCAAAGATACATACACAATCAACTAAATTTTAGTTAAGTGTGTCTGTATCTTTCATGTAATGAGATTCTTGATATGTTTATTGTTGGCTCTGATTAGTGGAACAGATCAGATTGCCCGAAGATATACAGCCACACTGACTATATGGCCAGACTTTTAAAAAAAAGAAGTTTTTTTTAATTCAAACAAAATCTTTACCAAGTTTTGCAAGGCATGAACTTTTGTCAGAATGTGACCTAAACAAACAGGCCAAATGCCCATTGAGGTCTCAATATGACATGTACATAATTATGTATACATACCAGGACCTGGCCCGGGGCCTGGGCCTCCTCTCCCTCTCATCATTGGTCCCATCCCAAGGCTTCCACCGCCTCTAAACTGCTGGTACCCGTGCTGATACCTATTTGTGGCTGGTTGGCCAGGAACCTTCAAAAATGAAACAAAATGTAAGTCAACAAATTAACTGGCAACTTAGTTTCTTATTTATTTGGAGCAAACTAATAACATTCAAAGTCTGAATACTAACACACCTTTTTAAAAGTGTAGTAAACATGGTAAAGCTTAAACAGTAATTTTCATTGAAACTAATCAAGCCCTATCACTAAGCCACTACTGTGGTTACACATCTGGAAGTTCAAACCATCTCTATTAAATAATTATTAGAGACGTCCAACCATAAGATTTATTGGAGATACACTGTGTACAGACAGAACGGATAACGGCAAATGTGTAAGCCTTGGCTAGAAAAATTCTGAGCGGGCAAAAATAAAAGAAATCTATTTTTACCTCAACTTCTCTAGATTTCACAATTAAGTTCTGGCTGTTCAGCTTGTGATTATTTTGTTGCAGGACATAATCAGCCGTGTCTGCACTATTGAACTCGATGATAGCATATAAATTCTGAAATAATCATGTTGACAGATGGTTATTGTTGTCATTCAATTACATTTGTACTTCAAACTGGAACTGGGACTGTTTTTTGTATGGTAAAAATATTTTCATTAGAAGTTCCCTGAAAAATGGCCAATATAAAACTTAAACATTTTTCTGGTCAAATAAGGTTTATTCTCAGAATTTAGCATACATAAATCCACCAAAAAATCATTCTCAATCAGCATGTGTCAGTGAATACTGTCAATACAGATGTAAAATCTCTCTTGAGTTATATCACTTTCAAATGTTTAAAATTAAATGTTCTTTTAAAAAGTATCCATCTCCTTTTGCAATTACTATGTGATTGCCATCAAACTCATATTTATAAATTTTATGTGGTACTGAAAAATAAAACAAGAGGACCATGATGGTCCTGAATCGCTCACCTTCTCCACATGACCCAATTTTCATGAAGATTCATTGAAAAATATGGCTTCTAGAGAGGTCACAAGGTTTTTCTATTATCTGACTTAATGACCTAGTTTTTGAAGGCACATGACCCAGTTTTGAACTTGACCTAGATATTATCAAGGTGAACATTCTCACCAATTTTCATGAAGATCTCATGAAGAGTATGGCCTCTAGAGAGGTCACAAGGTTTTTCTATTTTTATACCTACTGACCTAGTTTTGACCACACATGACCCAGTTTCAAATTTTATCTAGATATCATGAAGGTGAACATTCAAACAAATTTTCATGAAGATCCATTGAAAAATATGGCCTCCAAAGTGGTCAAAAGGTTTTTCTATTTTTAGACCTACTGACCTAGTTTTTGACCGCAGTTGACCTAGTTTTGAACTTGACCTAGATATCACCAAGACGAATATTCAGACCAACTTTCATACAGATCCCATGAAAAATATGGCCTCTAGAGAGGTCACAAGGTTTTTGTATTATTTGACCTACTGACCTAGTTTTTGATTACACGTGACCCAGTTTCAAACTTGACCTAGATAATCAAGGTGAACATTCTGACCAATTTTCATGAAGATCCATTGAAAAATATGGCCTCTAGAGAGGTCGCAAGGTTTTTCTAGTTTTAGACCTACTGACCTAGTTTTTGACTGCAGTTGACCCAGTTTCGAACTTGACCTAGATATCATCAAGATGAACATTCAGACCAACTTTCATACAGATCCCATGAAAAATATGGCCTCTAGAGAGGTCACAAGGTTTTTCTATTATTTGACCTACTGACCTAGTTTTTAAAGGCACGTGACCCAGTTTCGAAACTGACCTAGATATCATCAAGGTGAACATTCTGACCAATTTTTATGAAGATCCATTGAAAAGTACGGCCTCTAGAGAGGTCAGAAGGTTTTTCTATTTTTAGACCTACTGACCTAGTTTTTGACCGCAGTTGACCCAGTTTCGAACTAGACCTAGATATCATCAAGATGAACATTCAAACCAACTTTCATACAGATCCCATGAAAAATATGGCCTCTAGAGAGGTCACAAGGTTTTTCTATTATTTGACCTACTGACCTAGTTTTTGACGGCACGTGACCCAGTTTTGAATTTGACCTAGATATCATTAAGGTGAACATTCTGACCAATTTTCATGAACATTCATTGAAAAGTATAGCCTCTAGAGAGGTCACAAGGTTTTTCTATTTTTAGACCTACTGACCTAGTTTTTGACTGCAGTTGACCCAGTTTCGAACTTGATCTAGATATCATCAAGATGAACATTCAGACCAACTTTCATACAGATCCTATGAAAAATATGGTCTCTAGAGAGGTCACAAGGTTTTTCTATTTTTAGACCTACTGACCTAATTTTTGACGGCACGTGACCCAGTTTCGAACCTGACCTAGATATCATCAAGGTGAACATTCTGACCAACTTTCATAAAGATCCCATGAAAAATGTGACCTCCAGAGTGGTCACAAGCAAAAGTTTATGGACGCACGCACAGGCGACGGACGCCGCGTGATCACAAAAGCTCACCTTGTCACTTTGTGACAGGTGAGCTAAAAACTCATAAATTTTACATAAGAAACACTTAGTCTAATGCATTTATATTTTGAATGTAAGGGAAGCTCTTGTTATCGAAATAAGATTCCCTATCGTTGTGAACATAGTAACAGTAAAAATGTACCTTTGGAGGAACAATGGTGACTTTTGTTACACGTCCAAACTGGGCAAAATATTGCCATAATTCTTGCTCTGTAGTGCCCATGGGGAAGTTGCGTACAAAGACACTGAGCCTGGCTGTCTCCTTCTTTTTGTCCCAGAACTGGAGAGCATTTTGATGCTTTTTTCCTTGTATATGCCATTTCATAGAATTGACTGAAAAATAAGTTGAAAGATTCTAATTTCACAAGTCAATACAACTTCATAAAAGATGCAGTTAAAACGCAGAAATGATAAGTCTATCCAAAGAGCTATAAAATAAATAGATCGGCAACCTGAAAGGCATATAAAGCAAATCTCGCCAACATCACGTGGGAACTGAATGAGATCTCGTTTTACCGGAATGAAAACAGACAGCAGAAGGATAAAAATTTGTGTCATGAAAAAATTTCTATCAGATCGTTTGTTTATAATGATAATGGTGTTTTTTAATGTTATTAGTATTTTCTACACGGGGAAGGAATGAATTGATGATTGCAAGTCTGAGAAATCAACAGTTGTCGTTTGAAAATTGGACCCGATTCTGTTTATCAAGTGATCAAGTCAGCAAACGCTTCAATAAGATAACGGGGTGATATGAGTTTACGCGAGACTATCTCCTGTTGCCATTCTGTGTATTTCATACTTCTTTGGCCTATCTCAACAAACTGAAAACTAGAAAGGTGTCCATTAGACATGGATGCCCCCACCATGTGATCTTCGTATACTAGAGCTGTGTATCGGTTGGAATGATCAATACGATCTTTGTTTCAGTACAAACTGATCAATATTTGATATATAATATGATACTTTTATATTTAGAAGTATGTTTTCACCAAGTTACAACTTAAAATATGCTTTTTAAAAAACATGTATTATCCCAATAAATAGACTTCCGGTGACTCGAGGATTTTTTAAACATTAAATTGTGTAGATCTGCGACGTGTTGACTAGCCACTTTTGGAATCACAGGGTTACGATACTATTATCAAAGACAGCATAATTATACAAATTACAACTGGTCGCTAAATGTTTTATATTAAATTAACTAATGCCATATTTTTATCTACCCGAGACTTACAGCTGCAGGGCCCTCAATCGACTGTTTTTACCACCGAATTTCGGCTGCTTCCCCCACTAAAATAGTATTATTTTTTCCCCCTTACAGGGTTAAAATTCCCCCCTGAATGTCCTGGCCATGTTGAAAAAAATTTGATCAAAATCGGACAAGAAATAGCCAATTTATAGATAATTATCTGTATGTATATCACCAAATATTGCTTTAAAATTGTTTTTACCATAAGCTTAATATAAATATCAATGAAAATTTCTTAAGATATAGGTTGTCTGATAATTCCCCCGTTTGGCAAAATCAAAGCGAAATTCCCCCCGCCTGAGGGCTGCGGACCCCTTCCCCCAAAGTTGAGTGAGGGCCCTGAGCTGGAAGGCACTCATTTCCTGAGTGATATTTCATAAACTGGATGGGTTAGAGACTTGTGGTTAGTCTCATTTTGTAACTAAATACAGGGTCACACATTAAACCGGAATCCATCTAAAAGTTTTACGGAATACACTTTTACGGAATACACTTTCTATAACCGGAATACACCTGTATTTTTTTAATTAAAGGTATTTTTGAAGGTTTTTTGATATAATTCAATCATATATATCATAAATAATCAACATACCAAAGGAAAATACAATACGTTCACGCAAAACGATTTTATAAGAGATTGAAATAGTGAATGATAGATGTTTTGCCTTATTTCATATTATCAATATTTGGATTATGAAAATTTAGCTAGGGTTGCTACGATTATGAAAAAAGGTTTTCTGGTCATATTGTTTTAAATTAATAGTAAGGCCTAAAAAAAAAAATTCTTTGTTTCCGGTAACATGCTCAAAAAAATTAGGGTAGGTAGGTCGGAAAATTTTTTTATTAAGGGAGACTTTCCGGAAATTATTTTTGTGTTAAAAAATGATTCCAAATAAGGGGGCTATGCCTTTAGAGCATCAGTAAGTTGATTTCTAACATCACTGGCCATGTTTAAAGCATAAAAAGTGCAGTTTTGCAACTTTTTGTTATAAAGTTGAAAAATATATTCTCCAAGGCCATAAAAACATTTAGGGTCGGGCCAAAAATTTAGGGTAGGTCGGGATACCGGAAACAAACAATTTTTTTTTTACGCCTAACAGAGATATTTGACTTTATCAAAAATTTTAACAAAAAAATTCTAAGTTAAAAAGGGGCATAATTCTGTCAAATTAAAATCAGAGTTATGGGGATTGTTTCTCCTGGTGTAGACTTTGAGAGTAAATAACTATTTTGAGTTTCAAGTCAAAAGCTTTAATAGTAACAGAGATATTTGACTTTATCAAAAAATTTAACAAAAAATTCTAAGTTAAAAAGGGGCATAGTTCTGTCAAAATTCAAACCAGAGTTATGGGGATTGTTTCTCCTGGTGTAGATTTTGAGAGTAAATAACTATTTTGAGTTTCAAGTCAAAAGTTTTAATAGTAACAGAGATATTTGACTTTATCAAAAATTTAACAAAAAATTCTAAGTTAAAAAGGGGCATAATTCTATCAAAATTCAAACCAGAGTTATAGGGATTGTTTCTCCTGGTGTAGACTTTGATGGTTTATAAGTATTTTAAGTTTCAAGTCAATAGCTTTGATAGTAACAGAGATATTTTACTTTATCAAAAACTTTAACAAAAAATTCTAAGTTAAAAAGGGGCATAACTCTGTCAAAATTCAAATCAGAGTTATGGGGATTGTTTCTCCTAGTGTAGACTTTGATAGTAAATAAATATCTTAAGTTTCAAGTCAATAGCTTTGATAGTAACAGAGATATTTGACTTTATCAAAAACTGGACCAACGGCGACGCAGAGGCAGACGCCGACGCTGGGGCGAGTACAATAGCTCTACTTTTTCTTCGAAAAGTTGAGCTAAAAATAGTCAGCGCGACCGTTGTGCAGATAAAGAAATTTATCGGCAATATGGTCTTGCGGACAGCCTCGGCCAAATTACAAACTTCCCTACATAATTTGCAGTCAAGACCCATAAGACATAAATTAAAAATTTATTTGTTTGCCGCTTCCGCCCGACCCACTAGAATAGCGCCGGTCAAAAAAAATTTTGACCAAAAAAGTATGATCATTTTTTTTTATATTTCTGTCCATTAAATATTCTTTTTGTCAGTATCTTCTTGTTGAATTTGCAGTTTGGATCATGCTTTAAATTTCATTGAGAGCGTTGCTGATCGCCGAAAGAATTATGTCAATCAAGATGTCCTGACGTAATGGAATCGTGCCACCGATTATTTACTGTATCTTGCACTTGTGTAGATGTCGATAAAATCTGTGGAGACCGATTGATGACGTGTATTCAACTGGCATGTGACGTTTATAATACATTGACCTAGAACTCATGAATATTCCGTATGTTTCCGTAATTAATTTTCGGTGTCCGAACCTAAATAACGATAATCATTGAAAAAGCAATAAATTACATTTATTAATTAATATCGCATGTGCAGATCCATCTCGTTGTTGTAGGATCGAGTCCTCTGTGTTACCGTATCATTTCATATTTCATATGTTAACTTAACAGACGGGAAAATTGTCACGCTTTAATATCATGATTTTCGTTCATTTTCATGAAAAACTACTCTACTATTCAACATAAATATTTTTCTTCATGCATAATAGTTCCGCAAAACCGTTCTACGAAATGTCCACTAAAATCTTCAGGAGTTGGACAAGTGTTTTGTTCATTAAATGGACAATTCAAGAAACTGTCACCTGTACACGAAAGAAATACAGGTAATATGGATACAATTACATTACATAGAATAAAAATGGATGGTCTGAGCTGAATTCGAACCCATGGTGACGTGCGTAAAAGCTGGACAGCTTACCACTATGCCAGCGTGCCATTGGTTAACAAATTTATATAGACATTTTCAGACAATAATTTCATATACTTGTAATGGTCAGGGTTTTCCTTGACGCACATTTTTGTGCGTTTTAGCACACTGATTTTCAAAATGACCCTCAAAATAATTCTGAACGCGTCATTGGTGGCGTAACTCAACTACTGGCCGAAATTTTGGCGAAGCGAATTTTCGTACCCAATATTGTAAGTAAGTACCGATTCGCGCGTATGTATGAAGTAGTAAAGGTAGACTGCGTTCTAGGTTTAATTATTGGCTCAATATCGACGTCTCTTTATACAGTAAACTATGGGCGGCGGTTACCGCCAAAATTAGTAAATATACAATCCATTCATAAACATGTCAATCAGTGCAGTGCATTTCAACGCCGTCTAGTCTAAAACTCCATCCCGTCCAATAAATTTGCATTCAACGCATTGTATTTTGAAACCATTTAACACAAAACTTCATTCCATCCATCCAAACATGGAACGATGCATTGAAAAACTTGTTGCGATGCACCGTACTATGAAATCATCCAACAAAACATGATACCATCCAGCTCAGTGTGAAGCCGTCTAACACAACATGAGTACGTGCAGTATAAAATGAAATGATTTATTACAATTTGACGCCATCTAATGCATGTTGAAACCGCTTTGTGTAATTAAGAGCGGTGTATAATAACTTGATGCCATGCAGTCCAATGTGAAGACGTTTAACGCAACATGAGTTCGCGCAGTGTAAAATGAAACGATTCATTAAAGCTTGGCGCCGTCTAATGCATACTGAAACCGTGTTGTGTGATTTGGAGCGGCGTATCAAAATTTGATGCCATGCAGCCAAATATGAAGCTGTTTAATGAAACACGAGTACGTGCATTGTAAAAGGTTAATAAGACAATCAGTTCATAAGTTTGCCCTGTTATAAATATAGATCCATAGACTGTCCACCTTAAATGAAATATTGTTTAAAATAGCATAAGATCTTCCGCCCCCCCCCCCCCCCCTACAACCCACACCACCCCCGAAAAACCAACAAACAAACAAACAAACATGAGCTGTATAGTGAAGTACATGTAATTTAGACATACTGTCTAAAAACATAAACATGCTTACATTGATAATATATGATTAATAATTAACTCGGGAGATTTTAGTGTTTGTTAATTTTGTCATTATTATTTCTATTACTGAGTCTGTTGTGAGAAGCATACTTCTCACAAAGCTTAAACTAAGAAGAAAGATGTTTCACGAAAATAAGTCAGATAAATCGCAGGAACAGTGTCAAATTAAATGTTAGAATTTTACCACAAGGTCGGTTTTAGGACAAATTTTAAGATATTTTTATGTAAAACTGATCCAGAATCTATATAAAAGGGCAAACTTATGAAATAATAGTCTTATTAACCTTTTACAATGCACGTACTCGTGTTTCGTTAAACGGCTTCACATTTGGCTGCATGGCATCAAATTTTGATACGCCGCTCCAAATCACACAACACGGTTTCAGTATGCATTAGATGGCGCCAAGCTTTAATGAATCGTTTCATTTTACACTGCGCGAACTCATGTTGCGTTAAAACTTCTTCACATTGTGTTAGACGGCTTCACATTGAGCTGGATGGTATCATGTTTTGTTGGATGATTTCATAGTACAATGCATCGTTCCATGTTTAGATGGATGGAATGAAGTTTTGTGTTAATACAATGCGTTGAATGCAAATTTATTGGACGGGATTGAGTTTTAGACTAGATGGCGTTGAAATGCACTGCACTGATTGACTTGTTTATGAATGGATTGTATATTTACTAATTTTGGCGGTATCCGCCGCCCATAGTAAACCATTAAAAAAATGGTGCATCAAAACTGCACGTGCCTTCGTCTTCCATATTGACTGCGTGCTTACAGAAAATTTAGTATTTGCGTTATATTTTCGTGTCAGCAGCTATGTTGAAATTTTCATGGAATTGTTAACAAAACATTCTACAACCAAATGAAAGCTTGAATTTATTTCGTTTCTGTAGGCCAGTGGATGTCTCTGAAATGGTTGAGTTTATATTTTTCATCCGAGTTCTTAATATTTCATTGATGTGTTCAGCTTCCAAAAAAGAAAGGATGTTAATGTTTAAACAGCAACAGGCTGATAATGTCGATTCTTTCACTTATTTTGAAAAAATAAAATAAAATTCATAACTTTATCATGACATCAAGCATTCTAACTGACCAATCAGACAGCTACATTTTCAAGCATCTGCCAGTTTCCACTTGGGTAAAAAAGTATTTTTTACAAAAGGAACATATAGTGACTTCAGAAACTAGAGCTATCACTAAAGGTGATGAATGTACCCCCCGCATGCACTGACACAGTACATTGCAATTTGACGCACACAAGATTGCATCATTATGTGGACTGTATGTATATAGACTGTATGTATACAGTATAGTAACAAAAAACAAAGTCCCATAACTATGCAGAATATTTATCTAAAAGAACGTAACATGCACCATGCACAACTAGGGTTGGTACTGATCACTTGTGTGAAGTTTCATTAAATTGTGTGCAAGGGTTCGGAAGATTAGGGGCGCACAAGATTGCATATGCAGACTGTATGTACATAGTATGTTTACAAGAAACAAAGTTCCATAACTCTGCAGAATATTTATCTAAAAGAATGTAACATGCACAATGCACAACTAGGGTTGGTACTGATCACTTGTGTGAAGTTTCATTAAACTGTGTGCAAGGGTTCGGAAGATTAGGCGCGCACAAGATTGCATATGCAGACTGTATGTACATAGTATGTTAACAAAAAACAAAGTGCCATAACTCTGTAATTTTTTTTTTAAAGACCCTAACATATCCCATGCACAACTACTGTTGTTACTGATCACTTGTGTGAAGTTTCATTAAATTGTGTCAAGGGGATGAGGAGAGATGGTGCGCACAAGATTGTGTCTATGTATATAGTATAGTAACAAAAAACAAAGTCCCGTAACTCTGCAATTTTTTTTTCTGAAAGAACCTAACATGCCCCATGCACAACTACTGTTGTTACTGATCACTTGTGTGAAGTTTCATTAAATTGTGTCAAGGGGATCAGGAGAGATGGTGCACACAAGATTGTGTCTACAGACAGACAGACAACCTGAAACCAGTATACCCCTCCTTACAACTTTGTTGTTCGGGGGGTGGGGGGGGGTACAATAAACATCATCTTTTTCAGAAGTCAAATTAGATTTTTGACGAATATGCCCGAGACCATGCTACAAAGTACAAAACTTTCATTGAAAAATTATGTGGATTTAATACTTTGATCATTGTTGATTTTAGTTTAAAGTTTGAAATTTTAGACAAAGAGTCTATGATAAAGTCTGAGTAAAATGTACCCAAGTGAAATTAGTATCATTCTGCTATGTTTTGGACATGAAAATCAGTCGGTGTAAACACCCCGGGACCCCCAGGGATACCTTTATCTTATAGAAAGCTTTGAATTTAATTGTTTTTATTGCAGCTTTATCATATTAAGCAATAGAGTATGTATATAGCTGTATCATAAGTAGAAAACTCATAACACAAACCCCGGGACACCTGATTTTTCTTTGCGATTACAGGGATAAACTGCATACACTGGGACACCTTAAGAAAGCTTGCAAATACTTATTCTGTTATGAAGATGTACTTATTTCTTAAATAAATAAAGCATAAATTTAAGAATATTCTAAGTAGGCTATACTGCTCATAATGCATACCCCGGGATGCCTGTTTCGTCACTGTTACGCAGTATGTGATTCTCGAATGAATCAGGCACCTGGTGTTCGTGTTATGAGTCTGCTACTTAGGATACACCTATATAAATGCTCAAATTATCTCTAAGCATGGAAAACATGCAACAAAAAAGTTAACAAGGCAGTCTGAAAGACAGCTAAATCCTCCGCCATTGTTATGGATAGTGAAAGGGTAAACCTTTGACCTTGAACTGATATGGCTGACTCATGAATTCTGCACAACGTCTTGATGAGGTGATCATTTGACCCAAGTTTCATGAAAATCCTTCAAGGGGTTTAGGAGATACAGAGCTCAAACCTTTGACCTTGAGTTGTGACCTTGACCTTGAGTTGACATGGCTGACACATGAGCTCTTGATGAGGTGATCATTTGACCCAAGTTTGATGAAAATCCTTCAAGGGGTTTAGGAGATACAGTGTGGACACAAAATGGAAGGCTCAAACCTTTGACCCTAAACTGTGACCTTGACCTTGAGCCAGCATGGCTGACTCATAAGTTCTGCACATCGTTTTGATAAAGTGATCATTTGACCCAAGTTTTATAAAATTCCTTGAAGGGGTTTAGGAGAAATAGAGCGGACACGAAATGGAAGGCTAAAACCTTTGACCTTGAGTTGTGACCTTGACCTTGACCCGGCATGGCTGAGTCATGAGTTCTGCACATCGCCTTGATGAGGTGATCATTTGACCCAAGTTTGATGAAAATCCTTCAAGGGGTTAAGGAGATATAAAGCGGACACAAAATGGAAGGCTCAAACCTTTGACCCTCAGCTGTGACCTTGACCTTGAGCCGGCATGGCTGACTCATGCAGGGTGGCCACCAAAAATTTGAAGTAAATTTCCCTGATAATTCCCTGAATTTTCCCTGACAGGATAGTCAGTTTCCCTGATACTTTGCTCGGCGTAGCAACAATTGTGAATATAAATGTAGTAATATTATGGTCTCCATCCTCCCCTTCTAGCCATACCTTCTCCACCAATAAACTTGTTTATTTTACATCTATTTTATATACATATGAAATTATATTTATTTATTATATTTTGAAAATATATTCATTATTTATTTTATTTTCAGAATCCTGTTTGAATAACCAATTATATAGGTAATTTAAGATCTCACTGAGCAACTTCAGTAAGAGTAGTAAGCATGGTAAGTAACAACTCAAAACAGCTCAAAAAAGAAAACTTCAATACTTCAGCAGCAATGACTTACATTTCACATACATGTACATACCATTATTTATTTTGTAACTTGTTGTGATACTAATTCCAGTGTCTTTTATTGCCTATAACATTGATTATTCAAATTAACAATGTGATTACAGCTTTAATCAGTTATCATGTTTTAATGTAAATGAACTGAGCCCGATTTTCAACATTCTCCTTTACAATGCCACAAAGACACTACAATCTTCATAATCATACTGCATATTAAAGCAGAAGGTTACAAATAAAATTAAGCCTTTAAGCATTACAAATATATAACTTTCTAAACATAATCAATGTTCTACATCACAAACATTCAAGCCATTCAGGTTTCTAACAAGCTATACTCACAAAACTACCAGTAACTGCAGTTTTCACTTTGATTTTAAAACACTATTAATGTTAGTACAATTATGTAAATCAAAACAGGATGTTACGTATACACATAAACAATCCAGCACTTTAGTTTCTAATATGAGGCAGTGGGAAATAACTTTTCCTGCAGTTTTAACTTAAAAAGAAAAATATTAAATCTAGACAAACGGTCTTCAAGATTTGACATAAAAGTTTCTTCGAAAATGAATTAGTCCATTAAATTAGCATACAACTGTCAACACCTCCTTGCATTCATAACAATAATTTCATCTTTCTGGTAAACTGAGTTTAAAACTCAAGTCATGACATGGGACACCAGCATAATGACTTTGTGGCCAGTATGGATTAAACAAGAGCTGTCAGTGGACAGCGCGCTCGACTATTCTCAGTGCTTGATAGTATAATATAAGCAATGAGTAAAAACTTTAACATCACAATAAGCATATTCTAAGTCGAAAAGGGGCCATAATTAGTCAAAATGCTTGACAGAGTTGCCTCCTCCTTTTTACAGACTGGGGTCATGATGGTAAGCAAGTATGCAAAATATGAAAGCAATATCTCAATGGACTTTGAAAATATTTGGGGTTGTATGCAAACTTTAACATTTATTCTAAGTCGAAAAGGGGCCATAATTCAGTCAAAATGCTTGATAGAGTTGCTTCCTCCTTTTTACAGACTGGGGTCATGATGGTAAACAAGTATGCAAAATATGAAAGCAATATCTCAATGGACTTTGAAAATATTTGGGGTGGTATGCAAACTTTAACATTTATTCTAAGTCGAAAATGGGCCATAATTCAGTCAAAATGCTTGATAGGGTTACCTCCTCCTTTTTACAGACTGGGGTCATGATGGTAAACAAGTATGCAAATATGAAAGCAATATCTCAATGGACTTTGAAAATATTTGGGGTGGTATGCAAACTTTAACATTTATTCTAAGTCAAAAAGGGCCCATAATTCAGTCAAAATGCTTGATAGAGTTGCCTCCTCCTTTTTACAGACTGGGGTCATGATGGTTAATAAGTATGCAAAATATGAAAGCAATATCTCAATCATCAATGGACTTTGAAAATATTTGGGGTGGTACGCAAACTTTAACATTTATTCTAAGTCAAAAAGGGGCCATAATTCAGTCAAAATGCTTGACAGAGTTGCCTCCTCCTTTTTACAGACTGGGGTTATGATGGTAAACAAGTATGCAAAATATGAAAGCAATATCTCAATGGACTTTGAAAATATTTGGGGTGGTACGCAAACTTTTAACATTCGTGTGACGCTCACGCTCAAGTCGATGCCGGGGCGAGTAGGATAGCTCCCCTATTCTTCAAATAGTCGAGCTTAAAAGCCTGTACTCTGATCAGGAACCACCCTGTTCATTTTAACTTTATAGACATGGCTGTTACAGTTAATGTGCACAAACAAACAACATGGATCCTGATCAGACTACACAGAATGTACAGGCTAGTCTTGATTCCATTACTGGTTTCAAAGTCAAAGAGTTTTCTCATGGAGCTGCTAATTTTATGGTTTTAAAAATACATTTCATTATTATGCTATTCAAGACTAATGTAAATGTTTGTTAATAACTAGCAAACTACTACCAATACACAGGTACTTCTAATGCATGATTCAAATGTTGGTATACATTTTGTTAATGTCAGTAATGTACTGACACTCAATTCATTTTAGTTTTTAGTTGTGTAACAACTTCTGCTTGCTTTCAAAGTACAATGTATTAGTATTTGAGCTCTGGGGCAATGGTTACTCAATTCCATTTTAGCTTCTCTCCATTTTAGAAACAAAAACTTATCTCTTATAGTTGATGAATAACAGTTTTAGAATCATCAAACAGTGAGTGCATTTGCTAAGTATAGATATATAAATGTAACTATTATGAAGAAGAGAAACCACCAGTAGCCAAGACATAATTATACAGTCTTTTAAATTTTTTCTTTCAATTTTTGAAAAAATCCCTGATAATTCCCTGATTTTTTCAAAATTTTCAAATTCCCTGAATTTTCCATGCAGGGAATTTTTTTTAGCCTTTTTCCCTGTTTTCCAGAGTCGGTGGCCACCCTGTCATGAGTTCTGCACATCGTCTTGATGAGGTGATCATTTGACCCAGGTTTGATGAAAATCCTTCAAGGGGTTTAGGAGATATGGAGCGGACATGAAAGTGTTACGGACAGACGGACGGACGGAGACCATTCCTATAACCCCCACCACTTGTGGCGGGGGATTAAAAAAATTCAAAACTTTCTATGTAAAATAAACGTATCCCGGGGTGATTAACCCGACCCCATGAATATTATGAATTGGAAGTGTCTAGCCATCCGGTAACCGGACGCCTAGCCTGCGTTCTAGTCGTCCGGTAACCGGACGCCTAGCAAATCCTCAGGGGATTTTCTAGTCGTCCAGTAATTGATTTCCTAATGAATAAGACACGATTTTATAAAGTTTTAATGTTATTTACTTAAGATATCGATACTTATCTGCAAACAAAATTTTATGTGAATACATATTAATTATACAGATTTACAATAAATCACTGCATTATTCAGCCGATAAAATGGAAGTTTGCCGAACTCATTATAATGGCGCAGTGTTTTCCCTTGTCTTTTGAAAGTAAGGGTCATTGTGACCCCCGTGGTTTCACATCTGGGGGTCATTTCCAAATTTTGGGGGTCATATAGATATACTAAAATTATTATTTTGAATAAAACTTTGTTTTACTTATACTAGTGATTATACAGATTGAACTTAAGTCTTTCCTCATATTTGTCACTGGATAAAATGGTAAAACCAGCTGATGTTTGAATTTTATTTATATATGTGCTAAAATAGGTTTTAGTACTTTTTACCAGGCAGTGTTATAGTAGAAACAGGTGATCTGAGCCACTTGGTCCTAATGTACTTGCTGCCGACGATGTCAAAAGCATCGTCAGCTTGCTTTGCTTTTGAGCTATTTTTTAGTAAACAGCAGACTGGTACTACTGGTAGTAGTAGCGAGCAGCAATAACAACTGTTACAAAGTGTTAATCAGTCAAAGTATCAGACTGGGTATTAAATCTGTGAAATGTGAATCGACGCAAATACAGAAAATTTGTGACACAGTCTGCATATAATTACGAAACTGAAAGTACATTTTCAGAAAATCGCTCTTTGTAAACAAAATTGGCCTGATTTAGATTTTCAAGAAATTGCGTCCACTGTGACGCACAGAATTTATTTTTACGGGTCATTTGTCAGAAAAGTGCGTCTATGACGCAGGATTTGTGCGTCAGGGAAAACCCTGATGGCGAGATCGACGTGTCGTCACTTATCAAAATCTGTTCATCTGGAGGCTTTTATGGGATCGGAATTTTTAAATTTTAACAACTTTTTCACTGGATTTTCAAAATTAAAACAGTTTTGAAATACTTTCAATTTTCATATTTTAGTATTCAAATATTTTTTAATGAATAACTGTTTTAAATGACATCTAATTTCAAAAGTGCCAGTGTGATGTTCAAAACTTTAAGAAAAACAGAAGTTAAAAAATATATAATTATAGATTTGTGTTTTAATAATTAAAGTTTAGGCCGATAGAAAAACATCACTTTTTACAAAAATAGCATTATAGACATTCGGCAATCAATGTTTTATCATTTCTAAAAACAGAATATCAACGGCTATGTAAACAAACACGATCTCTTACGTTTAATCGACTGAAAAATCAGATAAGTATTGATATTTTAAGTAAATAGTAAGTAAGTAAGTAAGTAAGTAACGACTTTATTTAAAGTGGATAACATATACGGCATTGGATACATTTTTCAAAACCGATTAACAATATGGTCCACTGTATACAATGTATAACTATGTACAGAACATCAAACATACATGTAATAAACTATATACAGATATAACAAACCTGAAAGGACATTTAAGGTGATGTCACTTTCTGAATTTCCGGTGAATAACAAAAAACCAAAGAATATTCAGTTCTTTCCAAAAACTGTTATATTATGATTCAACCAAATAGTTTCCATTGTCTACCAGAAAGGAACAATTCTTATATCTTAATATTGAGATTTGATACCTTTATAACAGACAGTAAACTAAAACAATAGACATTCATATGTGACGTCGGTGAGCTCAACAAAGCAATTTCAGGCACAAATATTAATGTGGAATGTAAAGTAAGTTACACACTACAATATCCGTCCAAGATACTTTCAAAAACAATGCATTTGCAGAATAGAGAGATAAAAGTAATTTTGACAGCTCGTGAAAACTAATGACAAATTTTGACAGGTATATGATGACTCATGACCTAATTAATTTTTTCCTGTTATTTCTAACTTCCAGTTTGATTTTCATAAAATGGGTATTCTTTATTGTAGCTTACAACTCATACATTAAAATAATAAAAGAATATATTGTTACCTCACTGTCGTTTTGTCTATCCATCTCTCGTACGAATTCCTATTGTTTCAGTCATTTGTCAGTAATTAGAGCAACTCACAGTGTTGCAATCATACAAAACACACCCCTTATTTTCACATAGATATTGAGGATTTATCTAATAAGCACATGTATTGGAAACACAATTTCAATATCGACTGTGTATTGTAATAATGCTAAACTATCTCAGCCGTGACATCTCCTTAAAACTATATAAAATCATTACTTATTCATTAAGAAATCAATTACAGGGCGACAAGAAAATCCCCTGAGGATCTGCTAGTCGTCCGGTAACCAGACTAGAACGCAGGCTAGGCATCCGGTTACCGGACGGCTAGACACTTCCTTATGAATTACCGACCTACCAACGCAGTCCTTAAAGTATACTGGGTCAGAAGCGGCAAACAAACATAATTTTAAGGGTGGCCTAAAAGATATTCAAAACAGGCAAATACTACTACACCCTAGTACCCTTACTTACAATTTGGCAACTGTGCATTGCAAACTTCGCAGTGTAGTACGCCTTGCTGGTTCATAATTTCTAACCTCGAAAGGGGTCACGTGGGCCGGTGCCGGGTGTACAAGTAAACTTTAGAACTATCCGAGTAAAATCGAATAAATCTACTACAAAATTTTGACAATAAAGTGGATTAATCTGTTTTGTTCTTGCACCAGAACTAATTCGTAAACTGGGGCAAACTGAGTTTCCTTTCTCCTCCGACAACTTTCTTTTCAACACGCCATTTTTTGAAGCTTCTAATCCAATGCCGAACACCGTTCAACTTTGTTGTCATCATCTTGAATGTATCAAGGGAGGTAACTAGATGCACGGATTGGGACTAGTATGTAGGTTGAACACCATTAATAAAATCTGTAAAAGATCCTTAATTTGGAAGCAAAGAATGCAACCAACCATTAAATCGAGCTATTGTTGTTGTAATGGTCACTCATTCATGAAATGTAGCTCCTCCCTCCTGCACCGCACTAGCGTATAGCGTGCCGGTTCTAAGAACGTATACATAGATAAGATAAGATAAGATAGATAAATTTTTATTTTGAGTCGGCAAGACAAGTAACAATACAACATAAGCACTCTAGGTGCTTTTGAACCGACTATATGTTAACAAATTAATAAGGAACAAAAGTAAAACAAGCTGTAAAAGAAGGACATGGTTAAAAAAAACATATGAACATTAAAATAATTATTGTTGCAAATTAACCTAAAAATTACATCTAGCACAAAGACAGAACATTATAATAGCATTGCACAATCAAGGAGATCTGGTATATAAAACAAGCCATACATATTAGCACATGGAAAGAAACATAAAAATGACATGGCAGCATTTTGAATGTGATACTGATAGATTTTATATTTAACAGCCATGTAAAGCAGTACATTTAAGACCATGTAATTGAGTTAAAAAAAACCATGTAACAGCTGCTGTTCTAGGTCAGTGACCTAAAAACTGCCATAAGAGAATAAATGTAAAAAAGTGAAACCATCAAAACAAGCACAAAAATGCATAATTTAAAAGAAAGCTAAAGGAAGTTATCATCTCAGGATCAGACATGAGGTGAACTGAACAGCAACTACTACATGATAGCAAGAAAATTAAAGAAAGCATAACTGCAGGAAAAGCCAAGCAAATACAACTGCATGCAAGACATAACTGAAAGACAAGGCAAAATAAGAAAATAATACTACTGCATGATGGAAATCAAGAAAGCACAACTACAGGAAAAAATAAATAATATACAACTACATGCAAGCAAAACCAAAAATACTGGGCAAAAATTAAATACATAATGTCACGCAGGAAAACATATACATCAATCAAGTATGCTGCTAACCCGTTCTATGGGTATATAAAAAAGATGCAACTATTCGAGAGATTCAAGTTTTGCACAAAGAACATTTACAATCATTTCCATTCCAAAAAGAAATCTGATTTTTAAACTGACTGAAGTTTACAGCATTTCTGTAGCTTTCAGGAAGGGAATTCCACAGAACCGGTGCAGCATACCTGAAGGAGTTCTTACCAAAATTTGAAGTTATGACTTGTGGTACCTGAAGAATATTTGAATACCTAAAGTTATAGTTAGAATCTTTTTTTATTAACAAGGTTGGACAATACTGGAGGTGCCAAATTATTTAATATCTTATATGTTTCAACTGCCATTGTTCTTAAACGTCTTACATGTAATGATGGTAATTTGGCAAAGTTTAACAATTCATCATAGGAACTACTGTAGTCATTATAAACATATCTGAGAGCTCTTTCCTGGATCTTTTCTATTTTTCTGGTATTCTTTACAGAACAAAAATGCCAAGACAAAGGACAAAAATTAAAATTTGATAATATGAAAGTATGAAAAATTGTGAGTCTGTTTAATTTACCTAAGTTTTTTCCAATCCTTTTTAGTACATTAAGTTGTTTTGCTGCCTTAGCACAAATATTTTTTTATATGGTTATCAAACTTTAAATTAAAATCTATGTCAACTCCTAATAATTTTACCTCATCCTCACAATTTATTACAGTACTACCTATGTTGAATTTTGGTGATTTATCTTTAGTTTTTTTGCCAACTGCTATTGCCTGAAATTTGTCTGGATTTGCCTGCATACAATTTATTTTAAACCAATGTATAAGTATTTCACTTTCTGATTGTAATGTTGTCATTAAGAGATCAAAATTTAGTGAACAGAAGGAGAGTGTATTATCGTCAGCATAGTTATAGAGGGTGCTTTTTTTTGATAAAGTAGAAAATATCATTAATAAAAATGTTAAAGAGGAGAGGCCCTAATATGGAACCCTGGGGAACTCCTTTCTCTATATTTGCCCATGAGCTGACAATATCATTTATTTTAATTTGTTGTTTACGTGAGGACAGATAACTTGACAAAAGTTTGACCGAATTTTCTGAAAGACCATAAGTCTGAAGTTTTTCTAATAAAATTGGATGTGGTAAACAATCAAAGGCTTTACTCAGGTCCATTAAAATAGCTGCGACATAGTGATTTGAGTCCAGTGCACATTTCCAGTCCTCTAATAACCTTAATAAAGTTGTTTGGCAGCCATGACCCTTTCTAAACGCACATAAAAAATCATCAAAAATATTTTCAAAATAAGAGGTAAGTTGATCTGATAATACCTTTTCATAAATTTTAGAAGGGTTTGGCAGGATACTGACTGGCCTGTAGTTTGTTTTACTGAAAGGATCATTCTTTTTAAAAATTGGCGTTACCTGGGCCTCCTTTAACCTATCTGGAAAAACATTTGTAGAAATTGAAATATTTACCAAATCAGTATAAAAGGGTACCAGAAATTCTTTTCCTAGTTTCAAAATTTTAGCCGATATTTTATCAACACCTGTAGCCTTTTTTATATTAAATTTGTTTATAATTTTTGTAACTGTTTTATGATCTGTTGGTTGAAAAGAAAAACTGCCTGGAATAAAACATTTTCATTTATTTTATGTATACTTTCATGATCTTCGGAGTTAAAAATTTCATCCTTGCCTATGTCTTTAGCCACATGAACAAAAAATTCATTAAATATTTCGGACACCTCCTTTTTATCAGATACTGTAATTCCATTTTCATTTAATGTAATTTTTGAACCATTTTTTCCTGACTTTTTGGATAGATAGGGTTTAATTGTTTGCCAGAAATCTGAGGATTTGCTACCGCCTACACATCTTTCTAAGAAATAATTTTTAATTGATTGCTTTTTAATCTTATTTACCATGTTTCTGTTCTGTCTGTATTTTTCCCAATTTTTTTAATTTTTATTTTTCAAATACTTGTGATATGCCATTTTCTTATGGTAAATTGCTTTCCTTAATGTTTTGTTCATATATGGCAATTGTTCTCTCTTCCTATATGACTGTTTAACAGGAACATGTTCATTTATGATTTTTGTTACATCTCTTCAAATTTATTATATATATGATGCACATCTGATAATTCTTGAGGAGTATCTCCAGAAAGATTTATTTGTGAAAGATCATTTTGAAAAGTATCTATATTAAAGTTTTTAAAACTTCTATATGAAATTTTTTGTTTTTCAAAAGTTGGAATTGTATTATTTATTACAGTGCTAATCATGTTGTGGCAATCACTGATTCCTGTTGCAAAGTTTAATGTTTTTATACATAAAGATTTGGAATTTGTTAATACATGCTTGTATTATACTGTAAATCAGTTATCTTGTATTAGCTGTAGTGAATAAACGTAGTGTTAAACAATCCCGCCTTGGGTCAGTCATTTAAAATACAAATCCCTTTAAGGGTCCGAAATGTTCATATATATAATCAGAACATTACAGTTGTTGTTGTCTTGAAGTTTCCTCCGTTGATTTATCGGAGCACCCAAGATAATCTCTTGGTGATAATCGAAGGCAGCTACCAATCGTTTCCAATGAACTGAAGACCACCGCAGAATCGATGAATCGAAGACCACCATAGAATTGTAAATCCAATCCAAGAATAAATAAACACTTTTATTCCGGAACACCTAATCTCTGCTTTTAGCCTTATTTCCTTAGATCTAAATATTTTCATCAAATCAAACTTTTTCAAACTTATCCCTTTTTATTTAATATTAAGATTCACTAGTATTCGTGGAATTCTTAAATATATCACAATGCTATTAATGTTTTACAATATACGATGAGTAAATACACATGTGCCTCCCAAAATTATTCTCTGTTAAAATATGTATGTACGCTAAAGGGGAAATATTTACATGGGTACTTCAACTGTCAGATACATGGATCAGTTTTGGTTACACAAATCCCTCAAGCAGTTTTGATTTAAGAATGTGTAAGTCAAATAAGAATTTTCTTAAATACAGTTCTAATTTCTCTATGGCAGAGTCTTTAATTGATATTACTTGTTGAAACTCTGGTTGAGAACAATCTAATACCATTTGTGTGAATTAACTTGGAGTCAAAGTTTGTACGATGTGTATTGGATGATTTAGAATGCCAGCAGTTCTTGAGATGAATTGATTTCGAATTGCTGTATACTTTTCACAACTTGCGATCATGTGTTCGCGAGTTTCTTGGTGCTTTCTACATACTCCACATGTCCGATCTACTTGGACTGATTGAATTTTGCTCTATTAGCCTATAGAGTGTATGTACCTGTTAGAAATTTAACTTTCAACTCTGCTTTCTGGATATCGTGGATGTTAGGTCTGACGGTTGCATGTACTGGATGGGTCTTTCCAACTTCCAAGGCGAGAGGGTTTATGTACTTTAGTTATGACTTCTCACTAATATCGTTCCTCCATTCCTGTTCCTCCATTCCTGTTCTACACTATTTTGAAGATTGAAACACCTCCTAATGCAGCGCCCAAGCTCCTCCCGAGAAAATAAGAAATCGACTATATGTAGGTACTTGTCCCGCTTAATTATCGTGGAAGAAGCACAGATGTATGAAATGACCCTAGAGTAATGTTGTAACAAAGAAAATGATGTAACTGGACGTTGCACGTATACGATCCAATGAAATTTAAGAAAAACTGATTGCACACGAGACTTGATTTACAAGCTTCAATATAAAAATAGATTTAATCTATAATCGAAACGGACAAAATTTAATGTACAAGCGAGAAGGATAGGTTTGATGGCCAAGATATAACATATTAACATGCGATATAGGAGCATAGTGCTAAACATACGTGCTAAAACACAGTAGAGTAAAAGAAAGGGCACGAGGAAAGGAATAAGTATTCAGACGCTTTATACTTGAATTACTTGAGAGGCTTACACTTGATTTGGTAATGACCCGATTATAGGAATAGTGGTTGGTGGGAGTGTAGGTTGGGACTGGCAAGTGGACAAAACCCCTAACTTTCGGAGTACATGTATTGGCCTCCCAACTCTTGAAGTCAGTGCGTTAATGCGCTGATCGGACCGAATAGCTTAAATTGATCGGAAAGGGCTTGCCATATGAAAACAAGGCTGAATATCCAACAGGGAAAGCCACGTTCTAAAAATGCAGCCTCCCCAAACGTAAACCCAGCACGCGGACGCGCACACGACCAACACACAAACTCACACCAAGCAAACACACGAGGACAAAACGAACAAATAAAGGCACACAGTGGGGCACCGCCTTGGAACGGTCAGTGGCAAAACCACCTATGGGGAGCTAAAGTCTAAATTAAAGAGTTCGTAAAGAAAATCTTATCTAGATTATTCAGCACCTAGAATTATCCACGGCACACTGTATCACTACTTACACGGCTCCAACACCCAAATGATTTCGCTTAAAAGTTTTCACATTTAAGTATTTTTTTTCACCTAAGAGAAAATCGTCTACTTTACGCACTATAAACCTGGAATAAATATTAATCACAATTTCATTCTTACAATCCTTTAGAACGACAGATTTGGAGTTTCAGAAGATCAATATGTTCTGGAGAGAACCACATGCCTCTTGCCCCGCCCCTCTTCCTTTGGAACATTATGTAACACTCGAGAACTCCACGGCAAATGTGTCTCAAAATATATAATAGTTAAAAAAGCAAACAGCATATAGTCTTATTTATAGGCTAATACTCTGTATAATACAAAATTTAGAGTTTCAAATAATTCTTAATCGCACATAAAATAAAACGAAACAAACATTCACTCATAAAAAAGCTTGAGTATAGTAAAAGTAACAGAGATTTAAAAGCTTAAATGTAAAAACTCACCAGAAAGCAGGATCTGGAGTTTGAAATCTCAAAACCTCCCGGTAGAGCCCCCTCCCCCCACCCTCTCCCAATCCCAATACCCCCACACGCGGTAGGGGAACGCTCCTCTCACACAAGTCACTAACATTAGGATAAGAGACCCGTGTATAGGTGCTTTACATGCGGCATGCTAAATAACTGGGAAACTTTTGTTTCTTGCACAATCTTCACATTAGAATTGCTATCAGTCTTCTGCAGGAGTCACAGGTGACTAAAGATTCTTAACAGATACACACATTGCCGCAGAATTTTTCGGCAAGCAATGGCGAGTCACAATCGGTCACACAAAAGTAGATCGCTACTATTTTTCTGGCTGAAAAAAGTTGCAGAGAAAACGGCGACTGTGACAACATTCTGTAATAATCATCGACTAGATCTAAACCCCTAAAATACTTCTGGTCAATCCGTTGGGAAAACCATGATATTTATGTAACTATAATGCATTTAGGTACATTTTCGAAGACATTTTCAAAAGATACATTGCATCAGCGCATAAGAATGAAAAATCCTTTTTCTTGAAGAAATACGTTTTTTCATCCAGAAATGAGTTTTGGTATACTGTTTTGTGTAGACGATTCTATATTGCATGTCTTGGTTGTAGGCAGAGACCGCTCTGCCCGTGCCAGTGTCCGAACAAGAATCTTGAAAATACAGCATTTATGGTTTGGTGCGTAGACAACGAATCAATAATGCGTACATTGGCCCATACATAGTGATAACATAGATTAATACAAGAACAGCAATGACGACAAAAAAAAAAAAAAACACACACACACACAAAAAAACGCTGTTAAAACAACTTTAAATCTGATTAAGACTGTTTCATGAAGAGTTTCATGTCCGATAACAGTAGAGAGGTTGCCTTGTTTCGTCGGGCTCTTAAGGGTGTTTCTCTTGTTGCTCTGTCTTCTGCAAAGGCATTGAATATATACGTTTTTGGTTCTTAAGGTTTGCTTTTTATATATTTATACAGGAGCATTTTTGTGTTTTACATGCCATGCCTTTTTGTTTCCATTACGTGTGTTAGAGATTCACCTGGCGGGGATTACTTTTATTTACACTGTCCCGTGTCTTCGGAACATGGTTGGGGTAAGAGTGAGGTTGGGTGCGCACCATAAACCGGTTTAAGCTCCCAAGTGTTTTTTTTGCCACTGACCGTTCCAAGGCGGTGCCCCACTGTGTTCCTTTATTTTTTCGTTTTGTCCTCGTGCGTTTGCTTTGTATGTGTGCGTGCGTGCGTGCGTACGTGCGTGTGTGTGCGTGTGTGTGTGTGTGTTTGTTTGTAGTGTGCACGTCTGCGTGCTTTGGGTTTCCTTTAGGGGAGGCTGCGTTTTTGGAACATGGCATTCCCTGTTTGATATTTTTTTTTTTTTTCTGCTTTGAATTTTTCTGTTATTTTGTTTGTTTCTGTTCTTTATTTTATATATGAACCATGTGAATGTGGTGGCATCTACAATGTCTCTCCACAACGTTTAGAGTCATTTTTATCCATAAAAAAACTATTATTGAAGTGTTAAGCCCTCAATTATCGGATGCCTAGCCTGTCCTCTATGAGTTTACTAGTCGTCCGGTAATCACTTTGTCGTAAGCAGATGCATATCTACATTGCTTTCTGCTATATATTTGGAAATTTTAGGGTAAGAATAGCAAACAGTAATATCTAAATGACTTGAAAAATGGAAAATGCAAACTCAGATATTCTCTACTTTGCCCCACCTGTTAACATTAGCATTGATTGTCTATGCGCGGCATTATCGGCCTTACAATAAAAGTATTAGCTTTCGCTGTGGTAATTTTAACAGAGAAATTAATCGGTAGTCGAGAGTCCAATTGTCTCAAATTGTCAACCCTTCAATAGTAAACACGTTATTGAATATAAAGATATTGCTATTTTGTACATATATAAAATGTTTGATTTCATTGTTTTGTACAACATGCACTTCAATTATTTAATTTTCTTTTTTATTTTGATACTAGGCAGGAAACAGTCGGAGATAACTGGCAAGGAAAACATTACCGCCATAAAAAAATCCAAAAGTTCCAACAACTTTTCATGCTGGACGACTGTCTTCAGCATTAGTTATCTTTCGACGACTTGCTGAAGTCGCCTTTGGATCTACAGTCAAGTTTGCCACATGCTCATTGACAATTATTTCTATTTCGTCATTGGTTAACGATGTATCCGACCCATAACATGGGCAATATACTTCAATTCCATCGTTTTTACAGTCAGGAATTGTTGTATCAATATTTGATGGTGCTGTCATATTAGCGGTAGTAAAATTTAACTGACACCCTGTTTTTGCGAAGTGTGCTACGTTCTGCATAGATTCTTTAATTGTATAGTACAAGTAATTTTTACCGTCAGTTGCAAATTCCATTTGAAATAATGTACAATTGTTCGTGTCATGATATTAAGTAAAAGCTGTGCATCCACCTCTATTATAGCACTCTCATTTACAGAACTCACTAGTGACGTTTGTCAGTGTTGATCAGGGTTGTAGTAATGCTAATGCATTAATAATGCATTATTTTTTTCAAATAATGCCAAGTAATGATTAATGCCACAATTTTAGCATTAAAAATAATGCTAATTTAATGCCAAAGTTAGTAATGCTAATGCTAATGCTAATGCTAATGCTTAGCATTACTTAGGCATTATTTTCTGTATCACTGGAAATCCCAGGTTCAAGTTAACTTGGTGTGAACCAGATCAGATCCAGAGATATACCACAAACCTCAATCTGAAGGACATAAAACACAATCCAAATGTTCAGGTATGCACAGTATTCTGCCAAAATACTGATAAAATTTAAATCATATATATATGGGCTATCTAGTTATGAAACATTTTTGAACATACAATTTTACTTAAAACACTAGAACTATTTGTTTGTAACCAGTTAAATTTTCAATAACATTCACAGTGTATCTAATGCAAATTAATGCATTGAACTATACATTTAAAATCAGGACAGCTCCAAAGCGCAAATTCATAATAACAATTAAAGTGTGACATAATTAGTTTTGTCAACCAAAATATCAAACAGAATCTATTGTTATCTTTTGACACCTTTTTATCAATTAACATTATGCCACTGATAGTGATGTTTAAGACCTTAAGGCAGCTAGCTTTTACATGTCATGTCAAATAGGCTGTTAGGGAGTCATTAAACAGGTACTTGACTTTCAACATAAGTGTTTTTTATAAAGTAATGGTAATGGTAAAAGAAAAATTCAGATATAATATAAGAAAGTCATGAATGTATTTAACTATAGATTGCCTAGGTAAATACTGTAAAGCAGACTAAACGCTCAAATCTTTGAGCAGCTCATGTTCATAAAATGCGACAGTGATAAACTATAATACATTAACAATATCAAGCACTGGAGACATAGACAGATACAAAAATACTGAAGAATTTAAATGTTGTGTTTCTTATGGTGCTGTTCGATCATTTCAAGTATTTCATACAAAGTATATATAATCCCTAGTTGGTAGATTTGATTCATTACAAATGATTGTCATGTGTTGCTGCTATGAAATAAACAACTAAAATAATTAAATGAAAAACAAACAACAAACAAATAGTGATTCGATTATAACACGCAATGATTCACAAAAGTAATGCTAATGCTAATGCTAATGCACCCTATGTAATGCTAATTTAATGCATTATTTTGACAAAAATGAGTAATGCTAATGCTAATTTAATGTAGATTTTTTCTAAGTAATGGTAATTTAATGCATTACTTTTGCAAGTAATTATTAACAACCCTGGTGTTGATGGTCTTATATACATCTGTTGTAACGCTTATACCGGGAATATCAAAACCATTGTAAGCAAGGAAAGTTGCTTCACCATGAGTTGTTGAACAGACAAAGGGACGTCGGATATTACAGTCATCAACAAAAATGCTTTCATTGTATGACGAAGACTCATTTCTCCCGGTAGCAGCGCATAATCCATCTCTCATATAGTTCACATCAACGGAATCAGGCATTTCCCTGCATTTATCAAGCCCATAGTACCATTCCGTGTCCTGGTTAACCGACCGAAATAGTCCCGTCCAAAACGTATAGTTAAGTCCTTTATAATCAAAATCCTCTAGGTACTTGTTCACCTGATTTCGTCTTGCGCAGGACGGCAATGCAATGTCAACTGAACTAAATCCCATATCCTTACAGAGTGCTATACTTTAGAACCAAGTCAGATCTTTATCAACTATTGTCATCCATGCGACATTGATTCCTGTGCACACCTCAACAGTTAACGATGTACTGTTTTCAGGAATTGACACTTGTTCAACCACAGCGGAATACGAAGTCAAATATATTGGTAAAGATCCTATAAAGTAACAAAAAAACTAGAAGAAAGCTGATTCCGTTATTTTGACCCATAAAGAATATTTTCCGAGCTCGTTTGTCACTGTGTGTCTAAAATACTTTTCCCCCAATAAGTCTGTTCTAATAAAGCTTTTATTTTCTCATCCTTTGATCATCCATGATCCTTGCTCTGTATAGCATGAAATAAAGTGCTGTTAGTGTAAATAATTTGGTATTTACATAACCAGTGCATCGTAAAGGAGATGAAAAATTACATGTTGGTCAAATCAAATACATTAACAATATGTTAATGGATGGCCATGTTTTTTTCTATCGTTTTATTTATACTTCTAGCATTACAAAAGAATACATTAACTTAAATGATTTGATGCCATGTTTCCAAACTTATTATGGCAATTTTGAACGTAATGTTGACATAAAGAATCGATTGATAACAGAAATGCGTAGCCCATTGTATTGTTGTAACAAGCTGGCTTGTAGTCATCATTTGATACCCACGGGTGTCTTATTAAGAGACTCTGCATATCGTCCAAGGGTAGCGCAGTAAGACACATGTGGGTATCTGGTGACAGGTTGTAATATGTTGGTAATTGGTCTGAATGTCATACTGTCTCAAACGATAAGTGAAAATTATTGACACAAACTTTACTATTGTTTTACACGTGATATTGAATTACCTATTATTATGATAGTTTCTCCATTGTTGGTTTGTCGCAATACCCTTCACATCTATCTTGGCAAATCCATTTATCATCTCAATGATTACTTAGTTGTGCCACAGATAGGACAACAAATAATATAACGCAATGAGCAAGGTAGTGAATGCATTATAATAACAAAGTCTACATTTTAAGTAGGATATAATGATACATGTGAAACACATTTGACAACAGGGCTGTGCGAAATCACAAGCAGCACCGAAGGAAGGAATAAATCTAGATATACTAGTATTCAAAGTGCAATGATACACACTGTGTTGACATAACCAATTAAAAATTATGTGTATGATGTACAATCCGAAAACCCCGGATAATAGAAGGAGCTATAGGGGATTGCTTACGGATTCAAGTATTAACCAATTGATAATTATGTGTATGGTGTACATATATTTACAATCCGAAACCCGGATAATAGAAAGAGCTATAGGGGATTGCTTACGGATTCAAGTATTTACCAATTAATAATCATGTGTATGGTGTACATATATTTACAATTCGAAACCCAGATAATAGAAGGAGCTATAGGGGATTGCTTACGGATTCAAGTATTTACGTCCGCAGTATATTTACAGCATATTTGCAGCGGGGTCCTATTTTACCCATGATAGTATGCAACTACTTGCTCCGTTTAAAATCACTAACGATGTGTTCAAGACAAAAGCCAAGGTCTATAGAGCTACTGATACAGACGAATGTGATGCCACCTCTATAATTATAATATAAAAAAGCAAGAAGATTGGGACACACATATCCTTACCTGTATAAGTTAAATTAAACTGATGCTGAAAAGAATGTAACAAGTGATCAATTTGATTTTGATCCTGTAGTCTTGAATGTCTGATCGTTTAAAACTATCTATGCTCACTGAGCTCTTATGAATTTTTAAATTTGATTTTTTTTTTTCTAACTGACTGCGAAAGAGTTTTATCAGCTGAAGGATAAGCGTGATTCAATGAATGTGCCTAAGAAATGATATGAATATAAGAACAATTGTATTTAATTTTATTACCGCCCTGTTGCGCAATCCAAATAGATTGGAAGAAAATAAATTTCAAAGATGCACGCAGTTTTTAATTTATTTGCTATTTGGTCAAAGCTGTTTAAATATCCCGAAATCTATGCGAGATTGACCATTTTAAGGTCATATTATTTTGTAAATGCAAATGGAAATATTCTACTTTATATACACTCAACAAAATTCCTAATTGGTCAGTTAATATTGTATTACTATTTTGTTAATAATGCATGTATTCACACGAAATTTCAAATACCGACATTTGAATAGGTATTGCAGCTAATTATTGATTTATTTTTGGCGACTCACAGCCAAAGTAACTGCATTAGGCGTTTTGACTAACATTACGTACTTTGCACGTGCAGGGCATGTGCACCAACATGCACATGTTCGTTTACACTTTTGACATTACTGACGAAAGTCCTACTAGAAAAACACATATCATAGTGAAATTGACACAAAAGCAACGCGATCGAGCTGTCGGAATGTTGCTAGCCGGGACACATTTACGACACGAGTAAAATTATTTTTGCAATTTCAAAGGAATTTTAATATAATTTGTTTGTAGCTGTTACTTTGATGGTTATTTCCATTTTTAACCTTATTTCCGTTTACAAGAACCTTCAATCGTTGGTTATCTACCATCCGCGCTCTTTTGGCAAAATTTAACCCAAGGACAATTCATTGAAGTGACCGATTTTGAGTTTTGTTGTTTAATTCCGACAGCCCGGGCGCGTTGCTCTTGTGTCAATTTCACAATGATATGTATTTTTCTAGTAGGACTTTCGTCAGTAATACCAAAAATGTTCATTAACAAGTGCATATTGGTGCGCATGCCCTGCACGTGCAAAATATGCAATATTGGTCAAAACGCCTAATGCGGTTACGCTGGCCGCGAGTCGGCCAAAAATAAATCAATAATTAGCTGCAGTACCTATTCAAATGTCGGTATGTGAAATTTCTTATAAATACATGCATTATTAACAAAATAGTAATACAATATAAACTGACCAATTAGGAATTTTGTTAAGTGTATGTGTGAATTCCGGCATGTTTAAAACTGACGGAACTTTTCATCATTTTTATTCTGATGTAGACAATTCATGATTATAAGCACTCAATACAAGGAAAGTTCAACCACGTAGTAATGGAAAAGCGTGCACAACAAGTAGCTCGACGTAACAATAAAAGATATCATAACCCAGTCATATTCATATTTTGAGTTAACAGTGTTAAGAAGCCGCTGTATTCTTTTTTGTTTGCTTTTGTTGGGTTTAACATCACATCGACACAGTTATAGATCATAGGTCCTGGGTAGAACCACAGACCGTAGTCCAGCTGGATAGCATTCTTACATAAAGAATGGAACGCCATGAGCGAGGCTCGAACCAACATCGGGGCAAGTGTTTTGAAGTCAGCGACCTTAACCACTCGGCCACGGAGACCCCTCCACTGTATTGGTATACTGACCCATATATCTCTGCAAAACAGGAGAAACCAAGATCAAAAAATCAAATTCAAAACAAGGGAACCATTAAACCAGTAAGGGCACATGTTTATATAAATTTTGTATTTTCTCAGTCCCCTTAGACCTCAATTTGTAACTTTACCTTGGGGTCTGGGAATCGCGCATGACACATTGTCGTATTATTGCAAAAGTTGAGCATAGTAATATTGATATCTTTTGATGGACTGTTAATAAAAACCCTTGTTGACATTTTACCTCCAAGTGTGACTTTGACCTTTAAGGTGTATGTCACATTTAGTATGATACCCCCTGATACAGCAAAAGCTGAGTTTTTCCATTGGTTTGATAAAATCCCTGGAAATGTTTGAATTCAAAAAGTAGTTAGCTAGAACCACGTAACCTCACATTATCATGAATTAGCAAATGTCCGTTGCGGTGGCGCACATGCAAAGTTTGTCAGGATCACTTCAATAACCATAGTTTTTGTCCTTTGTTTTTTGACAATCTATAAATTCCCACATAACACAGTTATCCGTTGCTGTATCTTCATGACATTTAATACAAATATAGATCAATATATGGTAGTGGTGCATGCACAACTTTCACCAGGATCTCTTCAGTAACTGAAGGGTTATTGGCGTTTAATTATTTTAAAATTTATTAATTCCCACAAAACAAAGTAACCCATTGATGTATCTTTATGAAACAAAGAGAGAAAAAAAAAAGAATCTTCATGAAACTTAATACAAATATAGATTCTTATAGTGTATCAAGGTTTGGTAAAACATAGAAACCAACAAACCATTGCACAGTCCTATTACACATATCTTGTGCATTAAAAAAGGAAGTACATACAAATCTTCAGCAATAACAAAACATCAGGTTTCGTAAATATTGTTTTGATTGAATGTACCAATTTTCGCACAAATAAGTATGTTTGGGTTATCGAATGACAAAAAAAACAACAAAAAAACAAAAAACAACAACAAAGCAGGAGCACAGTTTGACTGACATATCAAATGCAAAATCAATATACATGAAATTTTTTAGAATAGAAGACATTCATTTAAACAGAAACGTTTCACTATCAATGTTTTATATAAATACATGTAGTTGAAATGGTGCAAGATGCAGATCCATTTGATCAGTTTCATTACGCATGTATTCAGATCTCAGATTCTGGATTTCTCAGTCAATACACCACTTCCAGTTTCTCACAATGTTTATACTCTATGTTCTGTAGCAGGTGTGTGTCAGCCTAAAATACAATGTTTATACTCTATGTTCTGTAGCAGATGTGTGTCAGCCTAGAATACAATGTTTATACTCTTATGTTCTGTAGCAGGTGTGTGTCAGCCTAAAATACAATGTTTATACTCTATGTTCTGTAGCAGATGTGTGTCAGCCTAGAATACATTGTTTATACTCTTATGTTCTGTAGCAGGTGTGTGTCAGCCTAAAATACAATGTTTATACTCTATGTTCTGTAGCAGATGTGTGTCAGCCTAAAATACAATGTTTATACTCTATGTTCTGTAGCAGATGTGTGCCAGCCTAAAATACAATGTTTATACTCTATGTTCTGTAGCAGATGTGTGCCAGCCTAAAATACAATGTTTATACTCTATGTTCTGTAGCAGGTGTGTGTCAGCCTAAAATACAATGTTTATACTCTATGTTCTGTAGCAGATGTGTGTCAGCCTAAAATACAATGTTTATACTCTATGTTCTGTAGCAGGTGTGTGTCAGCCTAAAATACAATGTTTATACTCTATGTTCTGTAGCAGATGTGTGTCAGCCTAAAATACAATGTTTATACTCTATGTTCTGTAGCAGATGTGTGCCAGCCTAAAATACAATGTTTATACTCTATGTTCTGTAGCAGATGTGTGCCAGCATAAAATACAATTGTCAGAAGTAAGGATTATAATACTGAGGAACTTTGAAAGACTTTCCTGATCAACATACTGCGACGTCTTCATTTCACAAATACTTCGCTCAACCAGAACTTGAACCAAGTAATAGCATATAAGATTCTTTCACTGGTTGTAGGTGCAGATGGGAATTTCCAGCCTCGACGGTAACTGTTTAGACAGTAACGATATTCCCATCTGCAGCTACAACCAGTGATGGAATCTTTTTCTTGCATACCATATTCAAGAAATAATAATAATAATAAAATCAATCGAACGGCTTTCTCTTTAGAACTATTTCTTATAGCAGTATATTTACACAAAGCGCGAGGAACCAACGTCCGTAAACAGGAAAAACGTCATGACGTTTCAAAGTTGTTTTATCAGTTGCAACGTAACGTTATGGATTTTTGATAAAATAACGTTTTTTTAATCGAGAAATATACTAACAGGAAGAAAGAGGAACTGTCAAGGTATTGGATTTTTATTCCGTTTTTTTTTTTAAATATAATATAAATTACTACATAAATCTTCTACACATGTAGTTCGTAATTCGTCATTTACAGCACGCGAGTCATTTTACACCTGAATTTTTCTAGCACCGTTAAAAATACCGGAAATCCCCGTCCGGTATGCAATAACTCAGATTATGAGAGGATATGGAAAGCGTTACAGACTTTTATAAAAATTCATTCAAACTGTTAAAGAAATGCATAGAAGCTTTTTAACTTGTTCTTGATCTTGCAGTGTCCGAGTTAATTGGATAGACAGAATTTATTAAGCTACGTGTGAAAGTCTTCAAAAGTAAGTGATATAAATTTTATATAGGTGACTGACCCCTCTACATTTATTATCTTTTGGTTAAATTAATAAGCAATTTATGAGGCAAAGATGCTATCTCGTTTTAGGCAAAGCCATTATTTTATTTGTGGACCGCTTTTCGTGGAATTACACTCTGTGTATCATTGAAGGTTCCGTGTGCACCGCCTTATGAATACATCTGCGGATGTCTGTAAATTATATTCTAGAACTTTTAACATGTATAAATGTTGAGGTCTGCTCAACCCGGGGCTAGAGGGCGTGGAATGTAGCTTGCATTTCCACTACCGTCCATGAACAGGCTCAATCAAACCGAGCCCGCAACGTTTTCGTTTATGTCGTGTTGGGCGAACTGTGGTTTTCCACTTTTTTCTTTTATTCTTTAATCCTTAATTTGATACACGGGAAAGGTATCAAGTTTTATCTTGCCCTGTGTTGCGCTCAGAAGTTATGCTCTTTGCTATCTGTTTCTATATAGATAGCACACACAATACGTGTTTTATAGTCATGTGTATTGGCTTAGGCCGGCAGGGACTAAATGCAATCACACTGTCGCGTTCAGTAAGATGATCTGAGAAAAGTTCAAGACAGGCTGGCCGCAAACCTAAAAATCTCTTTGGAAGTAAAAGACACACCCAAACGAAATTCCTAATTTTGTCAAGGTTACTGAAAGTTGTAAGTCGTTGTTCTTTTAACATTCTTTTTATCTGTTTTATACATGTGTCTTTATTTCACTTCCCGTCTCCCTTGATTTCATTTAATTAACGCATTTTTAAATGTGTCTTGTGGTTTGTTTACGGTATGTGGATATAACCGTTGCCTCGAGAATTTACCTTAATTTTTGTATAGAACCGACATGTTGTCAGAATCTTTCTCCGGATAATCAATTTATCAACAACTGGAACGCAGTCTAGTAACAGTTAATGGATCTATGATGTGATATCATGTTCTGTGATTTTGCAAAGTGTATTAGAGATAACACAGATAAAGTAATTTCCATTTGTGATTGTCAATAGAAATTTTATCCAAATATTATGCAACTATTTGCTATGTTTAAAGTTACTAAAGGCGTGTTCAAGACAAAAGCCTAGGTCTATAGAGCAACTGATGATGACAAAAAATGATACCACCTCTATAATATAACAAAGATACAAGCCTGTGACATTTGCATATTCATATACATGATAAAATATCTAGTTAGGACACGTATAGAAGGCGCTATCAAACCACTGTATATATACTTAAGGATAATTGCATTTTAACAAGGAAAATATTTTTTTTATAAATATTTTTTCACAGTTTCATAAAACCGAATGCATTGCGGTCATTTAGATACCAAAATTATGAAATTTGATTGCATAGTAAAGAAGTTATTGCGTAATAAAGACAGTACCCCAAAAATCAAAAGTAACACTTTTGGCTAATTGTGATAAGATCACAACAGAAAACAGAATGAACCAATTCATTGTTACTTTATGAAATGAAATTATTTAATTTTTTAAACTGTTAATTATTAACTTGTTTTTCACACCTTTCTAGAAATGTTAGACACAAATGAGCAATTAAAATCTTTATGAAAATGAATATTAAACTATGCCAACGGTCTGTTTTAGAAATCGTAATGTTTTGTCAAAAGCTCCCATGGAAATTGCGTGCACACACAATTTTCCTCTATAAAAGGTACTAAATTTGAAAAAAACTACTCAGACTTGATAGCAAATTGTACGCAATGGTTCTACAAAGAAATAACCGCTGGGTAGCTTTAGGACAGATTCAGGCTGGTGTATCTTACCAACAAATCGCCAACCGTTTTGGTGTCCATCGGTCTACAATTTCTCGGCTTCACCAGCGTTTTCGTACTACTGGTACCGTCAACGACCGACCGAGACCAGGCCAGCGGATGGTGACGACAGCACGCCAAGATATCAACATTCGCCTGGTACACATTGCCAATCGGTTTAGGACACCAGCAGAAACTGCTAGAACTATTCCAGGACGCCGAAATCCGACGGTCTCTGCTCGAACCATTCGCCGACGTTTGAGGAATGCTGGTCTTCGATGTCACAGGCCATACCGTGGCCCACGCTTATTACTACGCCATAGACTTGCAAGAAGACGCTGGGCAGCCGCCCATGCCCATTGCCGCTTAAACAGATGGGACAGCGTTATTTTTTCTGACGAGACCAAAGTAATGGTCGACTCAAGTGACCGAAGACAGCGTGTGTATCGACGCCGTAGTGAAAGGTTCAGGGATAGCTGTGTCGAGGAGGAGGAGCGCAGCGGACGAGCGTCGACTCTGATATGGGCAGATGTAACTGCAAACGACAGGACATATCTTGTTTTCTTGGATCAAGGTGTGGGACGTGGAGGAAGAAGACGCCGCTTAGGATTGAATGCTCAACGGTACATTAATACCGTCCTACAGCCTGTCCTGGTTCCATTCGTTCAGCAGCATCCTGGGACGTTATTTATGCAGGACAACGCAAGACTGCACGTGACGAGAGTATCCTTGAATTTTCTGCAACAAAACGGGGTACAGCTTCTTGCTAACTGGCCATCCATGTCTGCAGACTTAAACCCAATTGAACACCTTTGGGACCACTTAAAGCAGCGGATTCGGAAGAGACAAAACATTCATGACGTACAAGGACTTCGGGTTGCACTACAGGCCGAATGGCGTCAGATTCCACAGGCGACTATCCGCACCCTAGTAAGGTCCATGAGGCGACGATCTACATCTGTAAGAGACGCTGATGGAGGACATTGTCGTTTTTAAAGATCCCGACGGTGACATTACGAATAGACATTTATGAGTGACTTTGTTTTGGATTTTTTTTTTGCCTTTGTTAAGTATGCATTACTGTGATGAAAAAGTGTGATTTTGGGATTTTCACCTTAGGTACTTCGATGGACTGGTGTACATTTGATTTTAAACATTTTGAATTATTTTCAGTTGTTAAGTTTGCGTTTTGTAATAAAGTTATGATATATATCTGATGGAGTCGTTAGTGTTTTGTTTTCATGTAATAAAATACATATAATGCGGGCGTGCGTTTTCATTGTCCTTAAGTATACATGTTTGTGAACAAAATCCTCCTAGCTTATGGATACTTCATTTGTAACTGGCAAGCTGTTTGATCGTACAATGTACATAAAGGTATTAAATTACCGCAAAATCAGATAGATTCTACACTAGTAAGGAAGAGAAATATTTGATTACATCAGGAGATATGTCCTGTTTGAAATTTTTTAACATTTCTGATTTAAACGGTTCTCTTAGGTCAAATGTTTCATCTGCTTCCTTCGAAATTAAGACGTGAGATAAAACAGACATATTATGTAGCAATATGTTGATATAGCTCTTAAGTTTACCTAAACATTTTTAATTGTATCATCTAAATAGAATTCTAACACGAACCGATTTGTTTTCCTATTAAACAAAGAAGGCTGAAAAATGTATGTTATTATTCAACAATGCATTTTTCTGACGTCACAATTTTTACGTCATAGCGTTAGACGGCATAGCGGCGCGCTGGAAAAGAAATCAACAGAAATCAGGCAAATACTTGACGGATATCGTCAAGGACGTACATAATAATCCTTGATAACGTGTTAGAATTGAATAATATATCTCAAACAGTGATTTGCGCGTGAATAAAATCATCGTTTGTCTTTTAGATGCGTATTATTATATCTCTCGGGCTGCGCCCTCGTAATATAGATCTAATTCCTTCGCATCTAAACTCCAAACAATGATTTTATTCATTTGAGATATATTATTTCCTAAATAAAAATCGATAGCAGTACATATAAATATAAATTATGTAATGCAACTGAGTTAATTAGGCAACAAGTTATGGCATCGAGTGAAAATACTCTTTCTTGACTACTCTTATTTGTACAAGAAATATGCCATATATACATAGACAAGTTGTCATTTAGTGTTGTAAAGAACGCTGTGTTATTCTTTAGTACATACAAAATAATACATTAAAGAATATTTGAAAATTTAGTTCCAGCTGCTGTTTCGTTGCATTTCTCTTATGCGAACTTTGCCAGTCATTATATTTTGAATGGTAGTTTCCATCAAACATGCATTGACGTTTGAAGTATTTGTTTTCATACAGAATTGTTTGTGAATGAAAAATGTTAAGAGATTTCCCAGGGTAGAACACATTCTATGTGGAGAACAAATTACTCATTATATACTATGCTGATGACACTATGTGAGGAATGCGTGTCTCCATTAGAAATGACATCAATATTATAGATCTATTACACGAAGGAATTAGATTATATAGACACCAGTAACACGTTTCAATGTTTTAACCATCCTTAATACAAAGAAAGAACGTTATTTAGTCAATATGATAGAATGTTTTATTCACTTTGAATATATCATCAATGCTGTCTATCGTTTATATAATAATGCAAACTGTAAGAAATGCGTTTAACGACATTGGTTGATTACATGGAATTCTGTGACATGTGTGCCAATGTTTCCACTGTTAATTTGGTAAACTTCTTGATTACATTACGTAAGGTAATTTAGTACATTGTTGTGCACAGCATCGTGTATGCATGACGTTATTAAGATAAATATACTGCCGAAAACAAATGATTAATTCTAGTTAGGACTGAGTTAAATTATCAGTGTTTTAATAAAAAACCCTAACTTACTTAACAACTCTATATCAGTTGCATTAACGCAGCCATACATTTTGAGAAAAAAAAATCAAACAACACCAAATCATAGAAAGAAAGGATTGTTTTATAAGAAAGTGTTTGAACAGCATATATAACATGAATTTCCCTCTACAAAACAATTGTCAGTATACTGATATGTACATTGAATTCAGGAAAAGGACTGAATAAAGGGGCCACACTTTCGGACAGTGCAACACTTTTAAAATCTCACCATTGTCAAAGAACTGTTACAAATCTTCGTATCTTCGTTTTGATGCATTTGCAATAATGTCCCAGTGGTGAAATTTCACAAAAGTAGGTGGAACGTAGTTTTCAGCGTTTGTTGTTTTTTTATTTCTTTACAAATGGCATTCATTCTTAAAGGTGGGGCGTGGGGGGGGGGGGGACAACTTTTTCAGAATATTATATAATGGTCAGGTAGATTGTTGGTAAAGATGTTGTTTTTTATCAAATATTTCTGTGTTTTGATGATATATTCCTAAATCTTAAACATTCAAAATGTTCTTTTAGTATGATTTATCCAAGAAGCTCGCGAAGATGATATAGATCGTACATTAAGTATATATTCTGCTAATGACTAGACAAGTGAAGAACTATCTTGGGAAATACAACAGACACAGTACACGCTCACGTTAAACTGCCACAAACGTAGGGGCCAGACCTCGTGTTCACAAAACATTTCACTCCAAGCAGAGTTTAATAATGATACGTTTTTCGTCATTTGTTTCCTAATTAAGTATCAATTTAAACGTGAAATTTGTAACTGTTTTCAACTGACCGTTTAGTATTACTGGTCAGTCTTAACTGAGATTTAATTTTGAAGTTCTAGTTAAAATTTCAAACACGGGTTAGACCAAAAAATGTTTTGTGAACTTGGGGCCAAGTTTTAGATTTCAGTTGATTACCATAAGGTCACATACAGATTTTAGCTCCTGATGATTTTAATGATAAAAATAGTTTCAATTATGTATAAACTTAGAACAAAGTTTTAAATGACTCCCGTAACATTCATATTTCATAATATTTAACTGCATGAGTGGAAAATAAAACAACATAATTATATAGATTTTAGAATAGGTTTGAAATATAGGTTAGTTAATAAAAGAACTATGAAACTAATAGGCACTTAAATCTTAAAGTTTACGATGAAAATCAATGCCAACAAAACCCATACATCTCAACAGTTGATTTAGATATAGTACAGTTTCTTATGTATGTTTTAATTCGCCTGCATGTTTTGTTGAATTCGCAATACGTTGTGACAGGAGTTCTCGATTTTTACAAGGATGGGTGTGAATCAAACACAGGATTATGAACTATAAATGGATTGGTTCATTTAGGACCCCGTAGTGAAACTATACTTAAGATATCAAGTTTACATGTCTTTATACTCCTGTTACATAATTCAATAAGCAAGAATCTGCCAATTCTATATGTATAGGAGGGTTATAAAGGTCTTTTTCTTGATAATTGGGAAAATGCATTGTAAATTGTCTAAATTGAGACAAATTAAATCTTAATATCTATAATGAAATCATTAACATTCGTTCTAAAGCTTGAGTGTACAAGAAAATCAATGCACGCATTTAAATCAAAGTTTCTGTATTAGCAATAAAATATGATTAAACCAAAATTAACACGTGATTCTGGGTTTTGGCAAAAAAGTAAGAATACTCCATGAACTTTTGACCGACCATATCTCTGGCAACCATAAATAACGGACGTTCTTTCACATTCAGATCGTCACATTCTAACCCCAATTACAGCAAGCAGAACTGATATTAGCCAGGGTTAATTTATGAACTGACCAGGACCTTTGAAAAATCAAAGAGCTATAAAAATAAATAAAAAAAACAAAGAGCTATAAAAATAGCGCCATTTTGTATGCGAAAGCAATTATTCATCGGTAAAATAATTATCACCGTATGACCACGCTTCTTTCGATGGCAAAAAACGTGTACTTCGTGTCTTAAGACCATTTCACATTAAACTAATTTTCTTTTAGAAGCTAACATGTATTTTAAATGTAGTTTTAAAGGTACAAATTGTAACTCCATGCTCGCCGATGTTTGATTTTAGTAAGATAACGCCGAATCACGCTCTGACACGAGCTCACGCGAGATTACAGCCAGTTGCCATTCTGTGTATTTTATACTTCTTTGATGTATTTTATACTTCTTTGGAAAAATATAACATTTTATTTTATGCTAACTAATGAAATACTGTATTCTCTCAGTTAAATATTTTCATATCTCATCACTCACACTGTGAAAATATGAAATATATATTTTCACACTGTGAGAGATATAGCTCCAACCCCTCATACATTGTGTATGAATTTTAAATTATTTGCTTAAAACAGGATGAAAATTGTAGTCGCACTTTGTTCTTTATAGTATATTTCTCGATTCAAATTATTTTACTTAATGAGAATTTCATAACGTTATGCAGCAAAAAATAAAATAAAATGGAACTTTATGTTGTGTGCGTCTTTCTAACGTCACAGCACGTCTGACGTCATGTCTGTTTACGCGCGTCTGTTTCCCGCGCTGAGATTAAAAATTATTGCAAAATGCACATCTCAACGTAATTGAGCATAAACTAAAAAGAAAATTTATTTGTTTTTCGTGAATATTGAATATATCTCACCTCGAAGTGAGAAAATGTTCACATTTTCACTCACGCTACGCGCTCGTGAAAGTATTTGAAATTTTCTCACTTCTCAGTGAGATATATTCCATATTCACTCAAAACAAACAAATATCCTCTATATATTAAAATTTCTTAGCTGAATTTATTTCCCCGACTGTCACTAAAGTTGGAAACAGTAACGAAACTGCTGTTCATCAGCAAAACAAAAAGAAAAGCATGGCGATATTTTGGGAATTTTTATAATCGTTACTTTGGTAAACAATGCATATTTTTTATAAATTATGAATGCCGTTGTTTAATATAGACAAAAAGGCCTGCAAATTTACTGTTGACACGTACTTATGAAGACCGGTGCGCCATGGTAATTGCAAAATGCTAGATGAAAATATAGTTACGATGTGAATATCAAATATTTGATACCTAATGTCAATTGATCAATGCTTAATGCAAAATACGTAATGCAAATACGAATGGCTAATTAAATGGAATATTCAGCTATTTATGTGAATATGTACTAAATAATATTACACATTTTGCATTTGTTGTTTCGCATTTCGCAATCAAAATTGGTATTTTAACACCGGAATTCAATAGGTTACTACTAAATGATAAATGCGTAGATCTATTGTTACTTTTTTTAGAATAAAGATCTGTAGATCTACCTCTTAAAGTGATGAATGTAATGTTAAAGTATTTGGAAATTTATCTAAAGCACTAAGTGAACATGGGACTGAAACTGGTAGAAAAGGTTTAAAAAGTTAGGTAAAAAGAGTCAGTGAATATTCAAAGGCTGCATACATCCAGAGATATTCTCAGCTCTTTAATAACCACAAAGTGGTAGGCATTGGGTAGTTATTGTTCTACTATTATATAAACATTTACTATATACTATTTGTTTTTTTTCCACAAATATATTCCCAAGAATAATGCAATATTTGACATTAAAGTAACAATCTTGAATTTATATACTCCCGTTGATAGAACTGTATATCCCAATAGTAGATCACCTTATCTTTTCTCAAGGAAACGACAGACAAGCCAGTGCGCATCATGACGTCAGTTATGACGTCAAAATACGTCATAGTTATGACGTCAAAACTATATGCGCAATTTGATGATTCATAATTTCCTTAACAATTATGCAATGATAGTCAAGAAAAAAATGTCAGGTAGTGTTTTCCAGACCTTTGGGACAGCGCCGGCGATATAAAACCTCGATTGCGCTCGGTATCTCATTCTCCGCTGTCCTTCTGGTTGGGTAACCCCTGTCTGACACTACCAGGCATGTAAGATCCTTATATGGCTGTGGTACGTTTGTTCATAATTGCAAATATTTCCCGTGCATGATAAATGTAGTAAGGAAGGACAGACAATACAGGAATCCATATTATAAATAATCGGTTATGATACAATATTTACAAATGCTGATAAGATGTAAATTGGATTTCGGCGTAATGATACAGAATGACTAATGTTTACTTAGTTTCATATGACAATGAAATCGCACTACCTTAGTAACCAATGGCTGAACCACGTGGTGCAAGTAACCAATGGCTGAACCACGTGGTGCACACTAACTTAGTAACCAATGGCTGAACCAAACGATGCGATGATCTGTAAAGTCCAATAAATAATTGTATGCACTTTTACACTTCAGCTGTACAATGTATAATGTGTTTGTATATTATTATTGTACAACATTGAAATATCACATTTACACTTGCAAAAGAATCGATGTAGCTAAAATGAAATGTAAATGAAGTATTTTCTCTGTGAAAAAAGTACACCAACGGGCTTTCGTGAAGCCATATTGCGAGACTCGTGCTCGAGGACATATCCTGTAGACATATGTAACAATGTGGAGATATGCAACTGTCTAATATTATTCAAATATATGGTATTACACCAAAACACTGCACAAATGTGGTACATGATTCCCGTGTTTGATCTATGATAAAATAAAATGCCATGAAATGCTACAATATCATTAACTATTTGGTTGATCAGTAGTTAGATACATGGGGTTTTTGGCATTTTGACCCCACTTAACCTTTTGACCACTTCTAAAAAACCGACCAATGCCGGACAATTTAAAATCCACAGGTTTTAAACCCAGTAAAAAGTTTTAAATACATATGATATAGATGAGTTTACAGAATAAAATATATTGTTTGAAAGAAAGAAGATTTACTGATAATATAAATCCTCATTATGTTACAACAAAAAACGGGAGAAAAATGATAAGGGCTACTTGTTCATCTTGTGGAAAAATGAAATCAAAGTTTGTTAAAAGTACAGGGGGTAATTTAGATATTCACAAAGCAATGTTACCTTTATTACCTAAGAAAGGTTTAACACTCCCAGGATATAATTATTGTGGGCCAGGAAATCCCCTAGATAATGGACCTCCTGTTAACGAACTAGATGCAGTATGTATGGACCATGATTTTTGCTATGATAGTGGTGTAAAAAAGGGTACATGTGATAAGCAAATGCTTTCCAATTTAAATAAAACTAAATCAAAAACATTTGGAGAAAAGATTGCAAAACATTTAGTTGTGAAACCTATAATTAAAACGAAATACACACTTGGGTTGGGACAGGAACAACAGTTCCCTATGGGCTTAACGCCCAGACAAAAACAAAAATCAAAAAACGGGAAAAGGGGGTAGAGCAAACTTTTACTACCCCCGGAATCACTGCACCAAGCTACCGCTGGAGCGATGAATTAGCAGAAGAATTACACAAACCAATTAAAAGAAAATTTAGGAAACGAAGAGTGATAGTTAATGATATTGATGATACTTGGTCAGCTGATTTAGTTGACATGCAAGCTTTTTCAAAATATAATAAAGGAGTAAAGTACTTGTTAACCGTTATTGATATATTTAGTAAATATGCTTGGGTTATTCCATTAAAGAATAAAACCGGAGAATCTGTTACTGAAGCATTTGAAAAAATACTTTTAGAAGGTAGAATTCAGGGACAAAAGTCCCCGAAGACTGCAAGGATTCCACAAAATTTATGGGTAGATGAAGGAAAAGAATTTTATAATAAAAAGTTTGAATCATTTTTGAATAAAAAATAAGATTAATATGTATCATACATTTAATGAAGGAAAGGCTGTAGTAATAGAAAGATTTAATAGAAGTTTAAAAAGAATAATGTGGAAATATTTTACAGCAAATAATACTTATACTTATTTAAATAATTTGCAGGATATGGTTGATAAATATAACAAAACAAAATATTCTAGTATAAAAATGACACCAACCGAAGCTAGTAAAAACTTAAATAAAGGTACTGTTTACTTTAATTTATATGGTGATTTAAAAATACCAAAGAGTAAAGCAAAATTTAAAATTGGTGATCGAGTTCGCTTAAGCAAACTTAAAAGGCATTTTGAAAAAGGATATACACCAAACTGGACAGAGGAAATATTTATAATTTATAAAATTAATAATACAAATCCCAGAACATACACTATTAAAGATTTAAATGATGAAATAATTCAGGGTTCATTTTATGAACAAGAACTTTTACCTACTACACAAGAAGTTTTTAGAATAGAAAAAGTTATTAGACGAGACTATAAGAAAAAAACAAGCTTTAGTAAAATGGAAGGGTTATAGCGAAAATTTAATAGTTGGGTTCCGTTTAGCGATCTTGAACAAATTTAATTTAGAAAATAAAAGTTTAATTATATAAATGAGCAATAAAAATCTAATTTCTAATAATAATGGAATAGAAACAATAGATCAATTAATTATTCACTTAACTAAACTAGCTGCTGCTTACAGGAAAAGTTATAAATTTTGTGGGAGAAGTAAGTACTGGGTTATATATTACAGCAGGTGTTTTTGGTGTTCAGCTGCATTAGCACTTGTTCCAGCTATTCCTATATTTGTAGCAGTTGCTGGTGCTGTTCCATCAGTAATTACCATATTTACTAACAGACTAAAACTTGACGACAAGAAATTTATTTTAAAAGCACATCATCACAAAATAAAACAACTTATAACAAAAGCACGGATTGGAAAAGTAAATAAAAGAAGATCCAAATAAAGTTATTCAGGTATATTTTTACAATTACTATTAGAAATGCAGAAAGAAAAAAATTATTCAACACCTCTTGAAATGCATATGAAGGAATTTAAAACTTAACGGATATAAAAGTAAAAAAGAAGAAGAGTTATATTAACTTTAATTAAAGATTTTTTCTATAAGTATTTTATATAAATGAGAAAAATTATATCAGTTGAAGGTAATATTGCATCAGGAAAAAAGTACGTTTTTAGATATTATTAATGAATATAATCCTAATTTTAATATAATTCCAGAACCAATTCACGAATGGCAAAATGTTATGAACTCTGATTATAATTCATATAACCTTTTTGAACTTGCTGCTCAAGAACCTTCCAAATATTTATTTCCTTTTCAGTTAACAACTTTAAACAGTCATATAAAAATGTTATCTTCTGCTAAACAGTTTGATGGTGTTTCTGTCCTTGAACGTTGTTATTTAACTAACAGTAACGTTTTTACAAAACAACATCACGACAACGGTGTTATAAATGACCCCGAGTGGGAAGTATACAATCTTTTCTTAACTGATCATATTATAAAACCATACGGAAAAAACCCTATTGATGGATTTGTTTATGTTAAAACCGATCCAGAAATATGTTTTAAAAGACTTCAAAAAAGAAACAGAACGGAAGAAAACAAAGTTGGTTTAGATTATTTAGAAAAACTACACAAATTACACGAAGAATGTTTAAACAGAATGTTTCAAGAAGGTATTAAAATTTTAACAGTTGATAACAATTTAGAAAAAATGACTTTAAAATCTTATTCAAAAGATATAGATAATATAAACAAATTTCTCAAATCAATATAATTTCATTAGGTGCGTTTTTAAAGATTTTTTTCTATAAGTATATTATATATAGATGGTTAATAGAAAGGTAGATAGAATGATTATGTCAAAATTATCTAGCACTTTAGGAGAAATAATGAATCCAGACAAAATTTCATATAAGAAAGTTCTTAAAAGAAGAAATGTTATTAAATCAAAACTTGATCAAATAGTTAGCGATGAATATAAAAATCATGTCATTGATAAATTACAAAATGTTATAGATCCTTATCTTCGTAAAAGAACTTTATTTGAATGGGACTGTGGTTGTCTATTAACTGAAGAAGAAAATGCTGAAAGATTATGTGATTGTCCCAGACCAAATAATTATCGAAACAATCCTAAAAAAGTTATTGTAACCGACTGTGATACTAATGAAGAAAAAACATATAAAAGCACTTACAAAGCATCTAAAGAATTTGGTATTAATGCTGGGTTAATAAAAATGTGTTGTGAAGGGACAAACCGAGTAAAATGTGGAATATCAAAAGTTAATGGAAAAAGATATAAGTTTAAATATTTTAATTCTTCTTAAAGATAATTTAAAACTTTATTTATTTTATTATTTTTTTAATTATTTTTTTAATTATTTTTTTAATCCTTTTTTGCTTGAAGATTTTTTTTCTAAATATAATATATAGATGGAAATCGAGAGATCTTCAAAACAATATTATAAGAAATTTGAAATTAAAATTACATATAGACAAGATCCAAAGAATCAATTATATTTAACTATAAACGACTCTTATGAAATACTTAAATCTGAACTTAAAACTTTAAAAGGTATAAAAATAAACGTTGTTTTAAAATTAACTTTTGCAAAAATGGATAAAACTAAACTGATACAATATATAAATCAGCTTATTTTCAATCAAAGGCTTTAGAAATTATTAACACAAATGAAATAAAAAAAACTTTACATCAAGCTTTTGATGAAATAATAAATAGAATTGGTAATTGGATTTCTGAAGGAAGTGGCTGGAGAATAGAGTCAGTTGATGCTCATTATATAAATAGATATAAGTATAATCCATTGGCTGCTTCAAGTTATTTAGAATTACCAAAACCATTACAACATCCAATGAAAGGATAAAAAATATAAAGAATGATGATAATGAATTTAAGATGTGTCAGTATTAGCTTACAAATTTCCTGTTTGAAAAAAATCCTCAAAAATTTCAAATATAAAAAACATAAAACCGATCTTAATTATACTGGAAATAAATTTTCCTGTTACATTAAATCAAATTACCTAAAATTGTAGTTTTAAATGATATTTCCCATTTAAATATACTTTGGATATTAAGAAAATAGTATTTAATCCATTGTACATACAAATATCAATACAAGAACACGTTAGACATGTTGCTAATTACTAATGATAAAATCATGATAAAAAAACTGAAATGACTGTAATCCCACAAGAACTGTAGTCCAACATTAAGTTTGGATAAAAGACTTTAATAGATTAATGTTTAACAAACCAAAACATAAAGAAAAAAAAATAATATCTGAAAAAGTTGTTTACAACATTTACCAAATAAAGAATAATAAAAGAACATATTGGAATACTGATTAAATAAAAACGGTGTTCAAGGTGTAAAAATGCCCAAAAGAGGAAGTAAAGTACAATTTAAAAATTATCATAAAGGATTTACAGTACCATTGTAATTTATCTGATTTGAATCAATACTAAAAAAAGTTTTATTAACTGCTTAACCATCAACTGAATCTTCATTTACTGAACCCAAATCAAAAATCATATAGATTGTGGATACGCTATAAAAAGTTGTTTGTTGTTAAGACGATAAATATACTAACCCAACCCAGATTTATAAGTGCCCAAAGCGTTTATAAGTTTATTGAAAAAATGCTTGAGGAATAGAATATTTTAAAAGAAATATTTAAATAACATTTAACAAAGAATGAGAATGTCTAAAAAAGATGAAAGTGAATTTAAAAAACAAAAGTTATGTCATATTGTGAAAAAAATATAAGGAAAATGACAATCCTGTCCAGACCAGACTGTCCCATATAACAGGAAAATTTAGGAGAAAGTGCTCACTCAGAATGTAAATATTACTTTTAAACTAACACATAAAATACCTGTTATTTTTCATAATTTAAGAGGTTCTACGGTCATTATATATGCAACAAATAGGGAAATTCCAAAAAGAAATTAATGTATTCCATACAATATGGAAAGATATATGGCATTTATGATTTCTGACTTGGTCTTTATTGATTCATTCCAATTTATGTCTCAATCATTGGAAAACCAAGTAAAAAATATTCCAGAATTTAAATATTTATCTCAAGAATTTGATCGTGAAAGCATTAATTTATTAAAAACAAAAGGTGTTATCCATATGATTACATGGATCATTTAAAAAAATCAAAGAAACAAAATAACCTTCTAAAGAAAAAGTTTTATTCAATTTAAATGAAACACACATATCTGATAATGAATACGAACATGCTAAAAATGTTTGGGAAAAAATTTAAAATTAAAACAATGGAAATATCATGATCTAATTTAAAAACTGACGTATTACTTTTAGCTGATGTAATTCGAAAATTTAGAAAACTATGTTTAGAGTACTACAAATTAGACCTTGTCATTAATTTTTGTAGTCCCGGTTTAGCTTGGGGTGCAATGTTAAAAATGACTGGAATTAGTTAGATTTAATAACTGAAAATTGATATGTATCTTTTTATTGAAAAGGGACTGAGAGGGGGAATAAGTTATATTCAAACAGATACAGTAAAGCAAACAATAAATATTGAAAGATTATAATTCAAAAGAAGAAAGCAAATACATTATGTACCTTGACGCCAATAACCTTTACGTTTGGGGTATGTGCAACCTTTAATCTCTGGAAACTTTGAATTTATAAACCGAAAAACAATTTAAGAAATTAATTGCAAAAAGGGAAAACTAACTTATAGTTGAATGTGATCTTGAATATCCAAAAGAATTACATAAAACCCCAATGATTATCCATTAGCTCCTGAAAAAATTATATACCAGATCAAATGGCTTTCTGAATTATAGTAACAATATTAAAACGAATTTGAAAATAGGAAAAAGTTAACGTAAAAAAATTTAGTTCCAACTTTAAAGAGAAAAAAACAAAATTATTTAGGTACATATAAAAATCTTGAACAAATACACAAATAGGGTTAAAAGTTAATAACAAAAACATCAAAATATTAACTTTTGACGAAAGTCCTTGGTTAAAAAAGTATATTGATTAAAATACTCGAAAAGAACTAAAGCAAAAAATTCATTTGAAAAGGACTTTTTTAAGTAATGAACAATTTTTTTCCCATTGTAAAATTCCCACCGTAACGAAATGAGAATTTACGTAAGAGTGATCAAATAAATTAACACATGAAGAAAATATTTTATTTTAAAAAATACATAGCCAAACCTTCATTTTGTTAGTTCCAACGATGTTTAAAACTCTAACCTTTTTGGTATTCCTAGATATTAAAAGAAATTAGTTATAAACAGACCTTGTTTATGTTGGAATGTGCATTCTAGATTTATCAAAAAATTTAATGTATGATTATCATTATAATAATATGTAAGGAAAAGTACGAGGTAATTGTAAATTATATATTCACTGACACTGAGTCATATGTTTAGAAATAAAAATCCAAAGATGCATATAGGATATGAATAAGGGACAAAGATTTGATGATATAGTGGATAACGCTAGTAATACAAAATTTTATTTCGATAATAATAAACAAAGTAATTGGGAAAATATAAAGATGAAGCTGCTGGCATTCCCATTGTTGATTATAATTGGATAAAAGTAAAATGTATTCATCTTTATTCTGAAATGAAGTTACAGTTAAAAAATGTAAAGGATTAAAAAACTTTGTTGTAAAGAAAACAATATTCATAAAAATTACAAAGATACTTTGTTTAAATTCAACCAAAGCAATCACACCTTTAAAGTTAATCGTTCTAAAAAACACAAACTTCCATTATGTTATAAATAAAACATCTTTATCATGTTATGATGATAAAAGATATATTCTTGATAATGGTATTGATACATTAGCTATTCTTAAATAAAACTTAAATATAGAACCATAAATTGTTAACTGAATATTCATAACGTTTAAAGAATTAATATAAATAACATCATTTATTTTAAATTAATTTGCATAATTAATAGAAATAGATTCATTTTTTCTGTTATTATTTTACATGATAACTTTGACAGAATTACATTTTCTTTATTTTTTATTTGTAATTTAGCTTCTCCCTTATCTAATTTAATTGCATCAACAAGAATAATTAAAATGCAATTAAATTAATTCTTACATTATTACCTTTTTGAACTAAACCAGGACTAGCATTTACAGTTTTCCATTGAAATAATCCACCATCAGTATCTTGGGTAATAACATGTTAAAAACAATGGAGGTTTTCTTATTAATTGCCTTTCTATTTGTTTTTCTATTTTATTTACTTTTTCATTTATATTATTGAATATTCCAATTATATTAATTATTCCAGTTAATTTACATGTCCTTTTTTATTAAAATAATTTATAATAGTTTGTTCATTTACTCTTTGATTATTAATTTTTAGTATTTTATACAATAAATCATACAACGGTACTTTATCTTGTAACATTTTAATGAAAAATAAACAATAATATCCACAAAGCATACTTGTTTTGTCTTGATATTGAACATTGTTGTATTTTACATTTGGTATATACTTAATTACTTCTTTCGGTGGAGGAAGTCCAAATGGATCGAAATACAAAGTATTAAAGTAACAAACCCAATGTGTTCCAGGACCAACAGAGTCGTCCAAATTTATAATTCCACACTCGTCCTTTACTTTTAATTTTAATAAATTATTTCTACTAAACACACCCCAAAAGTTTTTAATTTTTTTTTTTTACCCATTGTTAAATTTTAAAAGTTAGATATTGGTTTTTTTATAAATTTTATTTTTTTTTTTTACTATGGTTTTGTCTGTAAGTCTCCGTTGTGAATCATCTGTAGTCCTTTTCCACTTAAAAAAGAGAATAAAAGGGATCCCTGACTACCCCAACATCCCCAAAAACCCCCACGTTTGTTTTTTTTTTGGGTTTTAAATTTAATCACTCCAGACCCTTTTAGTTTTTCTTTGATTGGTGTAAGATATGGTGAACATTTTTTCTTTCTTTAGCTAGAAATCTTTCCTTTCAAGATTTTATAACACCAGTACTGGCTAGCCCAGAAAAGCACCAATCCCTAAAGGGCTAAAATTTTTGGGCTATTTTTGCTGCATTGGAAAATTTTTTTTCCTAAAAACCAAAAAGCTCCTAAAAATCCACCATTTTGCCCTTTGACTGGAATTTTTTTCTTTAAAATTTGTTTTAATCCCTTATTTTTGCAACAGTTTTTTTTTTAATTTTGTTTAATTTGTGTTTTTGTTAAAAGTAAAGGGAGTTTCCACGAATTGTTATTTTTTTAATCAAAAATATGGGGAATTTTTATTATTATAAGCTTGTGAAAAATTTTTCTTTTGCCTTTGTAGGAAATTTTATATTAATATTTTTGATGTCTTATATAAAATTATTTATTTTTTTAAAAACAATAACAAGTTCATTTCCGTAGTATTTATTTCTCTTTTTTCCTATATAATAAATTGCAAAAACAGGGGACTGTGTCCCGGGCCCCCCAAACTTTAATTTAGCTGTTAAGTAATGTTTTAGGATCTTTGTATTTACTTCCTTTTTTATATTCCAAGTTAAAATGAAAAAATCCAAACAAACTTTGAAAAATTAAATCTATTAAGAGACTTCCAGTAGTTTGTTTTTTTGTTTTTAAAAATTAATTAAATGTCATTTATTCTTGATATACTTTGTATTCTGGTTCTGGTTTTAAAAAAACACCATTAACCCAAATTTCCCCAAGAGGGACAAGTTTTTCCAAAAAGTACAATCATCATCTGTGCATTAACTTTAAAATTGTATTAATAAAATGTGGATTTGTTTTGGATTAACTTTTGGGGTAGTGTTGTAAAAAAAACAAAACTGTTGGGGTTTTGTTTAACCAGCTGTTATTCTAAAAAGTTATGTTCGTTTCTGTGGTATCAGTTTTGTGTTATCATTCCCGAAGGTTTTAGCCATTTTGCTTTTTAAATTTTTCAGTAGTAATTAAAAAAACCCCAAATTCATGAAAATTAAAGTGGAACCAAAAAATTTTTTTAGTTACAATTACCTCCAGCGAGAGCATTAGTCAAAAAATTTTTCATCATCTTTTCAGCTGTAGTGTTATTTGAATTGCTTGGGTAAAATATTATTTTCAAAACCCCTGAAAAAAGAAAAATTTATTTAAGGGAATTTAGCTTTACTTCTTTACCCCCTTTGGGAGTAATTCTTTTCAAAATTTGAAACCAAAATTATCAGCAGAGCAGCATAGAGCTTTAGCAAAAAGTATTCAAAATGTAAATTCTTTTTTCCCAGTTGTTTTTACATAATCTTCAGATAGTTTAAACTAAATTTTTTACATTTTTTATTTGTATAAATTATTAAAATCAAAAACAATTTTTCCTTTTTGTTTTAACCACAAATTTTGTCAATTAATGAGCTGAAATTTTTAAATTTTAAGCTTTTGGTAATCTACCCAGCCCCCATCGCAATTTTTATTTACTTAAACTTACTTAAAAATAACCTTTAAAACCAATCAAAATATGAACTTCATCTTAATTGTAAAGGAATCCGTTTTTTTGTTGTTTAACTTTTTTCCCAGGACAGAATTAAAGCGGGTTTTAATTTGAAAGGATTAATTCATATCTTTCGAAATATTGTTTTGTTTAAACATGTTTTATTATATATTATTTTATTTTTTATTTTAGTTTTTTTTAAAATTAAAACTTTAGTTTTTATAATTAATCTGTTAATACTTTTTTTGTCGAGCGGGTTTTTCCGATCCTGCCCAAAAATTTTTTAAATTTTATTTTAATATCCTCCTCCTTATTTATTATTTTACTGTTATTCTTTTCGAATTCCCTTGAAATTTAAATTACCAACCCCGGGAGCAGGTTTTTTTTTAAAATTTTTCAAAAGTTTCGCGAAGCAAATTTAAAATTTGTTCCCAACCTTTTTTGTTCCCTTTAAAGTGGTTTTTTCGTTTTTCCCAGAGTTTTTTTCCCAGTGTGCAAATTTGAAGATGCAACCCGTGAAAGCTTTTCTTTAAAGTGTAAAAGATACCGTCCCGGTATGATTTTTTTTCCCCGTTGGCATCAACATAAATAAATTTTCCCTTTTTTTTTGTCATAAACTTTTTGTACTTTATAAAACTAAATTTAATTAATTCTTTTAAAATTGTTTTAAAACTTGTTTCAACCTAATTAAAATTATTTTTCCCAAATACACTGTAATTATATTCAAATTGAATTTTAATATTTTTTATTAATTTTCAAAATCAACCTTTGGGGTTTTTTGAAAATATAAGTCTGTTAAATCTGCAGTACTTAAAGCATAGATAATATCACAAAAATTCCATAAACGTATTACAAAAAGACCACAAGAATGTAAATTGTATCCCGAGTTATTAAAATTTTTTGTTGTTTTCCCCATTCAGTTTTTTTTCTTTTTTTTCTCAAACCCAAGTAAGGGTGTGAAAATTTATATTCCCAATCCAGCTCAAAATTTATGTAATTAAAATCAAAATCAAAAAAATACTTAAATCAAACCCAAATTATTGGAGCAATGTCTGATTTATAAATAAAAATCTCATTTTATTAATGTTTCCCTAATATTTTTTAAATACTGGAACTGAAGAACCTTTTGTAAATATAATTCTTTCCATTTTTTCCATTATTATAACAAATTTTTTTTTTATTGTCATATTATCACTATTTATCCAAAATAGGTCATAGTGTTAATACTATCCAAGCCAACAACATAAGTTTTATTTTATCTAAAATTAAAGAACGACAAAAATTGATTGTATAACACTCGGAGTATTTTTATTTTTTTTAATTGTTTCAGAACTTAAACTTTTTTTTGTTCCTTTTATATATTCAAAAAAAATAATTTTTATATAATTTTTATGTTGTTTGGAAATATAAAATTTTTTTTAATAGTTCTTAAATTTTCAATCCCTTCTTTTTTTGTTCTTCATTTTATTTCCGCATAAATTAAACCACAAATTAAACTCCAAGTCATTAACAATTTTTTTGGATTCACGGACAAACGTCAAACCTTGCCCCCTAATTTTTTTTAAATTTTCATGATCTTTTTTGATAGGAAACCCTGATTTTTCTGTTTTTTCTTTGAATATTTTTCGAATAAATTTAAATGTTTTTATTATTTTTTATTCTTTTATTAATTAAATCAATTAAATCTCATCTACTTTATGTTAATGATTCTTTTCCAGTTTTCTATCCTTGAAAGTAATTTGTTTTGACCATAAAGTTTTTTAAGTTAAAAATTTAAAATTACCTATTGTCCATTTGGTAAAATTTAGGGGTTTATGATATCTTTTTCCTTTTCCCAAAAACCTTGGTCATTAATCATTTTTGATGGGCGTTCACCATATTTTTAAAGATTTTTTTTGTCTGATTTTAACCCGAAAAATCACCCTCCCATAGGTTCTGCATCTGAAATTAAAAGTTTTTTTTGGGATTTTTTTTCTATTTTTTATTTATATTACGAGTACACTTCTTTATTTTTTCGGAAACCCTCTTTTTTGTTTTTACCCAAATCATCTTTTTTTTGTTTATTACAAACTCTATAAAAAGGGTAAGTCCCAAGACAATACATCTTTACAAATTTTTATATCTAAATTTCCCCTCAAATTCTTTTCTGATTCATCGTTGTTTCACTATTTTTTTGCTAATTTTTCGGGAAAATTCTTTAGTGCTTCAAACTCATTTTATCATCAAACCCCATTGATCTTTTGGAAAAATCGATTGTTCTTGAAATAGCTGCGGGAAAACCCGGGGATGTTTTTATTTTTCATTTTATCACCTGTAACGTAATTGTTGTTTTTTTCCAGGTAATGTTTTAACTGACTTGATAATTGTTCTTTTTTACTTTTTATTTTTTCAGTAATTGGTTTATAAATTTCAGTGCATATCCGATTTGTACTTTTTTAAAATTTTTTCTCATTATTTCTTCTTAAGATCTCTATTTTTTGCCCGATAATTTTTTTCTTATTCTTATTTCATTAAGTTTGTTGGTTATATATAATGAAGATAATTAAAATAATGTAAAATAAGTAAAATAAGTAAAATAAAGTAAAATAATGTTATTTTATAAATGGAAAAATTTCCCAAAATTTGGGAAAAAAAATGATAAAACCAATAACTTTAAACAAAATTTTTCCTTTTTTTTCCAACAGTTTTGAATGTTAAAAGTGGATCGTCAGATCTGGAAAAAAAAAATACATTTTTGCTATACTTTGAAAACCTCTTTATATTTTGATAAATTATACTTGTATGCTAAAAAAATAGAACAATGTAAATATCAGGATTAATTTAAAAATTAAGCCAAATTGCAAAAAAAAATTAAAGTAGATCCAAAGAAATACTTGAAAATTCGCGATCCCCAACAAAACCCTTTTGAGAATCTTGAAACAAAAAAAAAAAAGTAGTAATTTTTTGATATTTTTTAGTGAAAATAAAAAAATTCAAAATGAAATAAAAAATCTTTTTTCAAGGACGTCACAAAAAAATGTTGTGTTATTTATTTAACAGTTTACTATAAAAAACCAAAGATATTTGAATTTAAGTTCACAAATTTTTTTTATTTGAAATCCGGTAAAATGGAAAATGATAGGATTGTAAGAACAAAATATAGATCGTGATCATTTGCATGCAACAAATCAAAAATATGATTTTTTTAAAATTTCAAACCAAGAATTTTTAAGAAAAAATTTAGGGGGTATAAATGGGGGGTTTTTAATGTTAAAACAAAAAAAGTGAACCCGAAGTATAAGTAAAGTTTAAATTTTATTTATTTAAGGATTTTGCTACTAAAAAGCATTCAAAAAGCTTAAAAAAGGAAACGGAATCGTATCTTTTAAAAATAAAGGGAAATTGATAACACAAAGAAGAGATTAGGGATGGGGGGTAATGAAATAATAACCCAGGAAAACCAAAAACCCAAAATGCGTTCCAAGCGGTTTGTGTAAAAAAAAAATTAAAATGTAATAAATGACTTTTAAACTGAAAATGTAAAAGTATAAAACAAAAACCAGAAGCAGAAGTAAAGAATATTGAAGAATTTAAAAAATATTTTTAAAAAAAAATTTTTATTTAATTTAAACAGTTACAAGGGAAAATTGAAGAAGAAAGAAAGCTATGACTGATTTTTTAAAAAAACTTGAAGAGAAATCTGATTTGACAGTGTAAAAAAAAAGTATTTTGAAGCAATTTTGAAAAGTTATACACTCAAGTTCAAAATTAAAAAATATTGATTAAAAATGAAGAACTAAAGAAAGATTTTGAGCTGAGAAAAAATTTCAAAATAGGGATCAGTTAAAAACAAAACAGAATAAATAAAATAAATAATGAAATGATAAAAAGGGGAACAAGATTTTACTCGGTACATTTTCAAAAAAATTGCGAATAAAATCTGAATTTGGAAAAGGCAGTTTAAAAGAGGTGATGACAGATAAAACATTTGGGATTTTAAAAAGGCTCAATTTAAAATAGATGACTTTTAAAAAAAAAATTCGAAAATTGGTTAGATTGTTGGGCAACCGTGACAATTTAAATATGCGAATTAAGTAAAATTTCAAAAAAAAATTTCAAGAAGATATTAAGAATTTAAGTAAAGTTAAGACATAAAAATGAACTGGCTTTGTAGTTTAAAAATCGTTTAAAAGGAAGTTAATTTCTGCTAATACTGAAGCATTAAGATAATTAATGATCAAATTAAAAAAAAAAAATAAATGATTTGGACTCTGTGTTGAAAATCAGTAAACAAGGGGAATCAATCCCTGCTAAAACCCAGTAATTTTGCTAATACTAAAACAATAACCGCTAATGTCGAAGAATTACACTAATGCTGAAGAAATTACAAAAGTAAAAAGTTTTCTTAAAAAAAGAAACACAATTACTGAAAAAAAGGCGTTGTTTACAATTTATGCTTTGAAGTTTTCCACAACAAAACGACTTGATGATTTGCTGAAATAATTCTTAAAATTTAAAAAAAAGCAGGGAAAAAAGAAAAAGGGAGAGGAAGTGAACATGAGTGTTTTTCTTTTGAATACTATTAAATCATGATTTTGATTACATAACTTTTAAAAAATATTTTGACCGTCGTGGGGCCTGGTACATTCAACATAAAAAATTGGTGGGTTTTAATATTTAAAAAAATTTAAATAAGACTGGAATTTTCGTAGATTATGAAGATTTTTTACTCATAGACCAAAAAAATAAAAAAATGACTAGATACTTTTTAGTGGGTGTTTTATAGAAAAAACCGGAATTATTAATAGATATTAAATTTTTATTAAAGGGTGTGAGCTCTATAAGGAACGTTAAACGACTAAAAGCCCAAAATTCACATTTTATATTTAGGTGGCGGATTAAGGGTCAGGATGTGGGTTTTTTTTTTGAATTTTTTTATAAAATAAATAAACAGTGAGGCAGCTGAGGGGCTTTTACAGAAAATTTAAATTATGTATAAGAAAAAATTAAAATTTATCAAAACAAGGGGCAAGTTTGATATTCTCCTTATAAAGATTTAGCATCTAAGAATTAACATTTAGCTTTTGATGGGGAGTTAAATCAGATTTAATATCGATGAACCCGATCCCCATGATAAAACGACTTTTTGGGTTAAGTTTAATTAATTTCGTGTTTTTTTTTAAATAGAATAATTAATAAATGGGAATTTTCCAATACTCTCAAAAGCGTATGTTCAACATGATATGCTATGGCATACTCAAAAGGGTTTATGATTTCGTTTTTTGTATTAAAAAACTTGTAATACTTTTTTTACTTTTTAAAAAATGCAAAAGCCGTGTTGGACATTTTTTTAACCCCCAGCCAGGAGAATTTATTTGTGACACCCCGCCGGGGGGTGAACCATTAGTTTTCCTAGGACCTTTGTAGGTCCCCTAAGGGTTTTTCCAAACATAAAACCGACCGGTTTTTCAGCCAAATCACCTTCAACCCCATTGTCGTTTTCCTCCCGGAAAAACCCCGAACAGAGACAAGAAAAGAAGTAAGGAAAATTTGGTTATTAAACTTGCGGAAGAAATTTTTTATGTCAAACCGTCAAGTCTAACGCGGCTGTAACCGTTAAAAAGACAAGGGGGATCCGTACACAAACCATACTGCAAAGGGCCTTTTAAAAAAAACAAGGGAAAAGTCGGGGTCGACTTCCGGAAATAAACTAACACAACAGACTCAAAGATATAAAATTTTTAAACCGGGTTTTATTAGGTTATTTTTATTATAATAGTGTTATGGTTTTTTAAATTATATAATTTATTTTTATGGTTTAAAATTTTTTCAATTTTTTTTGTTTTTAAAAATAACAACTCCTAAAGTAATTTTTTTCTTCCATATTAATTAAAAAAATTTGTAGGAAATTTAAATTTGGGGGGGTATTACTTGTTTTTAATAAAAAGAGGGATAAAAATTTTTAAAAAAACCTGACTTTTTTATTTGTTTTAATTTTGCATTGGGTTTTTTCCCGGTCTAATTATTTTTAGTTGTTATATTTTGCATTTGGTTTCCCCTCTGGTTATTTTAGTTTGAATTTTTTTGTTTTTAGGATAATTATTTAATGTATTTATTGGTAATTTTTTCATTTTGTGTTTTTCTAATTCTTTAAAAAGTTGTTTATTATTGAAGGATTACAAAAAAGGGAAATAAAAGGGAAAATTAAACAGAAAAAAGTGGCTAAATTAACCACATTATATTTTTTTCCTGTATGTTAATTAGGCCAAACTTTTTACATTTTTCTTCGGGTGTGTTTAAAGTTTTTAAGTGGAAACTATTTTTAAATAAAGATATATGTTTTCTTCATTTTAAATCATCTTTAATTAAATCATCTTTAGTTAAATCAGAGGTTTTTACTGGGTTTAAAACCTGTGGATTTTAAATTGTCCGGCATTGGTCGGTTTTTTAGAAGTGGTCAAAAGGTTAAGTGGGGTTAAAATGCCAAAAACCCCATGTATCTAACTACTTTGATCACAATCAGTCATGGCGAACTGATTCTATTTATCATTACTATATGTATTCTAGTTGATAGAAAATAAATAAATAAAATATCATACCTGTTTAAATGGATACCAGCTGAACGGTATAATTACTATACTATCAGTCTTTTATCAGACGCACCAATTAACAAAATATTATAAAATTTGGACATAATACATGTTTAAGTGAACACAAAGAAAAATGATTGTCTCATTGGAAGAACACATACGATAAACAAGTATACACGTTGAATGTGCATCAAGCATTGAAATCAAGTACATGTACGACAAAAATCATCAACAAATTCTGCCGAGAAGCAATATTGGATTTCAGCCGCATTGAACCAGCAAGTTACGTTTAATTGCTTAAATATGGCAATGACAAAACCTTATCTCTAAACTAAACGATGCCATACTTATCTCCTTTACATTTTTTCATATTTGCAAAAGTGCTTTAAGACTCAGTGTAGCGTATCTAAAAGGAGATATATAATTATAGATATAGGAAGAGCATTCCTTCGAGCTTTCGTCAAGCCATATGGCGGAACTAGACATGACTGTATATATTTTATTACCGTGTCCCGGAGACATAAAGTGGACAAATGTGTCAGTCTGAAAATCCACAACTGTCTGAATTAATTTCAAATTTGTTGAATTAAATAACTTCACCTTGATAATAAATGGTTCTCGATCTTTAATATAATATTTGATATAATGGAAACAGAAAGCAAATTAACATATACTAATATATACTGGGAATTTATATTAATCATTTGAAGAACTGCCAACAATATCATATAAATCATTTGAAGTAGATTTAAAGCAATTCAGCGATATAACGAATGTTATAGTATGCTTTTGGCACTATCGACGTACAATATTGCATTTAATCAAATGCAAGATTATCACATTTAACATTGTAATTTAGACAACAAAACGTACGATAGCTAAATTTATACTAACAAAGACTTATGGTTTTTGCACTTGCCATTTAATACCAAGGTCCAGCGTTTAATGTAACACTAGAGTAGTTATTTTATAATGCAGAGACATATTTTGCCATTACAGTCACTTGTTAGGTGTCACGTTTCCATCTAATGTATATTGACTTTTTGATTTGTTTATGATTGAAACTGTCAGTGATTCCCAGGGTAGAGAATACTATTTTCATGTGGTTTTGTCATAAAACTGCTGTCTAATAACAATATGAAGAATGTGTGTATATTGTCAGACTAAACAATGAGCTGACAAAAATTATGTCTAATGTTTCACGAAAAGTCCCTACTTTATAGATAATTAGAAAAAAACTAAAACAGTCATCTTTATAAATCTTACTGCTGTTGATTACACCATAACCAAAATGATTGTACGGAAGTTCTTTAGACGGCTGGCTGCCTGCGTTTTATTAAATGAAATAAATATGATTATCACATGTTTGACGTCGCGGAAGTGTAATAAAGCCATGATAATACACAAGTGTAATAAAACTTTGACGTCGATGTCGTTTATAGTAATAGGAGACGTTGGTCAAATTGGCTTGTTTATATAGTAAAAGAAAGTAGAGTGTTTGATGTTTCGACAGGGACTAACATGTGATCAAAAGAATATCACGTATGTGTGACTTTCCACATTGAATTTATCAAACTCGTTGAGAAAAATTGATAAAATGCTCGACAGAGCCTCGCATTTTATTATTTTATTCAACTCCTTTAATAAAATAAATATGAAAAGACACTCATTTAATATCCTCTATATATACACTAAAGGTAAAAAAGTACTCCCATGACGACATGATTTATATTTTTATTTAACAAAGAAGGCTGAAACTTCATGTATTTTAACTACTACCTAATGTCTCCCAATACAGGATCTCCCTTCGAGAAGAAGGTATAAAAATGGATTAATTGTCGAGTTTAAATATCCCAGCCAATTAGCAATTACATAAATTCCATACGAGAATCTGTATTCACTGAATACGCTTACATTCAGCACAATGAAAAATGGCATCCAACAGCAGAGAAATGCTCCAGTTAAAACAGCGATTGTTTTCGCAACGCGAATTCCCTGTGATACGTTCCTGCGATTGATGAATGCCCTTGTACTACGGCGGAACGTAAGTTGTACTCTAATGTTGTATTGTCTGCGTACATTTCTCGACAACTTTACATTCAGACATGTAATAATTATACCTGGCATTAGTAGTGAAATTGTTGAAGATATTATTGCGAAATATTTACTCATGAGAAATGTACAGGATTTTCCTTCTTTGGTAATGCAGTATATGACATCTTCTGGTGCACCATAATAAACCAGTCCTGTTGGAATCGTTACGAACGAAATGGTAAGAACTGACACCCAGCTTGAAACAGTTATAATAACAATGGTTTTCTTGTTACAAAAATTGTGATATTTGAATGGTTTACAAAGAGCTATATACCGGTCAAAAGTTAATGTTGTTAGAAAAATCACAGAAGCTGTGCATAAAGTATAATCCAGGCTGTTCACAAAATCACAAAACAACAGTCCCGCTGTTTTCCTCAAACCATATAGTTCGTTAATAATGTTAAATGGCATAAGTGTAACTCCAACACACAGATCGACTGAAGCAAGGGACGTCAGAAAATATTTTGTAAATGATTTTAATTTGCATTTTCGGTTGATTTTCACAATCACAATTAAATTGAAAATAATCGTTAACACAACAAAAACGCCACCAATTGATAAAACTATCCACTTAGTTACTTGACCGTGCTCCACAAATGTTAATTCTTCGCAACTGTTGCTGCTATTGTAATTCATTATTCAAATAATTCAAATTATAAGAAAATGTTAAAACGTCCTTTCTGAAGTCAATGTTGTTTGGTAGTGTAATAGTATTATGCTGTAATTCAATCGGCAACTATAAGGCAATAAAACAACAACAACAGAAAAAAACAATACTACAGATCATTAATCCGTTCACATGAGTCGGATAAATGCTAGAGAACAAACAACAGCATGTTTTTCTCTCTCTCGTGAACATTTTCAATCACTGGCACTTACTCGTTACAACGTCTATTCCAATATCGCAAGCGACAAGCGCCTGGGTGAAATATGTGTATCGATTTTAATCTAAGTAATAATACATTATCAATTAACATTAATAAAATGTTTCTTAATGAGAACGATTAACTTTTTAAAGATTTTATCAAATTAGATCCGAAAATCACGAGTACATATACACCGAGATGATTAACAAGTACGTTTTTCATAGTTTCCCTTTTCTTTTTCTTTTGTTTGAACACTAAATGTAGGGATAATACACGTCTTTTTATGTATTAACGTCAGCAGAAGCCAGCGGGATTGTTTGTGACCGAGACTTAACTAAAAAGCATAACACGACGACTAAATGTATTGTTTTCATATTTGATGACTTTACGATTCCGGTACATTTTTAAATTACCATTCTGTTGTTCTTGGAAACGGTAAACATGTTTTAAATATCCATAACCAGGGCCCAGACATCAAAAACACTACAAACAGCACGTAATGAAGGTTTTTAACGATTCTTTTAATCTCTTGTCATTACAAACTTGCCATTACCAATAAGTTTTCATATTACTTAAAAATTTGGTAAATAGGAGCACAATGTCAAGAATAATAACTTTATATCCGTGTTATTTTGAGTACGAACACACTTGAGTACTGATGAGTACGAACGTAGTGAAAAACTTGCAAGCTTTTCATGACAATTCCGTCGGGAAATTAGATTAGAATATGATACGTACCAAAATCATTTATATCATTTCTAAAAGCAAACAATCGCCCAATTTACACGCGACGCTTGCACATTCACGGTTTGATACAAAAACTGAATCGACGCCGACTTATAACAAGAGCTGTCTGTAAGACAGCGCGCTCGACTTTTCTCAGTGCTTGACTCTGAATTAGAGCTTTGCCAGTAAAAAAAATTAAAGTTATAAGGGACATATCTCTGTCAAAATTCAATCAGAGTGATGGGAATTGTGTCTCCTGGTGTAGACTTTGATAGTAAATAACTATTTTGAGTTTCAAGTCAAAAGCTTTAACAGTAACAGTGATATTTGACTTTTAACAAAAAATTCTAAGTTAAAAAGGGGCAATATTCTGTCAAAATTCAAATCAGAGTTATGGATATTGTTTCTCCTGGTGCAGACTTTGATGGTAAATAAGTATTTTAAGTTTCAAGTCAAAAGCTTTGATAGTAACAGAGATATTTGACTTTATCAAAAACTTTAATCAAAAATTCTAAGTTAAAAAGGGGCATAATTCTGTCAAAATTCAAACCAGAGTTATGGGGATTGTTTCTTCTGGTGTAGACTTTGATGGTAAATAAGTATTTTAAGTTTCAAGTCAATAGCTTTGATAGTAACAGAGATATTTGACTTTATCAAAAACTTTAACCAAAAATTCTAAGTTAAAAAGGGGCATAATTCTGTCAAAATTCAAATCAGAGTTATGGGGATTGTTTCTCCTGGTGTAGACTTTGATAGTAAATAACTATTTTAAGTTTCAAGTCAATAGCTTTGATAGTAACAGAGATATTTGACTTTATCAAGAACTTTAATCAACGCCGACGCCGACGCCGGGGCGAGTGCAATAGCTCTACTTTTTCTTCGAAAAGTCGGGCTAAAACGGGAGTAAACAGGGGGAGAAGCGAGTACGAACGTTGTTGAGGGAAGTGCATTGGCGTTGGTAACTGGTACAGCAAAACATTCTATGGATTAGATTGCATCTGTTATGCTACAAGAAGAGATTTTTATGAACGAAACAAGACGCAGACACCAGATTTCAATCTGCGCAGAAATACAGCTACGTCCCCTGGAAAGCATTTCCAAAATAAAAATCGGGTATTAACAGCACGTGAATTGCTTTGTTTGCACACGTTTTTTTCACCCCTTAATATATGGGCGAATCCAGTGAAAAAAAAAGTAGTTTTATACAAGAATGAGCAAAAGTAAATAATTATATTTTCACACCATTGGGAGAAAATGATATATTCATAGTAAACACTTAAAGCTTTAAGTGTTTTAAATCCAGTTGTAAATAATGATATGCACATTTTTTACAATAATAATAGCATATTTCCTACTGTCTCATTCCCTTTTTGTTCAAATTACCATACCACTCCAAAGAGCTCCTTTGAACGTATCATTACCCAGGTGGTCCGGTGGTCTAGTGGTAACACGCTTGACTGTCAATCCAGAGGTCCGGGGTTCGAATCCCGGTCCAGGCACTGGAAATTTCTGAGATGCTCTTGAGTGTCTCCCACCTTACTAGAGGCCTGTACTGGTTCTTCCCAGGAAAGACGGCTTCGCGTGTATCGGTGCTATACAGCGGGCACGTTAAAGAACCAGACTGTCTATTCGAAAAGAGCTAGGCTAAGTTAGCCGGACACGTCTGTATCTGAAAAGTTCTCTCTGTCTGTTCTGGGGGGCTTTATCTCACTCTGTCCCTATGGTCAGATCGCTCTGTGTCTGTACTAGTAGAGGATGATTTCGCGCCCTGTGTGGCTGCAGTATATGTAACGCGCCTTTGAACGTGTTTATCATGAAAAGGGCGCTATATAAATCTGGTATAATAATAATAATAATATGCGCCCAGCTGTGTCGCACACTGTACTTGAGTTTTCCTGACGGTGCTAGTATAACAAATGAACCAGCTTGAGACGTCATATAAATCTGGTATAATAATAATAATATCACTAAAATGTATTTCTATTGATTGAATAACATGTCGGACACAAGCAAGAGAATATAATATATTTATATAGCTTTACCGATCCAGTGTTTTACATTTAATCGTCAAACATACCTAGCCCTGACCCTTCTGAAAGATATTTGGAGGCCGTTTTCTTACTTACAGAAACCATTTCGCTCGAACATTTGTGTCACAAAAAAGTATTGTTTGATTCTGAAAATGATTGGAAGCATTTTGAAATGATTGTATTGTAAACATCACGTATCTCTCCACTTATCAAGTGAATCACTGACTCTTACAGGCTTTCCCTTTACTTTTCCTCGCTAATTTATTAGTGGAGGGGAATAGCTTGTCATAGACAGCAGACTCGTAAAAGGTGTTCAGGTGTTCTATTTGGGATAAGAAATGCTTTAAAGCTGTAGTTGGAGACTATACACTTACATTAACTTACATTTACACTGCTGTGTTAAATGAAAATTATACCTATCATGCAACGATGAAAAATTATGCTAACTACACACGATGTCTCCTTCTTTGATTTTTAACGGTACATGCGCTGCTTTATAGTTTTTAACAGTATTTACGAATTCAGACCTCCAAGTCATGTGTCAGAGTTTGTCAAAAACTTTCTAAATTGAACTATTACACTGAGAGCAATAAATCAACTCCTTGCCCGATTTAATTCAAATCTACGACGACGGTATTATGTAGTGCATGCACGTCTTGTGTGGCATCTGAATAAAACAAGGGTTTGTAATGGATAATGATTTCAACTCATAGTCCTACCTGACTATGTAAGAAGTGGCAATACTTAAGGAGACACGCGTTCTGCACATTGTTGGTAGACAGCAATTTCGTGACCACAAAACCACTTGATGAATCATTTATGCAACTACTGTTTTTATCCTGGGAATCTCGCACACAAGGGATTTCTTTAAAGCGGCATTGTTCGCTGGATATGTCTCTGCGTTATTTTATATATATAAACGAGCAAATCATTACCACGATTTACCAGACCATTTACGGCAAAGCGCCTAGCAATACAAATATTTCACAACTTAAGATTAGTTGCTGCAAAATTTCATACCTAAATTGTAATACAAATTCGTACTACAAATCGTCACTGGTTCAACATGTGCATATATACACAAGTCTCTGTTATCATGTTTCACAAATCAGACATTTTAGTCTTTTTACGAATCGGGACAAGAGAAACTATATATTTTCTCTCTAAAAATTAACTGGATCTCGAGAATACAACGAATAATATGTACATTTAGGGATATAATTAAATTCAGGGCAGTTGACCAGTTGACTTTCCCATACGTGAGGTCTGCGAGGATACAAGTCCGCATTATAAATTACTACATTTTATATGTAGAGAGAATTTATACGAACAAATCACCCCATAAATGAGCCCGACCAATAACGGCAAAGCGCCTAGTAATACAAACGAGCGTGTGACCCGCCCGCTTAGCTCAATAGGGAGAGCGTCGGTCTAAGGATCGCGGGGTCGTAAGTTCGGTCCTCGGGCGGGGCGTATGTTCTCCGTGACGATTTGATAAAAGACATTGTGTCTGAAATCATTCGTCCTCCACCTCTGATTCATGTTGGGAAGATGGCAGTTACTTGCGGAGAACAGGTTTGTACTGGTACTGAATCCAGGAACACTGGTTAGGTTAACTGCCCGCCGTTACATGACGACATACTGTTGAAAAACGGCGTTAAACCCAAAACAAACAAACAAACGAGCGTGCATTTTTCACAACATTATTTCATCACTGATGAGTACCTGGGTAGAAGCACCGACCTTCCGTAAGCCAGCTGGATGGTTTCCTCACATGAAGAAGTCTACGACCTTAACCACTGGGCCACACAGTGCAGGCATTTGACAAAAACACATATATTTTCTGATCAACATGAGAAAATTCCGGATTTCCGTGCCATTACTTCTATGAATTCAGACCAGTAACAAGAAGTCGCTTTTCCGCAATACGGTTTTACGTCATCCTGTGGCAATATATTCTGGTTAGAGGAAATGTTTCATTTTTCATCAGTTTTGGTACACTGATTTTAGTAAGCGTTCCAAGTACCAGTTTGATATTTAAAAATTATTTAAAAAACACACATTATACTGTTCAATAACCAAGTACATAGTATTACACTGATAAAAAGACATACATTTCGTATATGTTGTAAAACGTTGTAAAGCTATTTTATTCATTATTTATAGTAGTTATATTTCTATATAGCTGTGAGCTCATTTGAAAACTAATAAAACTTTAATCTGCTATAATTGTATCAACGCAACTGAAGTCCAGTTTTGTCTCTGGAAAGATTTTGTAAAAGTTTGCATCAGAACCAACTCTGCTAATTGCATTCTTATTTTCCATTCCTTTGCAACACTGAATATAAACATGAGAATTACCCATTGTAATATCTTTTCTAAGCTCGTTTCTATCAACGGGAGAGTATAAATCTTATGACTGCAAGAACTTGTTGCCAACCATTGCGTTTATTTATTTATTTGTAATGCTCTCAAGATGTAACTGAAGATAGAGAATGTAAAAATCAATGTTTACAAACATCTCGACAAAACATTTTGCTGCATTACATGGCCATTGTATTTTATGTCAGATATTGCTGGCTAAGATAATATTAGCAGAATTCGGTTAGTTCATCAGTTAGTAATCAGTTTGCTAATATAATTACTGTTTGATATATTGACAACAAGATGGAGAAAAACTTTATGCTTAACCCTGCAATGTAGCGTTTATATTTCGCCACAAATTAGCAAGGGTTTTGTTTGATTGTGTTTGAGCTAATTCTATTTCGTATCGGCAATATGCTACCCATATGAGCGACTCCCCTAGGAGAATGCTAGCAGTTTTACAGAAAACGCTCCAAATTCCATACGCTTTCCCTAGTTCTTATGTGTGCCAGGTGTAAAGCATCCACCAAACGGACTCTTATCTCATTGTTAGTAATTTCAGTTATAGGAGCGGTTGCTCGAACTCGCGACCTGTTTTTGTAGTTAGACATTTTTACCATTGCGTCCAAACAAATGGACTCTGCATTAAAGAAAAGTTTAACCTTAGTGAATTGAACAACAATACAATGATTTCAAGTTTATTGTTTTATGTCTATTAAACTTAAACATTGTTTTAAACAAGGAAATGTACTTGCAGAAGGAGGCTGTAATTTTAGGTACTTGTTGTCAGTCACTACTATTGCCAAAGGCATAATATTGATGTACTGTGACGCATTTTCTGACAAGTTTTGTGTATTTATAAGGAACTTTACTTGACATTTTAGGAAAGAGAACTCCATACTTTGGACCAGATGTTTGAAATAACGCTTGATACTAAAAAAAAAAATCAAAAAAAAAAAAAATCGACAGGGCGGAACAGAAATTTACAAAAAAATAATTTCTGGACGATGAAATCAAAATTAATTCAGATAATTTGCGCACTCGGTCTGATTGAGTCTGTTCATAAGCAGTAATGGAAAATGCAACACTGCCCACGCCCCCTAGCACCGACTTAAGCAGGATTCAATCTTCAAATCTAAATGCGTTGAAATTAATGATCCCGAAGGACCAGAAAATATAAAAACTTTGAGATGAAATCGGGGCGACTTTTTACGGCCGCCACACAGCACTTAACCGCTGTTATGAAGTAAATAAAATTTGGAAAGTAAATCTCTCGGAAGCACCGAGAACAAGGCAAACAGTGAAAATTGCAGACTCGGTTTGATTGAGTCTGTTCATGAGCAGTAATAGAAAATGCAACACTGCCCACGCCCCTATCACCGGCTTAAGCAGTATTAAATCTTCAAATCTAAATGAGACCGCCCGCTTAGCTCAGTAAGTAGAGCGTTGGTCTTCGGATCGCGGGGTCGATCGGAGTTCGATCGGGCTGAGCGTATGTTCTGCGTGACTATTTGATAAACGACATTGTGTCTGAAATCATTAGTCCTCCACCTCTGACTCATCTGGGGAAGTTGGTAGTTACTTGCGGAGAACAGGTTTGTACTGGTACAGAATCTAAGAACACTGGTAAGGTTAGTGCCCGCCGTTACATGACTGAAATACTGTTGAAAAACGGCGTTAAACCAGTAGAATATACCAAACACTGAACGTTCATAATAAGACAAATGTAAATAACCCAACTTTTGATGCAATGTGCATACAATTTCTGGTATGAACTGTCCATTTGCAGAGATATTCAAAGACATAAAATACGCTTAGAACCACCGACACATTTTTTATTGTATAAGTTGTGTCGATTTTATTATTTTATTTTGTACCGTCATTTTATGGCGTTGGGTGTTTTGAAATAGAAAAACGATGCAACATTAGTTACATTTATCACTAAATTCAATATAAAATTGTCAAAACCTGATCTCTTGATAACAAAAAATAAGTGAAAGTACTTGAAAAGTACAAGGATACACATTTAAAAGTAAAAAGCAGTTGCGTTAAATTGTAACCTACAGCTGTATGGAAGTGAAAAGACAAAAATACCAAGACAACTGAATGTAAACTATATAGACAAACAGGATAAAACAAACAGGAACACGGTGCGCACCGCCTCGGAACTGATAGTTTGGTGTTTAAACCTTTATCTGTAATTATCCACATAGCACTAAGAATTAAAGAAAAAAGTAGACAATTCTCATTTCTAAATTCCCTTAAATTAACACGTATGTCCTATATATTCAAGACGAAACATTTAACAAATAATTTGATCGGAATAAGCTTGGTTAATTAATTTTGACTTGCATATAAACATTAAACTTCTCCAGCACTTGTATTATTATGACTCTGAATTTTCGTTAGATTGAACGAACACATTCACGTGATGATAATTGTAAAACAAGTATGTGAATAATATGATACAGTAGGGTTTCAGACATATTTCGTTTGTCTATATATAGCTAGGGAATTTGTCAGACCTCTGATGAAAGCAAATAGTGAGTAAATTATAATGAATACGTTTCAAACCGCTAATATATGTACGAAAGATTTTCATCTAGACAATAAGGGTACGAATGTGAAGAAATTCAATGAAAAAGTACTCATGCTTGATTCTGGTGTTCATTATTTCTATAAATATCAATATTTTTGTCAAACTAGTGGTCATGCTGCTTTAGATTTAATGTATCATATCCATTAAATTTTATTTACTACTGTACTGTAACAGTATTCCTTTACAACTGGGATGGTAATGTCTTCACATCATACCATGTACCTTGAACACAACAAATCTTCAGATAGTTCAGCCAGACGTTTTTTTTTGTGTTTGTGCAATGTTTTAATTTTCAGCATAAACATTTCAGCTTGACTAACCAGACAAATTTCTCGACATATTTTTACCTAACGCAAATCTGTTCACACACCGTAAGCAAACATATACCACCATACCAGCGAATTGTTCATATACAGTATTAACCGGACATATCCCCTGGTGTTATAAAAAATCTGGAAAGTAGGTCTTTTGATTTCTTGGCCATGCGTGGATTTTACCAGCTACATATAAGTTTAGAAAAGGTTTAAGAGGAGCACAAAACAAGAGTTATAATGATATATATGTGTTTATATTATAACTATTAACATCTGCACGTTCTTAAACTTATTTACATGTTAGAATTAATCATTCTAGCGTTTACACGTACATATGTGTTGCGAGATTATCGACGAGGGGACGCAGCAATGATCTTGAAATGTCACTCAGAATGTTCGATGTTTAACAGCAAGGTGCGCCTTATGTCAAATCTACACATACACTTTATATGCTGAAGCCGCGACATGTTTTTACTAACAAAGCAATTTATTAGTTAACTTCGTGTAAATCATATTTAAAACTGAGTGACATGACAGTAAACCGAATCGCTGCATAGGATGGAACAACATGTAAGCCCTTCTTAGCCTTCCGTAATATTTGTTAAAGATGATCTTATTTTCCTTTTCATAAAACCTATTGTCTAGCTTTAAAATCCTATTCATAAGTACACGCTCTAATTAAACGAATGGTTTGCGAAATACAGACGCCTGAACAAGTACAATTCAAAGCATATAATGTATGAACAAATTTCTCAACACATTCTAATCATGCATGGCATTGCATATGATGATGCAACCAAGACTAGCCTTACTTCTCTGACAGAAGCTGAGACTTGATCGGGTTGTCTTCCTTATAAGATAAGAAAATAAGATTGTTAGATCTAGTCTGAATTGTCCTGTTGATTACAAACGTCGAATATGTACAGCTCCCCTAAATTAAGAATTAAGTTTGTTTAAGAATACTGTTAGCGTGTTCACTATATTCATTCGTATACATTTAATTTTTGCATTTTTTTTCTGTAAATAATTATTGAAATGGTTACTTAAACGGATAAACAAAGTAAAGTAAATTTGCGCACATGATTGACGTGTAAAGTAAAAGATGCCATTGAACTACTTTGGGTATGGAAATATTGAAAAATAATATATTTTAGCGACTTGTGTATATCCACATAGGCTTTGATTTTAATTGGAAAATAATCACATGGATAATGTACAGTTTCAACTACAAGGTGTTTTTGTCATAAAAAACATATGTCTCCCCTATATGCAAAGCAGAACATGTCTGTGATATGCATGACTAGGCTTGGTACTGATCACTCCTGTTAACTTTCGTTGCAATCCAGCCAGTAGTTTGACATGTGAAAGCCGGACAATCTTTTTCTATTTTTAGCGTTGGTAGCCATTTTGTGTAGCAAAGCGGAACGTGCCGGTGTAATGAAGTATTTCGACCCCCATAGAATAATGACCCCCCGGTCATTATTCTATAGAAAAAGTGACCCCCCGGTCATAGTATTATGACCTCCAGATCATAGTACTATGACTCCCCCACGTGAAGTAAACTGAACCTCACGAAGAATATTGACTCCCATAAAAAAACGACCCCCGGTCATTTGGTCAAATTTAGTGATAACTCATGTATCTAAGGCCTAATTGCTGCATTTTATGCCCCCACTCGGGGGAGGGGGCATATAGATTTGCCCTTGTCCGTCCGTCCGTCCGTCCGTCCTTCCGTTTGACCATTACCCCAGATACCATCACTTGACACAGAAATCAGAGCATTCCGCAACGAGAAAAGGGATTCTATTTCTAGACGCTGTATCTTGGTGTATACATTTTTTCAGGAAAATAACAATTCACAATACGTTCACAAAACACACCAGTGTCAATAATCCCTGCAAACTTCGGTATGAAGTAATTCTTCAGAAGAAAACTGCACAAGAAACTGCTAGCATAGAACTTAGTATTAATAGAAGTTGCAATACTTAGCAGTGGCAGTAAAGTACGGTAGCGGCAACAATAGAAAGTAGTAGTGGTAGTAGTAGTAGTAGTGGCAGTGGTAGTGGCAGTTGCAGTAGCAGCAGCAGCAGCAGAGGAATAAGTGACAGAACAACAGCAGCAGGAGAAGAAGAGGTAGATGTACAAGACGTATTAGCGGAAGCAGGTATAGTAGTATCAGTAGTAGCAGTAGTAGCAGTTGTAGTAGTAGTAGCAGAAGTAGTAGTAGTAGTAGTAGAAGAAGAAGAAGTACATGTAGTAATAGCAATAAAAGTAGCGGCACCAGTAGTAGTAGTACAATCAAAATGTTAACTATTGGCATTGGAGGGTATTAGAGTTGTAGATCTAGTAAAATTGTCCGTTAGGTTTGGTGGGGATCACTTTTTAATAGATATTATCGTCGAAAGTCTTTTTAGGAGCCGGTGTTTTACACGGAAAGAGTAACTTTTTTAAATAGAATAATGTCCGGGAATCGATATTGTATGAGAGTTCGAATGTAGTAATTTCGGCAGTGAGTATTTTACATGGAAGGAGTCACTTTTTCTATAGAATAATAACCGGGGTCGTTATTCTATGAGATTCGAAGGGAGTCATCTTTAGGGAGTCAGTATCAGTTTACTTGGAGGGGTCAGTTTTTCTATAGAATAATGACCGGGGGGTCGTTATTCTATAGAGTTTTCAAAGGGAGTCAGTTTTTTATAAGGGGAGTCAATATTTTACAGGAAAGGAGTCACATTTTCTATAGAATTATGACCGGGGGGTCGTTATTCTATGGGGGTCGAAATACTTCATTACACCGGCGCTATGCACAACTAGGGTTTCTCCTGATCACTCCTGTGAAGTTTTGTTGAAATCCAGCCAGTTTTACCTGTAAAAGCCGGATAAGATTTTTCTATTTTTAGCTCTGGCGGCCATTTTGTGCAGTGTAGCGGAACGTGCCGGCGATATGCACAACTAGGGTTGGTTCTGATCACTCATGAGAAGTTTTGTAAAATTCCGGCCAGCAGTTTGCCCTGTGAAAGCCGGATAAGCTTAAAGCAGATGGACGGATAGACGGACGACAAAGGCAAAACCAATATGTCTCCCCTATTGGAGACATAATTAAAGCTTTTAAGTTCCAGCCATTGTAGTTGTATGAGATGCAAGCAGGAATATTATTGCTAGCCAAATTCAATTCTTTTTTCTGGGCACGAAGCCAGCTGGGTGGTAGATAATTATGTTTAAGCAGCTTTTAAACATTTATACCTTGTTATCAATACACTTGTTCTATAATTCGTGTTACTATAATGATTGTTATAAAGTTTAAAGGTTTGTAAAAATTTACCATTGAGCACGTCATCAATTCAAAAGGATCATCATTTTTCTTAACAAGCATTAATAGCATTAATATAGTATTCAACGTGTCACTAAATTGTTAATTTTATTGAACAAATTGACTTGAAAAATATGAATGGACCATAAAAGCTTATTAAAGCAGCATGCCTCCAGATTTGGCTAAAAAAATCTTCCTTTCAAATTGAAGTTTGGTCATATTATGAACATTAAAGTATGAATTTTTGTTTCTAAAATATTTTAAAAGTTCCAAATCAAGAAAAAAATATGACCGCGCCGGGAATCGAACCCCGGACCGCCGCGGCAATAAAGACAGTTTTCCGTCGTCGTAACCAGTAGCTGAAGTAGTGAATGATGACTTCAAAATATAGATATTTATAATCGAGACAGTTTACCTGGAGTAAAAGCGTGACAAACGCTTCTCGATTTTCATCGTAAAAAGTAGTAAAAACAGCAATTCTCATGTGTTTCCGTAACATAAAGTTTGTCAGTAATTAAGTTTTAAAGCCTTCTTAAGAAAGATAGCATTTATTTCAAGATATCTGGGTGTAATTATATAGATATATATTTGTTTATGAATGATATGAAATTAAAACTTGGACAAAAGGTTGAATATTGGCTAGGCAAACTAATATTGTAACTGTATATGTAAATAACAAACCGACAAGAACAGCTCCTGCTGGAATGATAAAGAAAATGATTTCAAATTGATGTTTGTCTTCCTTGATGTTAAGAAGACTTGCATAGTTTGTTTGTATGTGTCCCTGTTTATTGTAACATTCAAAACTTAATGTTCTTGGTTAATACATCCAGCACTTCCGGGGAAGGTCTCTGTTGACCTGCAGGGGAAAGTTCCGGTCTATTTCTGAATACAGCTCGTAGATGTATTCTGAAAATATTTATATCTAATTGCTTCTTTTATGAGGTCTCCTGTGACTGCGTATATACTGAATAAAATTATTCAATGTGTTTGTATTTCGTGGCACCACAAAGACGGATTTGATATAAAATGTTGAAATTCAGACAGAACGAGAACGATCAGTCATCTATCTAAATTCAACTTCTTTTTCGAAATTAGTAAATGGTTTTGAGATTACTACCAGTTTGTAGGTGCGAGTCCATACATGTATATTGCTACAGAAACGTGTTTAGAAGTGATAAAGCTATTTGTTGCCACACTCGCAATTTACTCTAGGGACAACAAATGCATGGTGTCTATACAAGTAACTTATCTCAAGGTGTTATTTCTACTAAAATTTAAAGGTTCCGTATATTAGTTGTCGGTTATACCATTGTTGGAACTCTCCTTTTTAAATACTTGGGATATATCTGAAGCATTATACTATGTTTTAGATTATTTAACAGTTTTTTGTAAGCTATGTAATTAGAGCTTTCTCGGCAAGGTTTGAAATCATCAGAAAATTCTTATTATCGTTTTGTTGTTCCATACAACAAGCGCAAAACATTCAATGATAGAAGTTTCTGTACTACTAGTCCAAAACTTTGGAATGAACTGCCATTAGAACTACACAAAAGTAAATCACTTAACATATTCAAAAAATCTTAAGGCACTGTATTTCAGACATTTCGTGGCATTGTTTTAAAGTTTTTGATGACTGTTTATAATGCGAAAATAGCAGGTGATAGTTTATAAATTTTTGTTTCAGGTTTTACATTTCAACATTAATATTTCTAAGGTTTGTTTAAGGGGACGCATACTTTGAAATTAGAAAAAAGTGGGTGGGGTATTATAAAATTTACCTGCAAAAAAGTACAAGGTTTTGGTAAACGAAATGAATACTGTTTCAACTGTTATAAGTTCACAAAGGATTGCTCACTAAAATAAAAATGAGAAAAACTGAAACAAGAAAGTTATTGTTGAATTACATAAGACTTCTTGTGTACATTCAAAGTCAACAATTAAGACTTTTTGGTGCGAAAATAATATCGCTTCACTTTGTCCAAACATTTATCAATGTCCTACAGATTCTAATTTAAAGAAAGAATGTGAAATAAGTTCACTGTCTTGCTTTTCATTTGGCATATGTGAGCTAAAACACATTATTTAGTTTGTTTACAAAGTAGTGCATAAGAAAAGATACGGTGGTCAAGGAATGCCACATTACAAAACTAAAAGAGTATATTCCCCTTAATACATTAAACATTTATCGTTACAGAAGTCTAGTGGCTTACAATAAAGGCCTAGAAATGTTGCCATTATTAATTTTTAACTTGGTATTCATGAACTACAATGCATTTAAATATCAAAACACATTCAACAAACTTTTGAAAATGTACTATCTTAAAAATCCCTAAAATAAGGTATGAAATTTGGTTGAGAGGTCCAATCAATGTGTATATGTGCAAAAGCAACATTCTAATCTTGTTCACAAAAGTTACTAATACACAGCAGGAATGTCAATGATCAAAACTGGACGAATATACAGTTATCCTCACTTTAATGTTATTTATAATTTGTCCTTGAATTCTCCACCATACTTTTCATAACTCTGTTTGCACGAGTTGCACGAGAATGCTGTCATTCACGTAAATAAACAGGGTCAAATAAATTGTAAATGCAATATCATCTAAACGTAATTAATGGATTATGCAGTTCAAGATAAACTTTATCTCATAACGTAACGAACATGTATAATGTTGTAACAACAACTTTACTTACACTGATTTAAGTAGCAGTCGGTTTATAAGTGACTTTATTGATTCATTTTGTGTTTTGTTATTGTTGTCAAAAGTATAACGGAAGTGCCTCACAACTGAAGCGGAAACCAGTTTGATGCGCAAAGTAGTCCACTGTAAGTAATATTTTTTGAAAAATGTCCACAGAAATTAATAATTTTCTAATATTAAAGACGAATATCTGAATAGGATTCGTTATTTGATAAGAAATTGTAATCATCGACATGTTTTTTTAAAAATCGTACACGTGCTGACACCTAAGTTGTCTCCCGTTGTTTATTAGAGTTACCTTTCGTCCGGCGCAGTAATACATTTGCAGTGAATCGCCGAGAAGTCGTGGGAAAATTAAAAACCATGTAAACAAACTAAAATTAACCACCTTTTCAAGATGAATTTCAAGTGATCGACATTATGCATTTAACCCGCCTGACCTGTGTAGCATCTTAGATATCTGTTCTAAGGTATTCATTGTGTAGAATGTCACGTTATGCCCTTGCAATGCTAATCCCACTCTGATTTTTTTGTTTACATTTTTTATCAATGAGAAATATGGCGTCCATCCCGAGATGAACTGACGTGGCGTTAAATTTTTACATGTTTACGCAAACCTGGTGTGTTAGAAAGAAAATCTCATCCCTTCAACATTATTTGGAACACTGTTATTGTAAAAAACCTGTTTTTTCCTTATACAAAAGCTTAATATTTTGTGTTGAATGTACTTTCACAAACACCTCTGTTTTCCTATTACATTCATAGTACCACATCCTTATCCACAAAATACTGAATATTACAGGTGTCCATCAGTATTATATCAGTTTAGGAATATGTTCTTTATTTTCCCACCATCGATTTCTTGAATATGCACCCCTTCCGCATTGCTGTATGAACTGTGAATGTAGCAATATGCGTCCCCTTAATACACGCACTTGTTGGTACAGGCTCTATGGGTAGGGTAGTGTGTAGTATTTCGTTTTTAGATAGTATGTGATGGCACCATTAACCGGGGGTAGCGGGGGTGAACCTCTATATGCAGCTCTATATGGGCGTACCATGTAATGCTTTAAGCACTGGTATTCGCAATAGGGGTAAACTGACCTCAGGGGGAGGGGTGCGGTCATGACTGTTTGTTAAAATAAGTCTGTTATTATTGTTACTTTTTATTATTGTCGTTATTATTATTATTATTATTATTATTATTATTATAAGTACAGTTGAATATCGTTACCTCGATATCGGTTAGCTCGTTGCGCCGGTTAGCACGATGTGTTTTGGTCGGTCCCGACTTTTCTCTATATATTTTAATGGTATTATTTATCATTACCTCGGTATCATTAGCTCGATATTTTGTTTAGCTCGATGGGATTTTTTAGTCCCGTCAACATAACTGTACTGTTTTTACACCTGGTTTCGTCGATATCACAGCTTTTCGAAAAATATCGACGTTATTTGTAAGGTGTGAAAATTAACCTATTGTTGTCCGGCGATGTAATAATTATATTTATTTTATTTCAGTCTCATCCATTTACATATAGTAAAAACATATAAACAGTAAAAATCACATAATATAAATGGCCACTCTCTAAGAGTTACAGGAGACTATAGATAATTACTCATATGAGATTATTACATATATATTATACAGAAACAACAATTAGTATGTTGTATAAGGTCATAAGAGGCGCTTCCTGTCAACTGACTGAGACTAAGTACGGATGAGTGGACAAATGAGAGGGTGGACAGGAATGAGTGAGTGTGAGTGAGTGAGTGAGAGTGGGTGGGTGGTTGAGTGAGTGAGTGAAACAGCAGATTGATGGGTGCAAGAGTGGATGAATGAATGCCTGCATGTGTGTCTAAGTGTGTAGGCGGATGAATGAACAAGAGCTGTCCGTAAGACAGCGCGCTCGACTTTTCTCAGTGCGTGACTCTGAATTATTAGAGCTTTGCCAGTAAAAAAAAAAAAAAAAAAAAAAAAATTAAGAAGGGACATAACTATGTCAAAATTCAGATCAGAGTTATGGAAATTGTGTCTCCTGGTGTAGACTTTGATAGTAAATGACTATTTTGAGTTTCAAGTCAAAAGCTTTAATAGTAACAGAGATATTCGACTTTATCAAAAAATTTAACAAAAAAATCTAAGGTAAGAAGGGACATAATTCTGTCAAAATTCAAATCAGAGTTATGGGGATTGTTTCTCCTGGTGTAGACTTTGATGGTAAACAAGTATTTTAAGTTTCAAGTCAAAAGCTTTGATAGTAACAGAGATATTTGACTTTATCAAAAAATTTAACAAAAAAATCTAAGGTAAGAAGGGACATAATTCTGTCAAAATTCAAATCAGAGTTATGGGGATTGTTTCTCCTGGTGTAGACTTTGATGGTAAACAAGTATTTTAAGTTTCAAGCCAAAAGCTTTGATAGTAACAGAGATATTTGACTTTATCAAAAACTTTGACCAAAAATTCTAAGTTAAAAAGGGGCATAATTCTGTCAAAATTCAAACCAGAGTTATCTGAATTGTGTCTCCTGGTGAAGATTTAGATAGTAAATAACAATTTTGAGTTTCAAGTCAAAAGCTTTAATAGTAACAGAGATATTTGACTTTATCAAAAAATTTAACACAATATTTCTAAGTTAAAAAGGGGCATAATTCTGTCAAACTTCAAATCAGAGTTATGGGGGCTGTTTCTCCTGGTGTAGACTTTGATGGTCAACAAGTATTTTAAGTTTCAAGTCAATAGTTTTGATAGTAACAGAGATATTTGACTTTATCGAAACATTTAACCAAAAATTCTAATTTAAAAAGGGGCATAATTCTGTCAAAATTCAATCAGAGATAAGGGGATTGTTTCTCCTGGTGTAGACTTTGATAGTAAACAACTATTTTAAGTTTCAAGACAATAGCTTAGGTTAGTTTGCGTGTGTGTATGTTGTTATTTTTTTGTTATTTAATCTTTAATCCATTTTAGAAGACATAAAAACCATTAAAGTTAGTGTATCAAAAATAGATGGAATTGAAAAAGCCGTAAATCGTATGAACACACAACTCAGTGACCTGACGGAGAAGGTCAATACAATCGACAAGAGAGTAACTGATAATGAAAATTTCAATTCATTCATCAATGCAAAGCACGAAAAACATTCAAACGAATTGAACACAGCCAGGAAGGAAGTTAAAACTTTACAGGAAAAATGCACATCAATGCAAAAAACGATCAACAGTCTCGAAAAATCGAACGAACAAATTCAGTCTAAAGTGACAGACAGTGAGTTCCGGAGTATGAGGGACAATCTCATATTTTACGGCATATCAGAATCAGCCCCAATACCAGTTATCCCTACACGTAGTGACATTTCTGACGACACCGAGAGCGGTGACATCATCGACATGGAATCCGGAGACAAAGGAAAGTCGCCTCTGACGGCTGGTGTGGACCCCGAGACACAAGCATGTGAGACGCTTGTTAAACAATTCATCAAGGATGTAATGAAAATTAATGCTGACGGTATGGTGTTCGATAGAGTCCACAGACTAGGAAATGAGTTCAAATCAAAGAAGCCGCGTCCGATAATCGTGAAGTTCCACTACTACACCGATCGGGAGCGCATTCGCAGGGCATCTCACGGACTCAAAGAACACATGAAAAAACTTAACGTTGGGGTAGAAGTACAGCTTCCAAAAGAGTGGCGCGATGCCCGCCAGAAGCTTTATCCTATCTTACATTCGGAAAAGCAGAAAGGAAACAAGGTTAAATTCGTTGGGGGAAAATTGTTCATCAACGATAATGGGTACAACCCACCACCAGCAAGTGCCATTCCATAGGGAGGTCGCGAAGAGCAACAACTGGACTTAACATCCTGGAATGTAAACGGACTTGTTAGAAAGATCGCAGACCCAGATTTTGTGGATTTAATAAAACAACATGACATAAATATTTTAACAGAAACTTGGATATCAAAAAACACATATTTCAATCTTAATATTCAAGGCTATAATGCCTGTAATCTTTATGGAAATAAATCGGTTAACGCGCGTTAAGGACGTTATTCTGGAGGAATTACTGTTTATTACAAAACAGAATTGAGTGACAAAATTGACTTTATAGAAGAACAGCAATGTGGTATTGTTTGGATAAAACTTAGCAAATTTATGTTTAATTTTGACACTGACGTATTTATTTGTTGCACTTATATTCCACCTTATGATTCAAAAGTAATTAACCGCAATGAAACTGATATGTTCGAGCAAATCGAAATAGGAATAGAGAAATATAGAATTCAAGGTAAAGTCTTTGTAATTGGAGATTTTAACTCTAGGACATCAAATGAGTCAGATTTTATAACATATGATAGATTTTTAGACAATGATAATGATCTTTTAGCTAATGATGATACCTTACCCAGAGTAAATAAAGACCAAGTATTAGATACGCATGGTAAGCGCTTAATACAATTATGCAAATCAACAAACTTACTAATATGTAACGGGCGTCTCTTAGGTGATAAAAATGTAGGCGAATTCACATTTATTAATAATAATGGATCATCAACAGTTGATTATTTGTTAACGCATCAAATGAACTTCGATATAATTACGCTATTTGATATAATGCAACCTACAGAATTTTCGGATCACAATTCTATACATATTTGCTTAAAACGTAAGGAACGCCTATCTGTACCACGTGATAATAATGATAACAGCCAAGAATTATATATATCATGGGATAATGCGCGTATTGATTTATTTAGAAACAATTTATTACAGCAAAAGGTACTACTTGATCAAATAACGGATGAGTTACACGTGTCTACCATTGATCAATCGATTGAATTATTCACCTCGTATATGCAGGAAAGCGCTCTAAATGTATTCGGGAAAACTAGAAAAATAAACAGACCAGATAATAAACTATCAAAAATGAAAAGGAAATGGTTTAACCGAGAATGCTATAATGCCCGTCAGGAGTTTAATAAGGCAAGAAATTATTATTTAAGACATAAAACTGTGGAAAATAAAACCATTTATTTGGATAAAAAACTAAGTACAATAATATTAAGTGAAAACATAAAAAACTTTTTCAGCGAAGTGAGGGCAAACGCGTCTCAAAACTAGCAAAGTCCAGTCCTAAGTCATTTTGGAAAGACGTCAAATCGCAATATAGACAAAATAATAGGGACCCAAACAATCTTACTATAGACGACATGTACACGCACTTTAATGAGTTATATGGAGCGCCACCTACACCTACTACAAATACTAATGAACAACAACAACATGATAGAATACATAGTGATAGAGTAGATAGTTTATTTACAGAATCGGAATTAAAAGATGCAGTTTTCTCTCAAAATAATTCGAAAAGTCCAGGTACTGATCATTTGATAGCTGAGGTATTCAAACACTCATTTGATATAATTTCCGATTTCCTGCTTAAGATGTATAACATACTATTCACTGATGGTGCTTTCCCACAAAGTTGGCAACAAAGTATTATAGTACCAATTTTTAAAGGTGGGTCGCATGAAGCTAAAAACTTTCGTGGAATTACATTAAATAATATTTTGTCTAAAATCTACTCTAAAATGCTAATTACTAGGTTGACAAAATGGGCAGACGAAAATTCAGCTCTAATAGATAACCAGTATGGATTTCAAAAATCGAAATCAACTAGTGATTGTATATTTGTCCTCCATGCTATTATATCAAAGACGCTATCTATGAAAAAGAAACTTTATGTTACTTTTTTAGACTGGGAAAAAATGTTTGACCGGATTGATCGAGTAATGTTATGGCAAAAACTAATAACATCAAACGTAAGCACAAAACTCGTTACAGCTATTAAATCAATGTATCTAGTTGTTAAGTCTGTTATCCGTTATAAATCTACAAACTCAGATCCTATAACATCATATATCGGGGTAAAGCAGGGAGATCCTGCAAGCAGCATCTTGTGTCTTTTCTTCTTAAATGATATTTTAGAAAATATAAATAGTAATATAAATGGAATTGTTAGTATTGAAGATATAAAACTATTTTTGCTACTATTTGCTGACGACGGGGCCATATTTGCTCATGATCCCAAAACATTACAGTCATTGTTAAATGATGTTGAAACGTATTGCAATGCATGGGGACTCCGATTAAATGTAAATAAAACGAAAATAATGATATTTGAAAATGGTCGTCATACATCGTTTAATTTTTACATTTATAATTCACTTATTGAAATTGTTCAGTCATTTAAGTATCTTGGCGTTTATTTGTTTAAAAACGGTAATTGGAATCGCACGCAGCAACGTATCGCACAACATGCCCAATTCTCGCTTCATAATCTATTTACAGTATATAACCAGTTGGACCTACCAGTTTCTCAGAAAGTATACTTATTTGATACCCTTGTGTCGTCAACCCTTAATTATTGCGCCGAGGTGTGGGGCCACCATGCCGGACCAGACGTTGAGATTGTACATACTAAATTTTGTAGAAAAATCCTATGTGTTAAACGCTCCACAAACGTAGATGCTCTTTATGGAGAATTAGGAAGAACACCAATGATTATTCAAAGAAAAATATTTTTAATTAAATACTGGATAAAATTACTAACTCTAGACAATCAGTCAATATTATTTAAAGTATACAATATGTTAAAGAACGATGCTGAGGCAGGTGACACTTACAACGGCAGTAATTGGGCCCATAAAATTAGAACTATTCTTGATGACCTCGGTTTAATCTACATCTGGCAAAACCAGTTTAATATGCTTATTAATTTCAATACAATAAAACAAAGAATAATAGATATGTATAACCAACAATGGTACTCATCAATTAATAACTCTCCTCGTCTTGAAACGTATTGTTTATTTAAGCATGAATTTAAAGTAGAAAAATATCTTGACATTATACAAGAGCCTAAATTCAGAATATCATTTACGAAATTCCGTACATCATCCCATGACTTAGCAATAGAACGCGGGCGTTACAACAATGTACCAAGGAACGAAAGAAATTGTACATATTGTAACAATGGAATAATCGAAAATGAATATCATTTTCTTCTAATCTGTCCTAGATTTAGAGATCTTAGAGTTAAATATTTAAAACGTTATCATTATACTTGGCCCACCAAACAAAAGTTTATCAACCTACTAACAGTGACTAATCGGAAAATTATACAGAACTTGAGTAAATTTATATATTATGCCAATCTGACACGAAACTAAGAACCTTTTTCTAATATCCACAAACATCTATGCTCTTTTGCAAAAAATGTATATTGTTTAAGAAATCCATGTCTTCTATTGTATTTAATGTATTGTGTTGCTATAAATATGTGTAACATGTTTAATGCAATAAATATATTGAATAAAAAATTGAATATTAGCCAGTTTGCATTTAATTCTCAATAATTAATCTAAACCAGCGGGCAAGCTGTTAACAATATTTCGATTGAGTAACAATATGCGTATTTAATTGGAAATTTTCGTTATCAATACACATTTAGAATGACGGATGTACGTGTTATATTATTTCTTTGCCCTTTCAAACCCTCTAAAAATGTGTGGGATGCAATGTTAGTATAGACATCCTACACATATACAAAATGTAGTCCCAGATAGACGATATCATTACGTCGAACTTCGGATACGTCGATGCAATTTTTGCAGTTCCTTGAATATCGAGGTAACGTTATTTGACTGTATTATTATTATTACTATGTACAACGCTATTGAATATGTCATTGCATACAAATAGGCGTTTAATCAAATTATTCAGTTTCAGTTCCAGTATGAGACGGGTTTCGAAACCGACTATAAAGAAGTATCTCAGCCAATTACATTTGCTTATGTTGGTCTAATTGTAACACTTTAGCTTTTCTGTTACGCTCACATATGATCTTTTACAGATTTTATTGTACAGAGTATACATACATGTAAATTATGAAAGAGTAAGATAGCAAATAAATCATAAAAGAACAAGAAATAATGTGTAATCAGCACTTTCGTCCTATATTTACAATCACCACTTCAATGCTGCAACCCAAATCATACTTATAATGTATTAGTAATAGATTACTAATGTTTGCATCGGAACATTAACGTTAAATATGTTTAACTCGAACACTTCTTTTTAAGTTCGTTTTACTCTATCAGAGCCAATATCACATGTGAACGGGTAGCTTTAGGATATTTTTGCAACATTCAAATCGTAATTGGCTACTTGACTGGATTCGTGTATATCTTAATATGAAGTACAGAGGCCTTTCTTTCGGCCGCCACACCTCATTTGAATTCTACTTTGTAATAGGTAATAAAATCAATAAGAATATTTTTATTAGCATAGAACGCATCCAAAGTTAGTAATGTGTAGTGCGTTACCCATATATTAATGTTCAGCTGTGAATGGTCTGCTCTTCCGGCACAGTAAAGCTAATATTCATTAGCTATACAGGAATAACCCACACCAACATGTAATATTTCTGAATACTGAAGAAGGTAATACTAATGTGGATTTTGATCAATGAAAGACAAGAATTTATTGACAAGTTCATTTTTTTTGTATATGACAGTTCTCACTTACCGTTGAAAATTCTGTACACTACCTTCATTATAGGATCCTCCGTTGCCGAGTGGATGTAGCCTTATCATTTTGTTTCTAACTTTCACTGAAGGTGTAGATGTTGTTTCATAAGAGGGAGAGCTCGAGGTGGCCAAATTTCTACCTAGATGTTTGTTTATGTTTGAAATAATAAAAGGTACGCTAGGTCTTCCTCGTCAATCAAAGGCTAGACAGTCACCTTATGACCTATACCTTTGTCGATATGACGACAAAAATCACCTTAACTGTCGGAGTTAACCTAGATTTCAGGCTGACAGTAGATACACTGCTGTTTTAATCGTTTTCTTGCATTTCTGTGAAATGTAAATCTCCAAAGAAAAATTCGTGCACTTGATTTCTAGTTACAATAATTTTGTTGTTAGGATTTTACGTCACACAGACGCAGTTTAGGTCATATGGCGACTTTTCAGCTTTGATGGTGGATGAAGACACCAGGTGCCCCTCCGTGCACTATTTTATCATTGGCGGGAACCTAGGTACAACCACCGACATTCCATTAACCAGCTGGATGGCTTCCTCAAATAAAGAATTCAACGCCCTAGTTCCAATAATAATGCCGAATTTAAATAGTACCTTGGATGTGGTAATATGATATAAATAAAAAAAAACAACAAAAAAAAAAAAACAAACAGTTAAAACAATTCCTGCTGGAAGGGTTGAAAATTTGTTTCGTTTTGTTTGTTTTTCGTTAAGTGCCATGTTTGTCAACCCTGCAACAGTTTGTCAATAATGTTAGGGCAATCCGTGTATCTAATCAGTGTTCCAGGATTCTGTGCGAGTACTTAACTTATTTCCGCATGTAACAACCAACTTGCCCACATGAAAAAGAGATGGAGGACGCATGACTTCTGACACAATGTCCTCTAACAAATCGTCACGAAGAACATACGCCTCGTAAGAGGATCGAACTAATAACATTACGATCGACAGAAATTCGCATTCTGTATTCAGCTAATCATACTAATAACACAGGTAGCAGACCTATATTAATAGTGAGTACGTAACTCCATTTATTATCTTAACAGCTTATTTGAAATTGTTAATATGATACTGGGTGTGTTCTGTAAAAACTATCACCTTTCGTAAAAAATGGAAAATTCCGAATTTGCCTATTTTCATTACAGGCTTAGACTTTTATGCTATTCCCAGAAATCACAGTGACTCACAAGATAACGATTAGGGCTCGGAAAATGTTTTTAAATAGGGACATTTTTTTATTCAAATGATATGGAACCGGTGAATGAATCTATTGTAAAAATAAACAGCACAATTCCTGCTATTAGATTTTAAGCATATGAAATGAAAACCCTTACATTTAAGATAGACCTGAAGCGAATGTTAAAAATGACATTGATTATGTTTCAGTCTAGGACATTTGTAACATGTATAAATATTCTAACTGACCACACCTAAACGGCATTGGAATTTATTTTTGTTTTTGGAGATTTTTCCTGCGCCATGAATGCCTGGAATTACAGTTTGTTGTACATTTTCTAATGTACTTTAAAAATTCAAAAGAAATTGGCATGTGTATTTCAAGCCTCTTGGCAAAGAGGCCTCAAACCTTATTATATAAAATATGAGCAAACCAGTGAAGAAAAAAATAAAAAGGCAGACGTAATACAATATTTTCGGGCCAGCATTTATACGTTAGCTTGGCTAACCAAAATAATTTCGTTATTGTATGTGTAAATACCAAACTGACAAGGACAACTCTTGCTGGAATGATAGAAAAAAGATTTAATAATTTGTCTCCCATGAAGTTTTGTAGACCTAAACAGTGTATTTTTTATCTCTATTTATTGACTGTTTCGCATATTCAAAACTTACTTGATTGTGTCCTGGGGCCGTATTCATTAAGCATCTTAAGTATAAGAAATTGATTATTTACTTAAGTATTACTTAAGTAAGAAATTTATTTTACTTTAGTATATTTGTTATTCATAAAACAACTTAAGTAATTCTTAGCTAAAATAAAACTTAAGTATGCAAGAAATTCTTAAGAAAAAATATTTCGTTCAGCGTAAGTTTTTATGATATTTACAGCTTGAAAACTGGATAACCCGCATCTAAATATAGTAAAGGAGGTCTTCTGTAAACAATAAAAAAGCTGCATTTAATCCGCATTGTGTACATTCTGCAGCTCATTAGAGACTTTTAATAATTGATATATTATGCATATTCATACCCCCATCCCAAATTAGTAAAATTATTATGAAAATTGACTGCCATTTCAATTGCATATCAATTTTAGCCCTCCTACCACCTCTGGATCCACCCTTAAAAACTGTGACAAAGTCTGAAACCCAACAAACTGTATAATAGTTTCAAGTGACTGTCACAATACCAATTAATAAATACAAAAAAAAAATTAAACGTAGTCACTGTCCCAACATTGGGTGTCAATTTCACTGGTAATTCAAATCTTTTGGTGCCATTCTGATACTATATCGAATGAGTCAACAGACCATGAACTCATTGTGAATCATGTCTGAAACCGTGACATGATTTATATGCTAATTTTATTTTTTTATTGGCATGTGACATACCCCTCCTCCGTGGCCCACCCTCATTTTACAAAATTGTTAATCTTCCTGTAACTACTTTCTTGTTTTAATCCCTTCTTTCTTTTTTTGGTCACATCCAAAGAATTTTCCTCAACGTTTTGTTTATTAGTTCTCCTCCGTTTTACACAGACAGCTCCCCTCCTACAATTTTGTACTGCATCAACTACAGTGTGATTATTTCATTGGAAATGCAGTGTAAAGTATAGCTGAATAAAAAAAGGAAACAAACAGGGAAGAGTTTGCCCTTTTAACTATAAAGTAGATTCTGGACCTGCAAAAGATAGGGGTTTGGGCAGCCATATATACAGTCCCCATCCAATTGTATCTGTATGCATGGTACATGTATAACAGTTGATCTCTTACTCGACTTCTAATACATATTATGTGAGGAAAAAAATAATTACATTTTGTGGACTTTAATACTAAACAGTCCATCAGAGCATTTCCACTAGAATTCCATTTAGTTTATTATCAACTGAATTAAATATAGTTTTCAAGTTTGTAAAAAAAATAACACAAAGTCATAATATTATGTTTATTTTCTGATACAATTTTTCCTCATTTATTTTTCAAAATTTTTTGATCACATAGTACACATTAGTGGCAACTTATTGGATGACTTTCTGACTACACAGCAAGTCATTTGAATATCTAAACTTGTATTTAGTTATTACATGACATCAAAAATAAATTTTCACATATTTCAAGTTTTAACTTTGGCTCAGAGAACATGTGTTGAGTACACGGACCAGTGATATATGATTATAAGGAGTCATATAATATATGTCATAGAGAAATGTCTGTCATACTTCATTTCTATTCTAACTTTTTTTCTGAAAATAGTCTTCTTCCAAAGCCTGAATGCATTTAGTATTTAGTAGGCTATATATTACATACTTTAATACAGTACGTAGCATCATTTATTATTAAATGATCCGTTATATTTATATAAATCGCTGGTCCATAGTTTGTGCTGTTTCATCAGTCTATATTCAAGACATGATTTCTCGGCTAGTAAGTCAAACTGTTGAAAAGTTATCTGTGAAAATTAACTTCTCATGTCATATAATAAAACACTTATTGAATGGCTTTAAAACCTAGGTGCCCGACCTTGGTCAGTAGTTTTGACTATTGACCGGTAAGCCATTCAATAAGTGTATATCATGACATCACTTTAATTCTTCTTCAATAATTATGAATTAGAAATATATTTCAATAACATATCATGCTAGCAATGAAGGATATCTCATAATACTTTGGATCATGAATATTCTCCACCTTTTTGTGTAGAAAAATTGGGATTAGTCTGATTTCTAGTTAAACTTTTTCAACACATTTTTAAGTTCCTATAATTATAATTGAAGCATACTTTTCTGACAGCATACAGCTGGCAGCAAGTACAGTGTGCATATTATTCATGACAGTGCCTGGATGATGACTGCAGTATTCTTTATGGCTTTGTGCATTTATATGAATTATTTTAGTGCAAAAAAATAATAAATAAATAAAATAATAGTATTACACTATTTTAATTAGGAAATGTCTAGACTCTGTTGTGCAGACTGAATTTAGGTATATTGCCCCTTCACAACTCCTTGTACAGATTTGAACATAATTAGATTCTTCATATAGAAACTTATCATATAGAAAAAAAACTTTAAAAAATAAAATAGCATGATTTTTGATTGAATTTCAAAATATTTAAGGTCCCTGCATCTTGAATCTTTTTAAAAACTTACTGATTAGAGTAAGGTGCATATCAATAGACTGTTACCCAGCATTCAACAAAAAATGAATAAAAAGTATGAACTCCAAAGAAACATGTATGAGCATTTTGATACAAAATATTTGAATAAAATGATGCTCTGCAATGAGACTATTTTAGTCCATAAATACTAAACTGTTTCTATTTGCTGCAACTGCAGTATACTATTCACAAGTATTCTGTTACATATTAGTATTTGTCACTTTATCAGGGACTGACAAATATGTATGTTCAAACAAGGAAAATTGCTTTTACTACATAACAATAATTAAAAGAATATCATTTCATACAGGTTAAAAGTTAATATGAGCCACGCCATTTTTAATTGTTTTTTTTTCCTGAATAGCTCATATATGAGCCGCGCCATGAGAAAACCAACATAGTGGGTTTGCGACCAGCATGGATCCAGACCAGCCTGCGCGGATGTCAGGATCCATGTTGTTCGCTTTCAAAGCCTATTGCAATTAGAGAAACCGTTAGCAAACAGCATGGATCCTGACCAGACTGGGCGGATGCGCAGGATGGTCTGGATCCATGCTGGTCGCAAAACCACAATGTTGGTTTTCTCATGGCGCGGCTCATATATGAGCTATTCAGAAAAAAAAACAAACAACTAAAATGAAATTGATGGTTTCTAAGCATATTGTTATTCATATGAAGAAGCTGGTTTGAACATAAATTGTTTGATTTAGTTTGTATGGAAGGCCACACCATGCTTACTACGAAATCTTTCCGTGCATACCAAATGATAAATGTCATAATTATATCTTAAATCAATGCTTATTGCTGAAATGGTAAATGCCAAATGTTAAAGACATGCTTATTGTCAAATTCTTTATATTAATGGGTAAAAGATCTGTATCCTTATATGTGCAGCTTTTATTATGAATGTACGGAATGCATTATGCTTATTGCTGAATGGAAAAATGTTATTCCAACTGCTAAGTATTTAATTTCAAATACCAACTGTCAAGTGGGAATTTTTAAATGATGGCTGGTAGATGATGTCTATTGTGTTTGGGTCACTAGGTTTCTCAACAAAACTGTGATTTTCGGTCGTAAACATAGGTTCATGTTCGTAAACTATGGTTCATACTTAAACGTACATGTAAACTTAGAATAATTACTGAAATTTATAGTTCAATCGAGAAACCTAGTTTATTGATCGTAAAACATGTGTTCAAGAGCGTAGACTATGGCTTACGCCCATTATCCTACATGTATATTTTCGCTCGAAAATATAGGTTGGTATTCAATAATCCTTGTTTTTCGACCAAGAACGTAATTATTTGACATTTCCATAAACTAGGTTTCTCCAACAAAACTATGATTTTCGGTCGTTATCCTATGTTCCAAAGCATGAACCTATGTTAACTTTTGTTAACCCATGTTCACGGTGGTTAACCCAAGTTCACGGTCGTTAACGTAGGTTCATGTTCGTAAACCATAGAATATGGTCCATAGATCACGCTCGTTAACATAGGTTCACGCTTGTAAACATAGATGACCGTACACATAGGATAACAACCGAAATTTGTTGTTCAAGCGAGAAACTCAGTTTATAAAACGTAAACTAAGGTTTACGGTCAATATATTAGGATAATAAAATCCACTATGATTTTCGGGCGTGAACATGGGTTTACAGATGTGAACCTATGTTTACGATTAGAACCATAGTTTACAGACGTTAACCTATGTTTACCAACATGAACCTATGTTTACGACCGTGAACTTGGATATACGAGCGTGAACCTAGATTTACGTTCGATGAACTAGGTTTCTCAAACAAAACGTGGACCTAGGTTTACGTTCGATAAACTGGGTTTCTCTAACAAAACTATGATTTTCGGTCGTAATCATAGGTTCATGTTCGTAAACTATGGTTCATGCTCATGATCCAAGGTTCTTGCCTATGGCACGCCAATAGTCCAATAATTACATGGCAAGGTTCACGGTCGAAAAACTAGGATTAAAGATCGATAAACTAGGTTTTTCGAATACTAACCTATTGTTCACGGCAAGCTTATTATCACATTATTACGTTCTTGGTCGAAAAACTAGGATTATCTAATACTAACCTATATTTTCGAGCGAAAACATAGGATAACGGGCGTAAACTTTAGTTTACACTTATGGCACACCAATTGTCCAATTATTACGTGAACCCTAGTTCACGATCGATAAACCAGGTTTTTCGAACACAAACCTATATTTTCCAAGTGAAAACATAGGATAACGCCATGAACCATAGTCCACGCTCATAAATGTAGGTTCACGATTGTAAACCCAAGTTCACGGTCGTAAACACAGGTTCACATTCGTAAACTATGGTTTATGAGCGTGAACCGGGGTTTACGAGCTTAAACATAGGATAACGATCGTAAACATAGGATAACGACCGAAACTCATAGTTCAATCGAGAAACCTAGTTTATTAAACGTAAACCATGGTTTACGGTTGATATATTAGGATTATAGAATCAACAATGAATTTCGGGCGTGTGAACATGGGTTTATGGCCATGAACTTATGTTTATGGACGTGAACCTATGTTTACGACCGTGAACCATAGTTTACGGACGTGAAACTATATTTTCGAACGTGAACCTATGTTTACGAACGTGAACTTTGGTATACGAGCGTGAACTTATCGAACGTAAAACCAGGTTTTTCGAATACTAGCCTATTTTTTCGAGCGAAAACATAGGATAACGTTGGTTTAAACAATATTTTATTCATATATATTTACAACATGAAACGTTACATAGTTACAGCATGAAGGATTGAGTAGAAAGCCAAGCTTATTTGAAACTCTCTCCTTGATAACGTTGTAAACCATAGTTCACGCTCGTAAACGTAGGTTCACGTTCGTAAACCCAGGTTTACGGTGGTAAACATAGGATAACGACCGAAATTGATTGTTCAATCGAGAAACCTAGTTTATCGAACGTAAACCATGGTTTACGATTGATATACTAGGATTATCAAATCAACTATCAATTTCAGTTGTAAACCTATGTTTACGGTCGTGTACCTATGTTTACGAGGGTAAACATAGCCTTACGAGCGCGAACCTAGGTTTACTGTCGTAAACAATAGTTTATGGACATGAACCTATATTTACGTGCGTGAACGTAGGTTTACGGGCGTGAACCTATGTTTATGAGCGTGAAACTAGACTTCTCGAACAAAGCTATGGTTTTCGGTCGTAGACCTAGGTTCACGTTTGTAAACTATGGTTCACACTCGTGAACCCAGGTTCACGCCTGTAGATCAAGGTTCATGCTCGTAAACTTAGAATAACGATCGAAATTTATTGTTCAATCGAGAAACCTAGTGTATCGAACGTAAATTTGGGTTCAAGAAGGTAAACTATGGTTTACGACCGTTATCCTGTGTTTTCGCTCGTAAATATAGGTAAATATTTGATAATCTTAGTTTTCCAACCAATAACAGAATGATTGGATAATTGGCTTGCCATGGACCATAGTTTATGGACATGAACCTATGTTTATGAGCGAGAACCTATGTTTACGAGTTTGAACTTGGGTTTACGAGCGTGAACCATAGTTTACGAACGTGAACCCAGGTTTACATTCGATAAACTAGGTTTTTTCGTTTGAACTATGAATTTCGGTCGTTATCCTATGTTCACGAGCGTGAACCTATATTTACTGTCATAAACCCATGTTCACGGTCGTTAACATAGGTTCACGTTTGTAATTCATGGTTCACGCACGTGAAACCTAATTTATCGAACCTAAACCTGGGTTCACGAGCGTAAACTATGGTCTACGCTTGGTATCTTATTTTCGACCGTGAACCAGGGTTCACATAATTATTGGAAAATTGACTTGCCTTATACGCTCTTAAACCCATTTTTACTTTCGATAAACTAGGTTTTTCGATTGAGCAAGAACCTATGTTTACAGGCGTGAACATTGGTCCACGAGCGTGAACCATAGTTTACGAAGGTGAACCTATGTTTACGACCGAAAATCATAGTTTTGTTAGAGAAACCCAGTTTATCGAACGTAAACCTAGGTCCACGTTTGTATACCAAGGTTCACTGTCGTAAACATAGGTTCACGTCCCTAAACTATGGTTCACGGTCATAAACATAGGTTCACGTCCGTAAACAGGTTCACGGCCGTTAACCCATGTTCAAGCCCGAAATTCATAGGTGACTTTATTATCTTAATGTATCGACCGTAAACCATGGTTTACGTTTGATAAACTAGGTTTCTCGATTGAACAACGAATTTTGGTCGTTATCCTATGTTTACAATTGTAATCCTATGTTTTCGCTCGTGAACCACGGTTCACGCTGGTAAACCATAGTCTACAAACGTGAACCTATGTTTATGACCGTGAACTTGGGTTACAAGCATGAACCTATGTTTACGAGAGTGACCTATGGTTTACGGAGTTATCCTAGGTTCTCGCTCGAAAATGTAGGTTGGTATTCGAAAAACCTGGTTTTACGTTCGAAAAACCTGGTTTATTGATCGTTAATCTTAGCTTTTCGACTGTGAACCTGGGTTCACCTAATTATTGGACAATTGGCGTCACGCCCGTGAACAAAGGATAACGACCGAAAATCATAGTTTTGTTCGAGAAACCTAGTTTCACGAGGGTAAACCTAGGTTCACTTTTGTTAACTGTGGTTCACGCTCGTTAACCCAAGTTCACCGTCGTAAACATTGGTTCTCGCTCGTAAACATATGGTTCACGGCAAGCCAATTATCCAATAATTACGTTCTTGGTCGAAAAACTAGTTTTAACGAATACTAACCTGTATTTTCGAGTGAAAAAATATGAAAAACAGCGTAAACCTTAGTTTACGCCCTTGAACCCATGTTTACGTTCGTTAAACTAGGTTTTCGATTGAGCAAAAACCTATGTTTACAGGTGTGAACCTGGGTTCACGAGCGTGAAAAATAGTTTACGAACGTGAACCTATGTTTATGACCGAAAAACCTAGTTTATCGAACGTAAACATAGGTTCACGCCCGTATACCAGACACCTAGCCACTTCTATAAACAAATGTGTAACCAGTTGCTGCTGTTGAAACAGCATGTACCGCAAAGCTGACAAATGTGTTGTCGGGGCAACTCCATATTGATATACTATTGTTTAGGTGTAAGAAACAAAAATAGAAATAAACTTACTTTTGATAGTTCAAAGCCTTGCAAGTCACGGTAGAAAATCCTTCATCTGTTCATGTAGAGTCTACTTTCTGTTTCAATTTGAATATATTTGATCCGACAGAAGGGTCAGTTGCAGAGATAAAGCAACTGAAAACTTCGGTTTATTTTTACATAATCGGTACGTCACCAATATTGTTTTAGATAAACATTTATTACAATTTAGAATTGATTATGTGCCTGAAGCTGAGAAGGCTAAATTTTTCACCCCTCATAACGCGAAAACAAATAACATTCATTTCAAATACTAATAGGCATAAAGCGAAATAAATTGTACACGAACACAATATACTTTAAATTTCTATCCTTACTTTGTATGCTACAAAGAAATGATAGTTTTCCCAAATAAAACAAAAAATGTTTCTATGCAGAAACTATGTCAACTTTGACATTTCAGAATAAGTTATTTCCCATTGTCCAGTTTATAAATAGCTTTTATTGTGGACGAAAACATAAAAAACCCATTAATTTCAGACAGATACAACATGCACAATTATGTTTAATGTGCTTTTATCTGAAAAACTATCATTGAATCGTACTGACGACGCCATCTTGTTTTCTGATTTAAGAAATTTCTTAAAAGATAGGACAGGGTGTTAGTTGACTTAACTTTAAGTAAAAAATTTACCCTACTTAAGGATGTACAAGCGAATTTTATCTAACGTTAAGAAATTTTTCATGCCCTGTGAGCTTAAAGAACATTAGTTTCTAAGACAAACAAGAGCAGAAAAAAACATAGGTCACCGAACTCGTTTTAATTTTATAGGGTATTTTCTTCACCCGCTGTTTACACATTTCTGAAATTTTGTAAAATTGAAAAAATGTTGGTACTTTATAAAACATATGATATCCTGTTTAATCTTATAGGGATTTCAGGTCTTACAGGTTAATATGAATACATGGTGATGTCAGTATTATATAAGCATAAATGTCACTAACAAATCTCTTTAATTTTTACATGTTGACATAATTACCCCACCCACTTTATTTTCAATGGAAGAAACGTATTTAGATCTACAAAAAAAATTCTGACGTTAAGATTTTCAAAATATTTTGCATCATTAATGACACACAAAAATGCTTCAAAATGGAAAGAAAAAAAGTTGGGGTCACCGTGCATCTAAGAGATTTATTAAGAAAAAACTGTTAAAAAGTGGTGAATTTTGATATTTTTTGTTCTTTTTGTTTTAATTTACATTTTCTAGATAATATAAAGTGCTATCTTGAAAACTTTAATTTTCTTTATAGCTTAACATTATATGTATCAGTCAGAAAAATATCAAAACCAAACCTGATCTACTTTAATAGATATTTGAAATTACCTACCCCTACCCCATTGTAAATCTTACGTCAATTTTCGGCAAATGCCAGCCAAAAATAAGGGTGAAATTTTTTTTTTCGCAAAAAGCATAATATATTTGGTTAAATGGTACATTATTAGCCATATTTTAATTATTTAGCATTAATTTTTAGCAAAACTTTTGTTAGAAAGCAATATTCGAAGAAACTTTTTTCAAAATGGCGGATATCCTGAAAAAAAAACGCTCGTACATCCTTAGGTCATTTCTTACGTATCTTAAATTTAAAATGTTTTATGAATAGGACTTAAGTTTTTGACTAAGACTTAAGCTGAAATCACACAAACTTAAGTAAAATCTTCAACTTAAGTCAAAACTTGTACTTAAGATGCTTTATGAATACGGTCCCAGTACTCTCAGGTTAGGTCGCTGTTGAGTAGCAAGGGCACAGGGTTAGGGTTAGGGTTTAGGGTTAGGGTTAGGGTAAGCGTTAGGGTAGGGGCGAAATGACGAAATTTGTCACACTTTTGGTCCACTGTAAACAAATATCACGTGATAGGGTATAGGCACTTTCACGAGATGAGCCCTGTCGGATGAGCCCTGATGAGCCCTTTGTCTTTTGATTGGTCGAAAGATATCACATGATTTTTAAATGTTGTATGACATTTGACATGCGTAAGATATCACGTGATATAGATTGGACATGCGCAATGACAGTTTATATGACTTGTAGAAAAATCGCAAAATTGTTGTATTATTTGCTATTTGACATTTCTTTGGAAAGCTGTCATTTGATAATTTGTAAAGGAGATGCTGAGGGTTAGGGTTAGGGTTAGGGTAGGAGCAAAATGACTACTTGAGGAATGAGTTTTGAGGAAAAATGTAAACAAAAGTCACGTGATAATATGAGGATGATATTTCATTGGATAAAAGTAGCATGTGACTTACTTTATGTGACGTGGTGATTTAAATGTCGTTGCAAGCAGGTACATTTGTGTACATGCTTTTGATAAATACTGTTGGATTTATTGTGTTTTGATTTCTGAAAAAGTGTTAGTGATTGCTGAATTTAAATACTGTGATTTGATTATTGGATTTACTAACTTCTAGTAAGTTGTTTTACTTGTAATGTAATTTAATATGTGGGTTCAAGGTCAAAGATTGTCTTCTCCCACTTCAGTTTGGTCGTTCGAAACACGTCACACCATTTTGGTTGAATATTAACTCTTCCTTTCCTAGTTTTCGAATTATCTCCCTTTATTTTACAAAAAAAAGCTTTTCCGCAGCATTACTCTGTTAATTTTTGAATTATCTCCCTTTATTATACAAGATAGCTTGTCTGTCACATTAGTGTTTCTGTGTGGTTGTAACGTCTTTCTCAACAATTTTTCAGTCATATGAACGACGGGTCACATTAGTTGAAAAGTGTAAATGGCATTTCATTGAAAGTCCACAAAATGATAGAGGCTATTGACAGAAAGTACAGTGTTATAGAATCATGACCCTACCTAATTATTGAATTATCTCCCTTTATTATACAAAGTAAGGCTTGTGTGGAGCATTTCTTGAAAAGTATTAAGGCCATTTCATTGAAACTTCCCAAAATGACAGAGGTCTTTTGCGAAAATTGAAGTGTCAAAGAACCATAACTTTACCTTATCTATTATTTTATTATCTCCCTTTACTATACAAATAAAGGGTTTTCCGGTGTCTTACTTGAAAATTGTTAATTGCATTTCATTGAAACTTCACAAAATGATAGAGGCCATTAACGGAAATTGCAGTGTCAAAGAACCATGACTCTACCTTATCTAGTTTTTTGAATTATTTTCCTTTACTATTCGAAGTAAGGATCACCAGGAGCAGTACTTGAAAAGTATTACCGGCATTTCATTCAAACTTCACATAATCATAGAGGTCATTGAAGGAAAGTTCAGTGGCAAAAAACCATAGGTCTACTTTACCTTGTGATTGAATTATCTCCCTTTATTATACAAAGTAAGGCTTGTGTGGAGCATTTCTTGAAAAGTATTAAGGCCAATTTATTGAAACTTCACAAAATGACAGAGGTCTTTTGCGAAAATTGAAGTGTCAAAGAACCTTATCTATTATTTTATTATCTCCCTTTACTATACAAATAAAGGGTTTTCCGGTGTCTTACTTGAAAATTATTAATTGCATTTCATTGAAACTTCACAAAATGATAGAGGCCATTTCCGAAAATTGCAGTGTCAAAGAACCATGACTCTACCTTATCTAGTTTTTGATTTATTTCCCTTTATTATTCAAAGTAAGGATTTTCAGAAGCATTACTTGAAAAGTATTAACGGCATTTCATTCAAACTTCACATAATCATAGAGGCCATTGACCGGAAAGTAAAGTGACATAAAACCATTGCGAAATTTTAGCTAATATTTGAATTATCTCCCTTAACTATACAAAATAAGGTTTGACTGGAGCATTTCTTGAAAAGTATTAAGGCCATTTCATTGAAATTTCACAAAATGATAGAGGTCTTTTGCGGAAATTAAAGTGTCAAAGAACCATAACTATACCTTATCTATTTTAATTATCTACCTTTATTTTACAAATTAAGGGTTTTCCGTAGTATTTCTTGAAAAGTATCAATGGCATTTCATTAAAACTTCACAAAATAATAGAGGCCTTTTACGGAAATTGCAGTGTCAAAGAACCATTACCTTATCTAGTTTTTGAATTATTTCCCTTTGTTATTCAAAGTAAGGATTATCAGGAGCATTATTTGAAAGTATTAACGGCATTTCATTCAAACATCACATACTCATAGAGGCCATTGACCGGAAAGTAAAGTGTGATAGAACCATAGCTCTACTTTACATAATAATTGAGTTATCTCCCTTTACTATACAAAATAAGGCTAGATTGGAGCATTTCTTGATAAGTGTTAAGGCCATTTTATTGGAACTTCACAAATGATAGGGGTCTTTTGCGGAAATTGAAGTGTCAAAGAACCATAACTCTGACAGAGGCCCTTTGCGGGAATTGCAGTGTCAAAGAACCATAACTTTATCTTATCTAGGTTTTTAATTATCTCACTTTATTAAACAGAAAAAGACTTTCCCGGTGTATTACTTGAAAAATGTTAACGGCATTTCATTGAAACTCCACAAAATGATAAACGCCATAAACGGATATTGCAGTGTCAAAGAATCCTGACTCTACCTTATATATTGTTTGATTTTTTGATTTATCTCCCTTTATTATACAAAAAAGATTGTCCGGAGCATTTCTTGAAAAGTATTATTGGCCCTTCATTCAAACTTAATCATAGAAGCCATTGACGGAAAGTACAGTGACAATGAACCATAACTCTAATTTACCTAATTTTTGAATTATCTCCCTTTATTTTACAAAATAAGGCTTGTGTGGAGCATTTCTTGAAAAGTATTTAGGCCATTTCATTGAAAATTCACAAAATGACAGAGGTCTTTTGCGAAAATTGAAGTGTCAAAGAACCTTATCTATTATTTTATTATCTCCCTTTACTATACAAATAAAGGGTTTTCCGGTGTCTTACTTGAAAATTATTAATTGCATTTCATTGAAACTTCACAAAATGATAGAGGCCATTTCCGAAAATTGCAGTGTCAAAGAACCATGACTCTACCTTATCTAGTTTTTGATTTATTTCCCTTTATTATTCAAAGTAAGGATTTTCAGAAGCATTACTTGAAAAGTATTAACGGCATTTCATTAATGGAAATTGCAGTGTCAAAGAACCATAGCTCTGCCTCATCTAGTTTTTTATTATCTCCCTTTATTAACTCATTCTACCTTAAGCGTTATCTCCACTTCTAATCTGCTGATATTTATCTTTCAGCCACCTAGGGGGCTGATAAGCCAATCTACCCTGAATACCTAGAGATGTTTTGAGAGATAACATTGATTCTGTAGTTTTTTGCTTGGGATATTGTTGTTAATTAATGGCATATGACATCAAATATGTGTTAATAGGTATGGAATTTGCACACTTTGTAAGTAAATTGATGTAGCTACGCAACAAAGTTAATTTCATGCAGCTGTGTACTACAGTTATTTCAACAGACTGTTGAATTAAAGACACAAAACAAATGACCATATTCTCTCATCAGCTTTTGTTTTGGCTAACAACATTGATAAAATGCTACATTTTATTTTGCACAGATTTAAACAACAAAGAAGAAGAAGAACAATTCTTAAAAATAATTTTAAATAAATATTATTGCCATTTTCTAACACTGATTTTACTCAGTTATACGCATCTAGGTAATCAAAACGCACCAGAATAAAGTTATTTCTCATAAAAAAATTGTGTATGTATTTAATATGAAGATATAATAAAATGAAAATAAGTGATAATTTTAACTATTGGAGACAGAAACTATTGTGCTGAAAATGAGATTATTTTGGACTAATTTTCAGAGAACATGTACTTTATGAAAATTTGAATTTTGAAACAATTTTGTAGAGTTTCAAAGTATCACACGCAAGCTGTTGGAATAATTGAGTTATTATTAACACTTTATTCTATAGATCAAGAGACTGTTTCGAAGTTTCACAACAAAATAAATAAATAGATAAATAAATAAATAAATAAATAAATAAATACCCATGATTTTACTTTTTCATTAACACGTGAGCATTGTCATATCGCACAGGTAAAAATGAAAGTTCTGGTGTGCATGAGTGGAAGATAGTTTAATCTTACATGTAGAAGAAAACATTTTTAGTTCTTTTCTTTTCAAGAGGCAATGCACAATTCTACCAGTTTTGTCCAGGCAGTGTTGTGTGCATCCCCACAACGTAAAGATGTGACGATTTTCACGCGTTATGCAAATATAAAATAATTCTATGATTTTTTTTGCATTTCGGTATGCTGCGTACACCTTATTTTTGTGCGGTAATTATGTACGTCTGTCTTTAATGAAGTGTACTTTTATAACAATACCTAACTATTTACATTATTTATATACTCAATGCCTTTTCTAGCTCCATAGCTGGGTTTTTTTTAATTTTATCTCTGCTAAATTTTGACAGATTTGAATGAAATTCTGGCATAATGTTTAATGATAATTTTATTGTAATAAAACGAAAGAACGATAATAATCAGAAGTAAAGCCGTAAAATTGTTTGGTCCCGCAGATGACATTATTTGCTGCATACCGACGAGCGAAAAAGAATATATTTTTCGGTTGCATTATTTAAACTGTCATTTCTCAATGAATCTTCATTGGTATCTATCTATTTATTTATTCATTTAGCCCGCCCGCTTAGCTCAGTAGGGAGAGCGTTGGTCTACGGATCACGGGGTCGCGAGTTCGATCCTCGGGCGGGGCGTATGTTCTCTGTGACGATTTGATAAAAGACATTGTGTCTGAAATCATTCGTCCTCCACCTCTGATAATTCATGTGGGGAAGTTGGCAGTTACTTGCGGAGAACAGGTTTGTACTGGTAAAGAATCCAGGAACACTGGTTAGGTTAACTGCCCGCCGTTACATGACTGAAATACTGTTGAAAAACGGCGTTAAACCCAAAACAAACAAACAAACAAAATTTATTCATTTATTTACTTTTTTATGTTTCGCTCATATAAAAAATCATCCGAAATTTTCAGGCTTCGAGAAATCGTAAATTATAGCTCGAACGACGCTCACTTTTACAGCTTTCTTTAACGGAAGCATTTATTTTTTCACAAAATCCGGTTTTATTTATGTTTTAAAAATGTTACGCAGCAAGAAATGATTGGTCTTATTTGTCAGAAAGAACTAAAATATTTTAAGACCAATAAAATGTGACGACTGAAAGCGGAATTCAGAGCTACTACTGTAAAGACGCATGTAGGCGGCGTGCGGTTTCCAGATGTAGATAACAACACCGCCTAGAAGCGGCACGCGGTATACAGATAATAATCGGCCGACGCATTAATAAGTCGCGCGTGCAGAATGAGTTAAACAAAATAAGTCATTCCCGGTGTATTACCTGATAAGTGTTAACGGCATTTCATTGAAACTTCACAGAATGATAAATGCCATAAACAGAAATTGCAGTGTCAAAGAATCCTGACTCTTCCTTACCTGTTTCTTGAATTATCTCCCTTTAAAATACAAAATAAGGATTGTCCGGAGCATCACGTGAAAAGTATTAACGGCATTTCATTCAAACTTCACTTGATGATAGAGGACATTCAAGGAAAGTGCAGTAACAAAGAACCATAGCTCTACCTTACCTAGTTTTTGATTTATCTCCTTTTATTATACAAATTAAGGCTTGTGTGGAGCATTTCTTGAAAAGTATTAAGACCATTTCATTGAAACTTCACAAAATCATAGAGACCCTTGACGGAAATTGCAGTGTCAAAGAGTAATGAAAACCATTGTTAATGGAAAAGTTACATTAGTACATTGCAATGTAATCTAAGTGTTAAATTATATAAAAAGACAGGTCATAAAAGATTTGTTAATCTTAAAAGTCTTCAGAGTAAGCATTCATTAATGTTCAAGCCTTTGGAGTAAGCCTACGCTGCTCGTTCACAAACAGTAATAGAAATAGGTTGCATAAAGTTAGTATTGGTATATTGCATTGTAATTTTGCGGTTATATTGTTTATAAATGTAAGTAGTATAAGAAATGCCGTGTCTGGGACACTTTTTTCAATTTTAATTAGCCACCTTCTTTTTAAAAATCCAAAGCCGGCCAATTAAAAAAAACCCCAGATTTAACAAATTATTGTTAAAACCTTTAATAAAATATGATTAAACATTTATAAATTATTTTAATTGATAAAATGTAAAGGTGCAAAGCCTCTGGTCTTTAAACTTATTTTGAATTAGTAACTACATTATTAGTCTTTAAATAATTTTAAATACATTTGATATAGATGAGTTTACAGAATAAAATATATTGTTTGAAAGAAAGAAAATTTACTGATAATATAAATCCTCACTATGTTACAGCAAAAAACGGGAAAAGAATGATAATGGCTACCTGTTCATCTTGTGGAAAAATGAAATCAAAGTTTGTTAAAAGTACTATCACAGCAGGTAATTTAGATATTCATAAAGCAATGTTACCTTTATTACCTAAAAAAGGTTTAACACTTCCAGGATATAACTATTGTGGGCCGGGAAATCCTTTAGGTAACGGACCCCCTGTTAACGAACTAGATGCAGTATGTATGGACCATGACTTTTGCTATGACAACGGCGTAAAAAAAGTACATGTGACAAACAAATGCTTTCCAACTTAAATAACACCAAATCAAAAACATTTGGAGAAAAAGATTGCAAAACATTTAGTTGTAAAACCAGCAATTAAAACAAAATACAAACTTGGTCTTGGACAAAAACGAAAGTCAAAAAACGGGAAAAGGGGGTAGAGTATACCCCCGAAATAACTGCACCAAGCTACCGCTGGAGTGATGAATTAGCAGAAGAATTACACAAACCAATTAAAAGAAAATTTAGGAAACGACGGGTGATTGTTAATGATATTGATGATACTTGGTCTGCTGATTTAGTTGATATGCAAGCCTTTTCAAAATATAATAAAGGAGTAAAGTACTTGTTAACCGTTATTGATATATTCAGTAAATATGCTTGGGTTATTCCATTAAAGAATAAAACTGGAGAATCTGTTACTAAAGCATTTGAAAAAATAATTTCTGAAGACAGAACACCAACAAATTTATGGGTAGATGAAGGAAAAGAATTTTATAATAAAAAGTTTGAATCATTTTTGAATAAAAATAAGATTAACATGTATCATACATTTAATGAAGGAAAGGCCGTCGTAATCGAAAGATTTAATAGAAGTTTAAAAAGAATAATGTGGAAATATTTTACAGCAAATAATACTTATACTTATTTAGATAATTTACAGGAAATGGTTGATAAATGTAACAAAACAAAACATTCTAGTATAAAAATGACACCAACCAAAGCCAGTAAAAACTTAAATAAAGGTGCTGTTTACTTTAACTTATACGGTAATTTAAAGATACCAAAGAGTAAACCAAAATTTTAAATTGGTGATCGAGTTCGCTTAAGCAAACTTAAACGGCATTTTGAAAAAGGATATACACCAAACTGGACAGAGGAGATATTTATAATTTATGGAATTAATAATACAAATCCAAGAACATACACTATAAAAGATTTAAATGATGAAATAATTCAGGGTTCATTTTATGAACAAGAACTTTTGCATACTAAACAAGAGGTTTTTAGAATAGAAAAAGTTATTAGACGAGACTATAAGAAAAAAACAAGCTTTAGTAAAATGGAAAGGTTATAATGAAAAATTTAATAGTTGGATTCCCGAATCTTCGATTCGTTAAGAAACCTATGGTTTAATTCCGTTTAGTGAATTGGAAGAAATTTAAATTAAAAATATATTATATAAATGAGTAATAAAAATCTAATTTCTAACGGAATAGAAACAATAGATCAATTAATAGACCACTTAACTAAATTTGCTGCTGCATATAGAAAACGTTATAAGTTTTGTGGAAGAGTAAATACAGGATTACAGATTACAGCAGGTATTTTTGGTTGCTCGGCTGCATTAGCACTTGTTCCAGCTATTCCTATATTTGTAGCAGTTGCTGGCGCTGTTCCATCAATAATTACTATATTTATTAATAGACTGATGAGTTGAAAACAAAAAAGCTATTTTAAAATTGCACCACCACAAAATAAAACAACTAATAACAAAAGCACGGATCGGAAAAATAAGCAAAGAAGATCCAAATAAAGTTATTCAGGATATTTTTACAATACTGCTAGAAATGCAGAAAGAAAAAAAACTATTCAACACCTCTTGAAATGCATATGAAGGAATTTAAACTTAACGGATATAAAAGTAAAAAAGATGAAGAGTTATATTAAAGATTTTTTCTATAAGTATTTTATATAAATGAGAAAAATTATATCAGTCGAAGGTAATATTGCATCAGGAAAAAGTACGTTTTTAGCTATTATTAAAGAATATAATCCTAATTTTAATATAATTCCAGAACCAATTCATGAATGGCAAAATGTTATGGACCCAAGCGGAAACTCATATAACCTTTTTGAACTTGCTGCTCAAGAACCTTCCAAATATTTATTTCCTTTTCAGCTAACAACTTTAAACAGTCATTTAAAAATGTTATCTTCTGCTAAACAGTTTGATGGTGTTTCTGTCCTCGAACGTTGTTATTTAACTAACAGTAACGTTTTTACAAAACAACACCACGACAACGGTGTTATAAATGACCCCGAGTGGGCAGTATACAATCTTTTCTTAACTGATCATATTATAAAAATGTACGGAAAAAACTCAATTGATGCTTTTATTTATGTTAAAACCGATCCTAAAATATGTTTTCAAAGACTTCAAAAAAGAAACAGAACTGAAGAAAACAGAGTTGGTTTAGATTGTTTAGAAAATCTACACAAATTACACGAAGAATGGTTAAACAGAATGTCTCAAGAAGGTATTAAAATTTTAACAATTGATAGCAATTTAGATAAAATAACCTTAGAAACCTATTCAAAAGATATAGATAATATAAACAAATTTCTCAAATCAATATAATTTCTTTACGTGTGTTTTTTAGAGATTTTTTCTTTAAGTATATTATATATAGATGGTTAATAGAAAAGTAGATAGAATGATTATGCCAAAATTATCTAGCATTTTAGGAGAAATAATGAATCCAGACAATAATTCATATAAAAAAGTACTCAAAAGAAGAAACGTTATTAAATCAAAACTTGATCAAATAGTTAGCGATGAATATAAAAATCATGTCATTGATAAATTACAAAATGTAATAGATCCTTATCTATTAGAAAGGAATTTATTTGAATGGGACTGTGGTTGTCTATTAACTGAAGAAGAAAATGACGAAAAGTTATGTGATTGTCCCAGACCAAATAATATTCGAAACAATCGTAAAAAAGTTATTGCAACCGATTGTGATACTAACGAAGAAAAAACATATAAAAGCACTTATGCAGCATCCAAAGACCTCGATATTAATTCTGGGTTAATAACAATGTGCTGCAAAGGAAAAAACCAAGTTAAAAGTGAAATATCAAAAACCAGCGGAAAAAGATATAAATTTAAATATTTTATTTCTTCTTAAACTTTATTTATTTTATTATTTTTTTAATCCTTTTTTCCTTAGTGATTTTTTTTCTAAATATAATATATAGATGGGAACTGAGAGATCTACAAAGCAATATTATAAGAAATTTGAAATTAAAATTGAATATAGACAAGATCCAAAAAATCAATTATATTTAATTATAAACGATTCTTATGAAATACTTAAATCTGAACTTAAAGCTTTAAAAGGTATAAAAATAAATATTGTACTAAAAATAACTTTTGTAAAAATGGATAAAACTGATACAATATATAAATCAGCTTATTTTCAATCAAAGGCTTTAGAAATTATTAACACAAACGAAACAGAAAACACTTTACGTCAAGCTTTTGATGAAATAATAAATAGAATTGGTAATTGGATTTCAGAAGGAAGTGGTTGGAGAATAGAGTCAGTTGATGCTCATTATATAAATAGATATAAATATACACCACTGGCTGCTTCAAGTTATTTAGAATTACCAAAACCATTACAGAATCCAAAGAAAGGATTAATAAATATAAAGAACGATGATAATGAATGTTTTAGATGGTGTCATTTAGCTTACAAATTTCCTGTAACAAAACATTCCGAAAGAGTTTCAAATTATAAAAAACATATAGATAAACTTAATTATAAAGGAATAAAGTTTCCTGTTACATTAAATCAAATACCTAAAATAGAAGTTTTAAATGATATTTTATTCAATATATTTGGTTATGAAGAACCTACAGGTATTTATCCATTGTACATATCAAAATATCAATACGAAGAACACTGTGACATGTTGCTAATTACTAATGATGGACGTGAGTCCCTGGGAGCTGAAAGCTCACATAAAATAACACAGCGACAACATTATGTTTGGATTAAAGACTTTAATAGATTAATGTTTAATAAAACAAAACATCAACATAAACAACATTTCTGTAAAAGCTGCCTGCAGCATTTTACTCAAGAAAGAATATTAAATGAACATATTCCAAATTGTTTAGCTATTAATGGTGTCCAAGCTGTAAAAATGCCAAAAGAGGGAAGTAAAGTACAATTTAAAAATTATCATAAAGGTTTAGCAGTACCTTTTGTAATTTATGCTGATTTTGAATCAATAACTAAGAAAGTTTTAACTGCTTTACCATCACCTGAATCTTCATTTACTGAACCATATCAAAATCATATAGATTGCGGTTACGGCTATAAAGTTGTTTGTTGTTATGACGATAAATATACTAAACCAACCCAGATTTATAGAGGCCCTAATGCAGTTTATAAATTTATTGAAAAAATGCTTGAGGAAGAGGAATATCGTAAAGAAATATTTAAAGAGCACTTTAACAAAGAATTAAGAATGTCTAAAAAATACGAAATTGAATTTAAAAAACAAAAGTTTTGTCATATCTGTGAAAAAGAATATAAGGAAAATGAAAATCCTGTACGTGATCACTGTCATATAACAGGAAAATTCAGAGGAAGTGCTCACTCAGAATGTAATATTAATTTTAGACTAACATACAAAATTCCTGTTATTTTTCATAATTTAAGAGGTTATGACGGTCATTTTATTATGCAACAAATAGGAAAATTTAAAAAAGAAATTAATGTTATTCCTAACAATATGGAAAGTTATATGGCATTTATGATAAGTGATTTAATTTTTATTGATTCATTCCAATTTATGTCTCAATCATTGGATAACTTAGTAAAAAATATTCCAGAATTTAAATATTTATCTCAAGAATTTGATAACAATATAGAATTATTAAAAACAAAAGGTATTTATCCATATGATAACATGGATTCATTTAAAAAATTCAAAGAAACAAAATCACCTCCTAAAAAAGAGTTTTATTCAATTTTAAATGAAACACACATATCTAATGAAGAATATGAACAGGCAAAAATGTTTGGAATAAATTTAAAATTAAAACAATGGGAGAATATCATGATCTATATTTAAAAACTGACGTATTACTTTTAGCTGATGTATTTGAAAATTTTAAAAACTATGTTTAGAGTACTACAAATTAGACCCTTGTCATTATTTTAGTAGTCCTGGTTTAGCTTGGGATGCAGTGTTAAAAATGACTGGAATTCAGTTAGATTTAATACCTGATATTGATATGTATCTTTTTATTGAAAAGGGACTAAGAGGAGAAATAAGTTATATTTTAAACAGAAACAGTAAAGCAAACAATAAATATATGAAAGATTATGATCCTAAATTAGAATCTAAATACATTATGTACCTCGACGCCAATAATCTTTACGGTTGGGCCATGTGTCGACCTTTGCCCTCTGGAAACTTTAAATTTATATCCGAAAAACAATTCAAGAAATTAATTGCAAAAGGTAAAACTAACTTTATAGTTGAATGTGATCTTGAATATCCAAAAGAATTACATACTGTACATAATGATTATCCTTTGGCTCCTGAAAAAATCAAAATACCAGACGAATGGCTTTCAAATTATAGTAAAAATATTAAAAAAGAATTTGAAATAGGAAAAAGTAATGTAAAAAAAATAGTTCCAAATTTAATGAATAAACACAATTATGTTTTTCATTATAAAAATCTTGAACTACATACACAATTAGGGTTAAAAGTAACAAAAATACATAAAATATTAACTTTTGATGAAAGTCCTTGGTTAAAAAGATATATTGATTTTAATACTCAAAAAAGATCTAAAGCGAAAAATTCATTTGAAAAGGACTTTTTTTATGTTAATGAACAACTCTGTATTCGGTAAGACGATGGAAAATTTACGCAAGAGGGTTAATATTAAATTAACTCATGATGAAAACCTTTTATTGAAGTATATAGCAAAACCTTCATTTGTTAGTTCAACGATGTTTAACAAGAATTTGTTTGGTATTCATAGAATAAAAGAAAGTTTGTTATTAAACAGACCTTGTTATGTTGGAATGTGCATTCTAGATTTATCAAAATATTTAATGTATGATTTTCATTATAATTACATTAAGGAAAAGTATAAAGGTAATTGTAAATTACTATTCACTGACACTGATTCATTATGTTATGAAATAAAAACCAAAGATGCATATGAGGATTTTTATAAGGACAAAGATTTATTTGATAATAGTGATTACGATAGTAATTCAAAATTTTATTTCGACAATAATAAAAAAGTAATTGGAAAATTCAAAGATGAAGCTGCTGGCATTCCCATTGTTGAATTTGTTGGATTAAGAAGTAAAATGTATTCATATTTATTACAAAATTCGCCTGGGAAGGAAAACCAGGAGATTAAAAAATGTAAAGGAATTAAAAAACATGTTGTTAAGAAAGCAATAGTTCATAAAAATTACAAAGATACTTTGTTTAATTCAACCCAAAGTAATCACACCTTTAAAGTTATTCGTTCTGATAAACACAATCTTTCCAATTATGTTGTAAATAAAACATCTTTATCATGTTATGACGATAAAAGATATATTCTTGATAATGGTATAGATACATTAGCTTATTCTTAAATTATAGAACTATAAATTGTTAATTGAATATTCTTAACGTTTAAAGAATTAATATAAATTACATCATTTGTTTGATGAATAGAAATAGATTCATTTTTTTCTGTTATTTTTTACATTGTAACTTTGAAGAATTTTATTTTCTTTGCTTTTTAATTCCAATTTCGCTTCTCCTTTATCTATTTTAATTGCATCAACAAGAATAATTAAAATGGAATCATACTTGATTAAAAGTAAAAGTTTACTTTCTTTATAATTTATATATTCCTCCAATATGTAGAATTTAGCATAAGTACCTGGCAAAAGAAGAAATGATACTTTTGTAGATGATGAATCGCTATAAGGATTAATGTCAAACATTGTCTTTTGTGTTAGATAAATTTTGATTTTTTTCTTATACACAGATACTGACGGATTGTCACTGAACATATATAACGCATCATCGTCACTGATGTTACTGATGTCACTAACCAGGGGTGTTATATTTACACTCCCGGAGGGAAATTCACCAATAAAACCCTCTCGCCACCACCTAAAAACTAAATGTGATATTGGGCATGCTTCCCTCCTTTGAGTTGACTTTAAATAAAACCTGATATACATTATATAAATTCCGGCTTTTTTGACTGAAAACACATTTTTTAAAGGTACATCCGGTACAGCCAGTTTATAGTCCTGATTTATGTTTATAAGATCTTTATAATCTACGATATTTCCAGATTCCAAATTAAATAAATCAAAATAGCCCACATCAAACAGGGATCTTTCTCTCCAACTCGAATTCAACAAATCATATAATGATAATATCCAGACGCCGTGGCTATCATAATACTTTCTCATTGATACTTTAATGTAAAGGTAAAGTTTAACGTCGTCGAGTGATATTACATGATCATCTTTACTTTTGTATTCAAAAAGAAACACTTCACGTCTTACTTTTTCTATTTCTTTTTCCAATTCTTCTTCTATTTCCTTGTATTTATTTTCATGTTTAAGAATTACTTCAGCTAAATCATTAACTCGTTTTGTTGTAACTTCACCAGAACTTTTAATTTCATGATATATATTGTCTATTCTTTTTTCAAAAACAATGTCTTGTTTATCATATACATCCAGCTGATCATTAATTATTTTAATTGCTTCAGTATTGGTAGAAATTGATTGAGTATTAGTAGAAATTTCTTTAGTATTAGCAGTAATTGATTCTCCTTGTTTAGCTGATATTTCAACTACAGAGTCCAGATCATTTATTATTTTTTTAATTTTATCATTAAATTCGTTGATATCTTTTTGTAATATTTCTGTAAGTGTACTTAAATCCGCGTACTTTAAATTGTGACGTGTGTCAACAGTACTAATCAAGACCCGAAGTTGTTTCTTAAAATTTTCTAGCTGATCATTAATTATGTTAATTGCTTTAGCATTAGCAGTAATTGATTCTCCTTGTTTAACTGATTTTTCAACTACAAAGTTCAGTTCATTTTTATGTTCTTCAACTTTAGCATTAAGCTGCGTCATATCTTTTTGTAATAAACCTGTAAGTTTATTTAAGTCTGCATACTTTAAATTGTGACGTACATCGATAGTACTTATCCAACCTCGAAGTTGTTTCTTAAAGTTTTCTATTTTAGAATTGAGCTCTTTTTTAAGGTTATTTAATGCAGTGTCATGGTCATCACCTCTTTGTGAAGCTGCCTTTTCCAGTTCAGATTTATATTCTGCAAATTTATTTGAAAATGTGTCGAGTAAATCTTGATTCCCTTTTACCATTTCAGTATTTAGTTTATTTATTTCTGTTCTGATTTCTAACTGATACATATTTTGTAACTTTTTCTCGGCTTCAATAATCTTGTCTTTTAGTTCTTCATGTTTAATCATACTATCTTTTAATTCTTGAACTTGATTGTATAACTTTTCAAAATTGGTTCTAAATACTTTTTTTATGTCGTCATCTGTCGAATCAGATTTCTCTTCAAGTTCTTTAATAGAATCAACCATAGCTTTCATTTCTTCTTCAATTTTACCTTGTAATTTAACTATTAATAATTCACTCTTTTTAAAATCTTTTGTTAAATCTTCAGTATTCTTTACTTGGTGCTTCTAGTGTTTGTTTTATACTTTTGATATCTTCAAGATTATAGTCATCTACTACACTTTGAACTTTTTTATACATAAACCGTCTTGAAACTGCATCATTGGGTTTATCTGGATTTCCTAGGTTGATTATTTCATTACCTCCCATATCTAATGCTCTGTTCATTGTGTTATCAAGTTCCTTATTTCTGTGAAGATACGATTCCGTTTCCTTTTTAAGTATTTTGAATTGTTTTTTAGTAGCATAATCACTTAAATCAATATCAAATTTAACTTTACTTATACTGTCGGGTTCACTTATTTGTTTTACATCATTAAAACCTCCCATCTATATAATTCCTGTAAAGTTTTTTCTTAAACACTTCCTCGGTTTGTCAATATATAAGAAATCATATTTTTGTTTTGTTGCATTAGCAAAAGAGTTAGGGTTAATATTTTGTTCATTACAAATCGTATCATTTTCCCGTTTACTTGGACTTTCAAATAAAATATAATGTGAACAGTTAATCCGAATATCTTTTGGTGCTTTATAGTAAGACTGACTTAAATAAATAACACAACAGTTTTTGTGACGTCCTTGAATAAAGTATTTTGTTATTTTATTTTGAACCTTTTTATCTTCACATACAAAATCATCAAATATTACTACTTTTTGTTTTTCTGATTCAAGATTCTCACAGGGTTCAATTTGGCTGGGATCGGCCGAATATTCAAGTATTTCATTTGGATCTACTTTAATTTTTCTTTTTGCAATTTGACTTGTCATTTATTAAATCCTGATATTTAGATTGTTCTAGGTTTTTAGCATATAAGTATAATTTATCATAATATATAAGAGGTTTTCGTATCATATGCATTAATGTATTTGTTTTTCCAGATCCAGAAGATCCACATATTAACATTCTAAAACATGAATCCGGCATAAAAGGATAATGTTGTTTAAAGTTATTAGATTTATCACTTTTTGTATCATAATTTGGAATTTCCATTATAATATTATAATAATATTTCATTATCTTACATTATTTTACATTATCTTACATTATCTTACATTATTATATCAATGCAATCAAAACTTAATGAAATGAGAATAAGAAAAAACTTAGTCGGGCAAAAGATGAGGGCTCTTAGAGAAGAAATAATGAGAGAAAAAAATAAAAAAGCTACAAATCGGGATATGTATAATGAAATTTATAAGCCAATTACTGAAGGAATAGAAAGTCAAAAAGAAAAATTAACAAGTCAGTTAAAAGCGTTACCTGGAATTAAGGAGCAATTAGCGTTACTTCCAAAAAGTATATCAGAAAATCTGACACAAGGTATTGCTGAATTAACTAAAGGAATACAAGAAGAATCTAGAAAACAACAAGCTTTAAAATCGACTCCTTATTTTCATTCGGTAGATCGGGAAGAACCAGACTATACATCGATAGATTATGAAAATCTAGACTATACACCGGTAGATTGGGGAGATGAACCTGTTAAACCGATACCTGGAAATAAATTTGAGAAATTAGAAGATTATGGAAGAGAAAAGATGGGAATAACTGAAACAACTGATGATACAACTGAAGAATTAGAAGAAGAAGAATTGGGTGCAAAACCAAAAGAAAAAAAATACCTACAGTAGATTTAGATGCTTTTCTGGATAATAATGTTTTAGAAGAATATAGATATTACAAACCGTCTGAAATGTTTGACTTTTTTATTGCAGGTGAATCTGATCCTGATAAAATGAATAAAGACGCACTTAAAGCTACATTAGATGATGTTACTACGGATATCAAAAAATTAAATGGTTCAATAACTGGCAAATCAAGATAAAAAAATCCAAATAAGCAAGAAGAAGCAAAAGAATTAAGACATAAACGAAATGAACTCATAAAGTACAAAGGTCGGTTGATGGGTATTCCTGATATGGCTCCTACATATGGACAAGGAATAAAACATCATAACCCATATAAAGTTTCACCAAATGGTCAATATGGAAATTTAATTATTAACTTAAATAAACTTTATGGTCAAAACAAATTGGTTGCTAAAAATAAAAACACTGGAAAGGAAGTAATTAACACTAAAGTAGATAATGATTTGATTGATCTGATTAATAAAAGATATAACAATAATAAAAAGCATTCAATTCATTCTAGAAAAATATTTAAAGAATTAACAGAAAAATCAGGATTACCTATCAATAAAATATCCATGAAATTTAAAAAAGTAATTAGGGGACAGGGCTATGACGTTTGTCCATGTAATCCAGAAGAATTAGTTAATAACTTAGAACTTATTTGTGGTTCAATTGATGCTGGAAATAATAATGAAGAACTAAGAAATGAAGGTATTAGGGTAGTAGACCAATTATTAAAAATGAATGAATTGACTTTGTTACCAAAAGAACATGAAATGTTATATAAAAGGTATTTTTCTTAAATATATAAATGGAACAAAAAATAGTATTAAGTTCTGAAACAGTTAAAGATGATAATAAAAATACTCCAAGTGATTTTACAATCAGATTTAGTCGTTCTTTAAATTTAGATAAAAATAAAACTTATGTTGTTGGTTTGGATAGTATTAACACTATGACCTACTCTTGGCATAATATTAGTGACGAATATGACAATAAAAGAATTCGTTATAATAATGGTAAAGAATGGAAAGATATTATATTTACAAATGGGTTAGGGTTAGGGTTAGGGTTAGGTAGTAAGGGAAGTAAGTTTTAAAGTAAATAAGCTTGCTGATGGTAATAATTATGCTGATGGAGATCAGATTGCTTTAGTTAATAATGCAGCTTCAATAATTGATCAGTTAGTTTCTAAACAAAATGGAAAAATTGTATATGATTGTAATAATTTATACAAAGTAATAAATGTAAAAAATTTAGTTGAACTATCTCGTGATTATCAACTGGAACTAATGAATTTATTTCTTTAGATAAAACCGCTAGTGCTGAAAGTAGGGATGGCCAAGCTGGATATAATAAAGGTTTTGAATCAAGAAAGGTATATGAGATAAATGCTAAGATTCCGTTAAATAATCATTCATTTTTTTTCAGGGTTTAGAAACTAATATTATACCTCCAAGTCAAATTCAAATAACACTGCAGCTGACGGATGATGATGAATTAATTTTTAGAGCTAATGCTGCTGATGCTGGTAGAGTAATTGTAACAAAATTAATTCTATGGGTTCCGCGTTTAATTTTCAATGAATTTGGACTTAATTTAATTGCTGAAAGATTTACAAAAGCAAGATGGTCATACCTTCGGGAAATGGTGACACAATCAACTGATACACAACAAAATAATATAACATTTAGAATAACAGCTGGTATAACAAAACCACAACATGTATTTGTTTATTTACAACGACCTGATAAAAGTAATTCACAAGAACATAACCCACATTTATTAGATACATTTAAAATTAATGCAGCAAATAATAATTGCACTTTGAGCTCCTGTCGTCTTGAAGTTGGTAATGGGGTTTTTATCCAGAAACAGAATACACAAGTATATCAAGAATATATGATGATGTAATTAATTATTATTATAAACAAAATAATAAGACTACTGGAAGTCTGCTAAATAGAACAAACTTTTCTAATTTATTTGGATTTGTTCATTTTAACTTGGAATATAAAAAGGAAGTAATAACAGAAGATCCTAAGCATATTACATTAACAGTTAAGTTAAATATTCCACCAGCAGCTAATATTCGTGTTTACGCAATTGTATTGTATGAGGAAACAGTTGAAATAAATACTATTGGAAATGAACTTGTTATTGTTTAAATAAAATTAAATTAAAATAAAGTAAAAATTAAAATAAATATAAAGTATATAATGGCATCAAATTATATTGAATATAAAGTTAATCTCACAGATGGACAGAAAAAAAATTTAGCACAAGCTTATAATGATAAAATTCCACATACTTTTAGATTAAAACATGAACAATTACGTGAAAACTTCCCTTTTTTTTAACAAAAACACAAATTCATCAAATTGAAAAGTCTATTAGAAATAACAAGGGATTAGAAATTACCATTTCAAAAAAAAAACAAATGTCCAGTCAAGGTCAAAATGGTGGATTTTTAGGAGCTTTAGCTGGTTTGTTAGGAAAAACAATTCTTCCAATGGTAGCAAAAATAGCTCCAAAAGTATTAGCTCCTCTAGGCATCGGAGCCCTTTCTGGTCTTGCCAGTACTGGTGTCAGTAAGTTACTTGGAAATGGTATGATTTCAGTAGCTAATAATAAGAGAAACATTATATCACCATATCTTACACCTAATCAAAGAAAACAACTAGTGGGATCTGGAGTAATTAAATTAACACAAAAACAAAAATAAGACGGTGGGTTTTTAGGTATGTTGGCTGCTAGTCTTGGAATACCTTTGATTACAACTTTGTTAAGTGGTAAGGGACATGGTCAGGGTATACAGATTGATTCTAAACGGAGACCTTACAGACGAATTCCTATAGTAAAAAAAAATAAAATTTATAAACAAACCTATTTCTAACTTTGAAATTGAACAATGGGTAAAACAGCACGGTATAACAAACTTTAGGGGTGTATTTAGTAGAAATAATTTACCAAAAACAAAAGAAAAGGTTGAATGTGGAATTATAAATTTAGATGACTCTGTTGGGTCTGGAACACATTGGGTTTGTTATGTAAATAACATGTACTTTGATCCATTTGGACTTCCTCCACCAAAAGAAGTAATTAAATATATACCAAATGTAAAGTACAACAGTGTTCAATATCAAGACAAAACAAGTACACTCTGTGGTTACTATTGTTTATTTTTCATTAAAATGTTACAAGACAAAGTACTGTTGTATGATTTACTGTATAAAATACTAAAAGTTAACAATCAAAGAGCAAATGAACAAACAATTATAAATTACTTTTCAGTATAAGTTTAAAGACCAGAGGCTTTGCAACTTTACATTTTATCAATTAAAATAATTTATAAACGTTTAATCATATTTTATTAAAGGTTTTAACAATAATTTGTTAAAATCTGGGGTTTTTTTAATTGGCCGGCTTTGGATTTTTAAAAAGAAGGTGGCTAATTAAAATTGAAAAAAGTGTCCCAGACACGGCATTTCTTATACTACTAATGTACATTTTATATACAGATTTGCTGGTCTTATAAAGACCTGAAGGTATGTTCAAAAAGAGGTTTACACTTTGGAATAAGCGTCCGTTACTCGTATTTAAACATTATTGAAGACCGTTGTTTTAAAGGTTCGTTCTATTTGTACAGCTCAAGGAAATATTACTGTTATATTGTGTATAAAGAAAGGGTTATAATACATTTGCTAGTCTTATAAAGACTTGAGAAGAAGCCTTCAAAAAAGCGTAATCCTTTGGTGACAGCCTTCGAAATGAATAATCATCTGCAGTAAACTTTCGCTGCTCGTTTCCAAATAGTGACGAAAGTATATTGTTTTAAGATAAAGGTAAAATTTGTATAATGGCATAGTAACCTTACTGTTATGTTGTAAATAAAAGTAGGTTAATATAGTTCTGAGGGTAATCATTAAAAACATCGGGAAGCCCTTGAAGTCTGCCTGCGCTGCTCCTTTACATACAGAAATGTAATCCAGTGTTATTGGAAGAAATAAATAAGTACATTGCAATGTCTTCTAAGTGTTATATTATATATGAAGACAGGTTTTAATAGATTTGTTAGCGTAGAAAGCCTTCCGGGCAAGCCTTCCTTAATGTGCAAGCCTTTGGAGTAAGCATAAGCTGTTCGTTTGCAAATAGTAATGGAAATATGTTGCATAAAGAGAAAGGTAGTATAAGTATATTGCATTGTAATCTTACGGTAATATTGTTTATAAATGTATTTTGCTAGTCTTATAAACACTTGAAGTTAAGCCTTTTAAAAGAGGTAAAGGCTTTGGAGTAACCCTCCGCTACTCGTATTTAAAGGTATCGTTCTATTTGTACAGTTCAAGGAAATATTACTGTTACATTGTATATAAAGAAAGGTTATGATACATTTGCTAGTCTTATAAAACCTTGAGAAGAAGCCTTCCTCAAAGCGTAAGCCTTTGGTGTAAGCCTTCTAATAGGATTATCGTCTGCATTAAGTCTTCGCTGCTCGTTTCCAAATAGTGTTAGTTAGGGTTAGGTTAAGATAAAGGTAAAATTTTTATAATGGCATTGTAATCTTCATGTTATGTTGTAAATAAAGATAGGTTAATAGAGATCTACTACAGTAAACCTCATTTATAAGGAACTCGGATATAAGGAACACTCGGTTATAAGGAACAGTTTTCAATTCCCCGATCTAATTCCTTCTTTATTCAATGTAAAAGTCCTCGGTTATAAGTAACTCGGTTATAAGGAACACTCGGTTATAAGGAACACTTTTTCCAGTCCCAAAGTACAAAATTCAATGGAAAACCCCTCGGTTATAGCGAACAGACATAAAGAATGAAAATTATTGAAAACCGGAAATAAACTTTACAGGAGAATCGCTGATGACGTTAGAGTAACGTCGGCACTTTCACGTCTTTTCATGTACATGCATAGCCACAATTATTTCATTTCTATGATCTTTAGTTTATTAATTCATGGATACGATAAAAGAAAATATGTAATATCATCATTTACATTTACCAAGTAGTAGGAGCTACATATATGATGTAATTCATGTTAACGGTAGTAAACGAAAACTACGTGTGATTAACATTGGCAAACAGTCCAGTTTACCAAATGTCTAATTGTAGAAAATATAGCAGGTGCTAAAATGGACAATAGCAAAACTATAGGTATAATTTACACTTTAATGTATGGCGCCGTTGTCCAGTGTGTGCAAAAAAAAAAAAAAATATTTTATACTAGTATTGATGCCTCTTCACATAACATGCAGTCGAGAAAGGTAAGGGGAGTAACTGCAACATTTCTTATAGTCATAATATAGCGCTTTTAAAAAAGAAGATAGAAAAAACCGACAAAAAATAAACAAAATTACGGTCATTCTTACAGACGTACATATTGGCTTAGTTAAGGTTTAACGCCGTGTTTCAACACTATTTCAGTCATACATATGCAGGCAGTCTACCTTCCCATCTCTCCATGAACGGTACTAGATTCGCAAATTTCTCTCATAAAGATTCATGGTCGGCCCAGAGTGTGAACACATAGCCCTTTTCAAACGTCAGTCAAATAGTGTTCACTATACAAATTGTGTTCTTTATACATACCTCGGTTACAAGGAACTAGTTCGCTATACAGATATAAGGAACCTCGGTTATAAGGAACAATTTATAGAGGTCCCAAGCTGTTCCTTATAAGCGAGGTTTACTGTAGTCTTAAAATGACTTGAGGGTAATCATATAAAAAAAATAGGGTAAGCCCTTAAGGTCAACCTGCGCTGCCCTTTCACATACAGTATTGAAAACAATTGGGTAATACAAAAATTATATTAGTACATTACAATGTAATCTGAGTGTTATATTGTTTATAAAGAGAGATTATAATAGATTTGACAGTCTTAAAAAGCTTGAGAGTAAGCCGTCATCAAAGCATAAGTCTTCGCTGCAAGGCTTCACAAATGGTTAGCCTCTGGAGAAAGCCTTCGCTGCTCGTTTACAAATAGTAATGAAAACATATTCGTTTAAGATAAAGGTAATATTTGTATAATGTCATTGTCATATTACTGATATTTCGTAAATAAAAGGAGGCTATTAGATATATATAAGTCTTATTCAGGCTTGAGAATAAGCATTCAAGAAAAAAATAGGGTAAGCGTTTGGAGTATGCCTTCGCTGTTCGTTGACATACAGAAATGAAAACCATTGTTAATGGAAAAGTTACATTAGAACAATGCAATGCAATCTAAGTATTATATTATATATAACAACCCGTTATAAAAGATTTGTTAGTCTTAGAAGACTTCAAAGTATGTCTTCATTAAGCCTACGCTGCTCGTTTACAAGTACAGGAAGTAGTAATGGAAATATGTTGCATAAAGAGAAAGGTGGTATTGGTTAATTGCATTGTAATATTACGGTTATATCTTTTATAAATGTACTTTTTATACATGAATTAGCTAGTCTTATTAAGACTTGAAGGTAAGCCTACAAAAAGAGGTTAAGGCTTTGGAGTAAGCCTCCGCTACTCGTATCTAAACATTAATGAAAACCGTTGCTTTAAAGGTATCGTTCTCTTTGAACAGCTCAAGGAAATATAACTGTTGTATTGTATAAGGAGAAGTTTATAATACATTTGCTAGTCTTATAAAGCCTTGAGAAGAATCCTTCAAAAATGCGTAAGCATTTGGTGTCAGCCTTCTAAAAGGATAATCATCTGCAAGTAAGCTTTCGCTGCTCGTTTCCAAATAGTGACGACGGTATATTGTTTTAAGATAAAGGTAAAATTTGTGTAATGGCATTGTAATCTTACTGTTATGTTGTAAATAAAAGTAGATTAATGTAGTTCTACTAGCCTTATAAAGACTTGAGGGTAATCATTGAAAAAATGTGACACTCTTGAAGTCAGCCTACGATGCCCTTTTACATACAGTAAAGAAAACCATTGGGTAATGCAAAAGTTATATTAGTACATTACAATGTAATGTTAGAGTTATATTCTTTAAAAAGAGAGGTTATAATAGTTTTGTTAGTCTTAAAAGACTTGAGAATAAGCCTCCATAAAAGCATAAGCCTTTGGTGTAAGCATTCAAAAAAGGAAAGCCTCTGGAAAAAGCCATCGCTGCTCGTTTACAAATAGTAATGCAACCCTATTCTTTAACTTGAGAGTAAGCCTTCATCAAAGCATAAGTCTTCGCTGCAAGGCTTCAAAAATGGTAAGCCTCTGGAGAAAGCCTTCGCTGCTCGTTTACAAATAGTAATGAAAACATATTCTTTTAAGATAAAGGTAATATTTGTATAATGGCATTGTCATCTTACTTTTATGTCGTAAACAGACTTAGGTTAATAAAAATCTTTTAGCCTTATAGAGACTTGAGAATAAGCATTAAAACAATAAGGTAAGCGTTTGGAATATGCCTTCGCTGTTCGTTGACATACAGTAATGAAAACCATTGTTAATGGAAAAAATACATTAGTACATTGCAATGTAATCTAAGTGTTATATTATATATTAAGAAAGGTTATAAAATATTTGTTAGTCGAAAAAGCCTTCAGAGTAAGCCTTCCTTAATGTGCAAGCCTTTGGAGTAAGCATAAGCTTTTCGTTTACAAACAGTAATGGAAATATGTTGCATAAAGAGAAAGGTAGTATTAGTATATTGCAGTGTAATATGACGGTAATATTGTCTATAAATGTATTTATATATATATATATATAAATTTGCTGTCTTATAAAGACTTGAAGGTAAGCCTTTAAAAGAGGTCAAGACTTTTGAGTAACCCTCCGCTACTCGTATTTAAATGTATCGTTGTATTTATATATAGTTCAAGGAAATATTACTGTTATATTTATATAAAGAAAGGTTATAATACGTTTGCTAGTCTTATAAAGCCTTGAGAAGAAGCCTTCATAAAAACGAAAGCCTTTGGTGTAAGCCTTCTTAAAGGATAATCATCTGCAGTAAGCTTTCGCTGCTCGTTTTCAAAAAGTGACGAAAGTATATTGTTTTTAGGTAAAGGTAAAAATTTTATAATGGCATTGTAATCTTACTGTTATGTTGTAAATTAAAGTAGGTTAATATAGTTCTACTAGTCATATAAAGACTTGAGGGTAATCATAAAGGAAATTGGGAAGACCTTGAAGTCAGTCTGCGCTGCCCTTTTACATACAGTAATGAAAACTATTTGGTAATGCAAAAAGTTATATGAGTACATTACAATGTAATCTAGGTGTTATTTTGTTTATAAAGAGACGTTATAAAAGATTTGTTAGTCTTAAAAAACTTGAGAATACGTCTTCATAAAAGCATAAGCCTTTGGTGTAAGCCTTCAAAAAGGGTAAGCCTCTGGAAAAAAGACGTCGCTGCTCGTTTAAAAATAGTAATGAAAATATAATCTTTTAAGATAACAGAAATATTTGTATAATGGCATTGCAATCTTACTTTTATGTTGTAAATATAAGTATGTTGCTTGAAATCTATAAGTCTTATAAAAGCTTGAGAATAAGCATTTAAGAAAATAGGGTAAGCATTTGGAGTATGCCTTCGGTGTTCGTTGACACACAGTAATGAAAACCATTGTTAATGGAAAGTTATATTAGTACATTGCAATGCAATCCAAGTGTTATTTTATATATAAAGACAGGTTATAAAAAATTTGATAGTCTTAAAAGCATTCAGAGTAAATCTTCATTAATGTGCAAGCAATTGGAGTAGGCCTACCATGCTCGTTTACAAATAGTAATGGAAATATGTTGCATAAAGAGAAAGGTAGTTTTGGTATATTGCATTGTAATCTTATGGTTATATTGTTTATAAGTGTACTTTTTTATATATGAATTTGCCAGTCTTATAAAGACTGAAGGTAAGCCTTCAAAAAGAGGTAAAGACTTTGGAGTAAGCCTCCGCTACTCGTATTTAAACATTAATGAAAACCGTTGTTTTTAAGGTATCTTTCTTTTTGTACAGCTCAAGGAAATATTACTGTTATATTGTATATAAAGAAAGGTTATTATACTGTGAAATCATTAATATTCGTGGGGGACAAATTTTCGTGGATTTCGTGGTTGAGTCAATCCACGAAATTTAATCCCAACGAACAAGTAAAATTCCCATTCATTTAATGTTCAAAAGTTGAAATCCACAAATTTATAGCCCCACGAAACTGCCGTTTTGACCAAAACCACGAAATTTCATGCCCACGAAATTAACTGATTTTACAGTACATTTGCTAGTCTAATACAGCCTTGAGAAGAAGCCTTCATATAAAACGTAAGCCTTTGGTGTAAGCCTTCTAAAAGTATAATCATCTGCAGTAAGATTTTGCTGCTCGTTTCCAAATAGTGACGAAAGTATATTGTTTTAAGATAAAGGTAAAATTTGTATAATGGTATTGTAATCTTACAGTTATGTTGTAAATATTAGTAGGTTAGTATGGTTCTACTAGTCTTATTAAGACTTGAGGGTAATCTTTAAAATAATTGGGAAACCCTTGAAGTCAGCATGCGCTGCCCTTGTGCATGCAGTAATAAAAACCATTGTGTAGAGATGGCACCTACGCTTGTTTATCCGCGATAACAACAACAAATCAAAAGTAAAAACTGAAGCGTATATCGCTTATGTCACGATACGAAGATTCTTACGGAGCGCCGTACAGTACATGCGGGAATTTTGAGACGCTACACCGGCAACAGAATCTTGAAAGTTTTTACGAAGAAAATGTAAATGACAGTTATTTTTGAGTATGCATTGCCGTTTGGTATGTATATAGGAACATCCTGATATCATGAACATATATATCAGTGTCTGCAGATCTTCTACGTAAGGGGAAATCCGGACACCACGGAAAATATGCAAATTAGGCCGATTTGTAAACAAATGTGCTCGCTAAAAAAACTTAAATAACTAATTTCTGCGAAGTTTTTGGTATGGTTTTGGTATGATGTACAGAAAGGTAATGCATTTATACATCGCTGTGGTTGTTTTCATATATTTAGAGCTCTTGATTATTCTTGGAAAATATTTTTTGTAAAGATGACGACGGATTTGATGACGTTAATTTCTATAGTCTATTTGATATTTTCCACTTATTTATAACATCTATATTTTATTTTGATATCAATAGTAAAGGCCAAAAATGCAAATTCCCATTTTAAAAATATTTTTTATTTATTGACAAAAAAAATTGAATGGGCGGTATGAAAATTTTTTTGTATAGAACTTGAGAATTATAATATACTTGTCTGCTTATTGCAGCATGTCAATTGAATAGAATGTGATGAGATGGCATGAATATTTCGCCTTTAAGAAGTCAATAATTATGTCTCCCACAACACTGTCAGTGCGCAATTCTTGTTCGTGTTCTTAAGTCAAACATTTCGCCTCTCATTTTCACCAAACTTGAAGAAAATGTGTTTTGCAATAACTTGAATAAGTACTCGACAAACTTCGATTACTAGTTATCTAGCAATTTTTGCCACATGTCAATTCAAATTAACATGAAATTGGCAGCGGCTAGGGGTCCGGTTACTTGACCCCGCTGAAATGATTTCCGTAAAAATATTGATTTATCAAATCATGTACTGTATGCGTTACGTATACACTGATTCCTTTCATGAATTTAATGTAAAGATAATGTCATTTGCAATTTTTTATTTGTTAATTTCATGTCTCGTATAGCTTATCTCGGGAATGGAGCTGTGTCTAGTAGTAGCACCAGTATTGAAATCACAAACAATGCCGTGAGGTGAAAAATAGCAAATGGTGCTTAAGTGAAAACTATTAAAATTTACAAAAGTATCTATTAACATAATTTTATTTATGTACACAAATGAAATTTTGTTGCGAAATGGTGTCATAGTCGTAAGAAAAAATTGATAACATAAAAATATGTTTTTGTATGTTGTTAAGAAATCATGTTACTGATAATCATTAATGTATACATTCATTTTTCAGTGTAATGGTCAGTCCAGTTGAGACTATTGTGCGGCACGCTTGGTTAACTGAAGGATTTTTCATATAGGTATTTTTACTGCTTTAAGTGCATGTGTCTATGAGTTTTTATTGTGGTTTTAGGTCACTTGAGCATGAAGGGCTCAAACTGAGCTTATCAGATCAATTGATGTCTGTCCATCCATCTTTGTCCACAATTTTCTTTGAAAGAACATCTCCAAGACCGTGATTTTTATGCCATTTTCATACAAAATTCTCAGGAATATGTGTTTCTTGGTCCCCTTTGAGATTCCTTGAATTCTAGGTAATAAATGCATAATTATTGTTGCTATGGCAACCAAAACAATACTCTTTAAAGTCTTCTCTTTTAAACTGTTAGCCATATTATGAAATAATTTGACATAAATGTTTCTTGGATAGCTTTCTTCAAAGCATTCTGCTTTAACATGGCTACCAGGGAATGGAACTACTTTTGCATATATCATATGATTTCATGCATGACCTTTTACCACATTCCTTCTAGTATTACATGTTAAAAAACATGTCAGCCTGGGAGCAGCTTAGTTTAATTTTGTCCTTTAAGTCAAAGATAATTTATTACCTAAGTTTTTCATGACATCACTTATTTCAAATGAGATTTTTAAGAAAAGATATTATGAATTTGCAGGGTATTACGTGTTTTGTAGTGGTGTTTCTACTTGAGACGTGTTTGATCATCTTGTCTTCAGTGAAGAAAAGCAGAGTGGTATATTATAAAAATTTCATTATTAACTTTTTAATCCCCCGTCACAAATGGTGGGGGGATATAGGTATGGTGTCCGTCCGTCCTTCTGTCCGCCCTTCCGTCCGTAACACTTTCGTGTCCACTCCGTATCTCCTAAACCTCTTAAAGGATTTTCATGAAACTTGGGTCAAATGATTACCTCATCAAGACAGTGTGCAGAACCCATGAGTCAGCCTTGTCGGCTCAAGGTCAAGGTCACAACTCAAGGTAAAATGTTTGAGCCTTCCATTTTGTGTCCGCTCTATATCTCCTAAACCCCTTGAAGGAATTTTATAAAACTTGGGTCAAATGATCACCTCTTCAAGACGATGTGCAGAACCCATGAGTCATCCATGCCGGCTCAAGGTCAAGGTCACAACTTAGGGTTAGGGTTAGGGTTTGGGTACTAGGTTTGTACGATCCATCTTTTGAAAAGATGCACCTCCTGCACCTATTGAACTTTATACTATGACATTTTTTAACGTTGATATTTTAGACGTATTTCAATGTTCAAAGTCATGATGATAAACTGATCGATTGACTGATGCAGTGATGAATAAGTTCTCTTACTTTGAAAATCATTATAAATAAATGATTGATTGACTGGTGCAGTGATGACTAACTTTTCCAACCTTGAAAGTCATGATGACTAAACTATAGATTGACTGATGCAGTGATGTCTAACTTTTCCAACACTGAAAGTCTTGATGAGTGAATGACTGATTGACTGATGAAGGGATGAATAAGTTTTCTTACCTTGAAAAACATGATGTCTAAATGATTGATTGACTGATGCAGTGATGACTAAATTTTCCAACTTAGAAAGTCATGATTACTAAATGATAGATGGACTGATGCAGTGATGACTTACTTTTAAGTCTTGATGAGTGAATGACTGGTTGACTGATGAAGTGATGAATACGTTTTTCTGATGACTAAGTGACTGATTGACTGATGAAGTGATGTCTAAATTGTTAACATTGAAAGTACTGATTACTAAGTTACTGATTGACTGATGAAGTGATGAATAAATTTTTGTTCTTGAAAAAAAAATTTCATCACCCTAGATGACCTAATTAACAAGTTGATCCTACTTTTTCAAGTCAATTATTGCTTGAGATATGACATTTCGAACCGGAAGTGATATCGAAAAATGAATGACACCATCGAATTTGGCCACTTGCATTTGTTCTTGAAAAAAAATTTCATGACCCTAGATGACCTAATAAACAAGTTGATCCTACTTTTAAAAGTTAATTATTGCTTGAGATATGACATTTTGAACCGGAAGTGATATCGAAAAATTAATGACACCATCGAATTTGTCCGTTTTACATTTGTCCTTGAAAAAAAAATTCATGACCCTAGATGACCTAATTAACAAGTTGATCCTACTTTTAAAAGTCAATTATTGCTTGAGATATGACATTTCGAACCGGAAGTGATATCGAAAAATGAATGACACCATCGAATTTGGCCACTTCACATTTGTTCTTGAAAAAAAATTTTCATCACCCTAGGTGACCTAAATAACAAGTTGATCCTACTTTTAAAAGTCAATTATTGCTTGAGATATGACATTTCGAACCGGAAGTGAAATCGAAAAATGAATGAACCATCGAATTTGGCCAGTTCACATTTGTTCTTGAAATTTTTTTTTCATCACTCTAGATGACCTAATTAACAAGTTGATCCTACTTTTAAAAGTCAATTATTGCTTGAGATATGACATTTCGAACCGGAAGTGATATCTAAAAATGAATGACAACATCGAATTTGGCCATTTGACATTTATCCTTGAAAAAAATTTTCATCACCCTAGATAACCTAATTAACAAGTTGATCCTACATTTAAAAGTCAATTATTGCTTGAGATATGACATTTCGAACCGGAAGTGATATCGAAAAATGAATGACACCATCGAAGGGTTATGATTAGTGACTAAGTGACTGATTGACTGATGAACTGATGACTAAATTGTTAACGTTCAATGTACTGCTTACTAAGTGACTGATTGACTGATGAAGTGCTGAATACTTTTCTGAATGATTAAAGTACTGATGATTAAACGATCGATTGATTGATGAAGTGATCAATAACTTTGACCCATTCAAATATATGATGACTAATTGACTGATGGATTGAAGTAGTGATGACTAACCAGGCTGTCCCTGACCTGACACGAGTCTGTCCCTAGTCTGTCCCCAGTCTGTCCCTATTCTGTCCCTGTCCCGTCGCTGTCCTGTTCCCAGTCTGTCCCTCGTTGGTCCCCAGTCTGTCACTATTCTGTCCCTGTCCCGCCCTGTCCTGTCCCCAGTCTGTCACTAGTGTGTCCCCATTCTGTCCCTATTTTGTCCCTGTCCCGTCCCTGTCCAGTCACCAGTCTGTCCCTAGCCTGTCCCTTTTCTGTCCCTGTCCCGTCCCTGTCCTGTCCCTAATCTGTCCCTATTTTGTCCCTGTCCCGTCCCTATCCTGTCCCTAGTCTGTCCCCAGTCTGTCCTTATTCTGTCTCTGTCCGGTCCCTGTCCTGTCCCTAGTCTGTTCCCAGTCTGTCCCTATTCTGTCCCTGTCAAGTCTCTGTCTTGTCCCTAATCCGTCCCTATTCTGTCCCTGTCCCGTCCCTTTCCTGTCCCCAGTCTGTCCCTAGTCTGTCCCCAGTCTGTCCCTATTCTGTCCCTGCCCCGTCCCTGTCCTGTCCCCATTCTGTCCCTAGTGTGTCCCCTGTCTGTCCCTATTCAGTCCCTGTCCCGTCCCTGTCCTGTCCCCAGTCTGCCCCTAGCCTGTTCCTATTCTGTCCCTGTCCCATCTCTGTCCTGTCCCTAATCTGTCCCTTTTTTGTCCCTATTCTGTCCCTGTCCCGTCCCTGTCCTGTCCCTAGTCTGTCCCCAGTCTGTCCCTATTCTGTCCCTGCCCCGTCCCTGTCCTGTCCCCATTTTGTCCATAGTGTGTCCCCTGTCTGTCCCTATTCTGTCCCTGCCCCGTCCCTGTCCTGTCCCCAGTCTGTCCCTAGTCTGTCCCCAGTCTGTCCCTATTCTGTCCCTGCCCCGTCCCTGTCCTGTCCCCATTCTGTCCCTAGTGTGTCCCCTGTCTGTCCCTATTCTGTCCCTGCCCCGTCCCTGTCCTGTCCCCAGTCTGTCCCTAGTCTGTCCCCAGTCTGTCCCTATTCTGTCCCTGCCCCGTCCCTGTCCTGTCCCCATTCTGTCCCTAGTGTGTCCCCTGTCTGTCCCTATTCTGTCCCTGTCCCGTCCCTGTCCTGTCCCCAGTCTGTCCCTATTCTGTCCCTGTCCCGTCTCTGTCCTGTCCCTTATCTGTCTCTTTTTTGTCCCTATCCTGTCCCTGTCCTGTCCCCAGTCTGTCCCTAGTCTGTCCCCAGTCTGTCCCTATTCTGTCCCTGTCCCATCTCTGTCCTGTCCCTAATCTGTCCCTATTCTGTCCTTGTCCCCTCCCTGTCCTAGTCTGTCCCTAGTCTGTCCCTAGTCTCTCCCCAGTCTGTCCCTGTCCTGTCCCCAGTCTGCCCCTAGTCTGTCCCCAGACTGTCCCTAAACGAGATGAGAGTACTTTAAACGTTTCAGTAACTGAGACCATGTTTAAGTGTGTCACTGACACTCTGAAATGAAATTCGTACTGCTAAAATACGCGGCTACATTTTCCTGTGGAATCCATGATAGAACTACTTGTCTTTGAATTAAAACATATGATTTAATTCAACATTAAATGATAAAATAATTACAGATAACTTAAACCTATACAGTTTACATTACGTATAGGGTATAAACACCCACTATAAATCTTTACGTAACAAGCAATTCTGTGATAGGGGCAGTGCAATATATAGCACATCTATGTATATTAGCACATAATGTTGCCAAATTTTGAAGTCCCTTCTAAATGGAGGGATAACATTGCAAACAAATAAACATGCTACGGACAAATAAGCTTAAGGGCTATATTTTCAGAGCCTTCGTACAGGAAGCCTTATGCAGTAAACAAGATGTGATATTTAAGAAATATCGGAACTGGGAAAAGAATGGTACAAGTGCAATATCTTAAGGGCCTTTGTACAGTAAGCCTTTAGAACGTAAACGGGATCCCGTTCATTATACAAAGGCTCAGGGCAAGTGTAGGAAATAATACGTTTAATGTACATATATTTGAAATCAGTTTTGCAGTATTTGACACTCCATGCACGACGTAGCATTGTGATTAAATAAATATTAGGCAAACCGTCACTTTATATTGAACCTGAGACCTGCTAGAGGTATTATCTTATAATTTGTGCGAACCTTAAAACCTGCTTAGGAGAATATAAGTTTTGTATATTAAAAGAGCACTATTCAACTGTAAAGCATATTGGTACAATGCCTTCTTTCTGCCATTTGTGTGGAAAAGCGGTAGTAGACCTACGGTTTACACCAGTGTGCAGACACAGACTCTGCATATTTTGTGCGAGACAGCTGGTCAGGTGTTACAACTTGATCAGTGTCGCGCACACAGTGCTGGTTCCCTGCTTTCGGTGTAGGGTCCTTGGGAAACCAAGGACCTACCGGTGGAAGTAGTGACCAGTGAAATATTTGACATCCCTCGAAAGAGGGACAAAAAATCTTATTCAACCATGAAACTACCGGAACTGACTGATTGACTGATGAAGTGATGACTAAATTGTTAACGTTCAAAGTACTGATTACTAAGTGACTGATTGACTGATGAAGTGCTGAATACTTTTCTGATCCGTGTAGCTCACGGAAGTACCTATACAATCGTGCTATTTAATGCGAAATCTGGTCGGTGTTGTTGAAATGGGGATCAAATGTTCAAGTCACGTGCCCGTCGAATTTGCGAAAACGCTCACTTTATCCGCTTTTTAACCATGTGGAACTTAAATTATAGGCACGCAGGTAATGACACATTGCTATATAATGTATATCCGTGTCGGTAAGGTTCATATCTTTTCAACCATGCCATTAAAAGCGATATATGCCCGGTCAGATTGAACAGCGGAGGAAATGTTACAGCTCCTTAACTCGAAATACTGCAGAAATGCGGATTTTAGCGTCTTTTTAAGCGCGCATGTAACATCAATTCTCGCCTGCCTGATGACCATATCTACTGTACAATATATGTCCGTGTAGCTCACGGAAGTACCTATACAACCGTACTATTTATCGCGAAATCTGGTCGGTCTTGTTAAACTGGGGATCAAATGTTCGAGTCACGTGCACGTCCAATTTGCAAAAACGTTCACTTTCTCCGTTTTTGAACCTCTTGAAACTTATATAATCGGCACACTGGTGATGATACAATGGCATGTAATGTATATCCATGTAGGTAAGCGTCATATCTTTTTAACAATGCCCTTTAAAGCGGTATATGCCGGGTCAGATTGAATAGCGAAGGATATGTTACAGCTAATGTCCTAGAAATAATGCAGAAATGTCGATTTTAGCGGGGTTTTTAAAGCGCATATAACATCAATTCTCGCCTGCCTTATGATCATATCTGCTGTATGATATATGTCCGTGTAGCTCACGGAAGTACCTATACAATCGTGCTATTTAATGCGAAATCTGGTCGGTGTTGTTGAAATGGGGATCAAATATTCAAGTCACGTGCCCGTCGAATTTGCGAAAACACTCACTTTATCCGTTTTTAAACCATGTGGAACTTAAATCATCGGCACACAGGTAATGACACATTGCTATATAATGTATATCCGTGTCGGTAAGGTTCATATCTTTTCAGCCATGCCATTAAAAGCGATATATGCCCGGTCAGATTGAACAGCGGAGGAAATGTTCCAGCTCCTTGCCTTGAAATAATGCAGAAATGCCGATTTTGGCATTTTTTTAAGCGCATGTAACATCAATTCTCCCTTCCTGCGGATCATATCTGCTGTATAATATATGTCCGTATAGCTCACGGAAGTACCTATACAACCTTGCTATTTAATGCGAAATCTGGTCGGTGTTGTTAAAGTGGGGATCAATTTTTCAAGTCACGTGCCGGTCCAATTTGCGAAAACGCTTACTTCATCCGTTTTTAAACCATGTGGAACTTGAATTTATCGGCACACTGGCAATGATACATTGCTATGTAATGTATATCCGTGTAGGTAAAGGTCATATCTTTTCAGCCATGCCCTTTGAAGCGATATATGTCAGGTAAGAATGAACAGCGGAAGAAATGTTCCAGCTCCGTGCCATGAAATAATGCAGAAATGCCAATTTTAGCGATTTTTAAAGCGCATGTAACATCAATTCTCGCCTTCCTGCTGATCATATCTGCTGTATAATATATGTCCGTGTAACTCACGGAAGTACCTATAAAACCGTGCTAATTAATGCGAAATCTGGTCGGTGTTGTTGAAATGGGGATCAAATGTTCGAGTCACGTGCCCGTCGAATTTGCGAAAACGCTCACTTTATCCGCTTTTTAAACCATGAGGAACTTAACTTATCGGCACACAGGTAATGACACATTGCTATATAATGTTTATCCGTGTCGGTTACGTTCATGTCTTTTCATCCATGCCATTAAAAGCGATATATGCCCGGTCAGATTGAACAGCGGAGGAAATGTTACAGCTCCTTAACTCGAAATACTGCAGAAATGCGGATTTTAGCGTCTTTTTAAGCGCGCATGTAACATCAGTTCTCGCCTGCCTGATGAACATATCTACTGTATAATATATGTCCGTGTAGCTCACGGAAGTACCTATAGAACCGTACTATTTAACGCGAAATCTGGTCGGTCTTGTTAAACTGGGGATCAAATGTTCGAGTCACGTGCACGTCCAATTTGCGATAACTTTCACTTTCTCCGTTTTTGAACCTCTTGAAACTTATATAATCGGCACACTGGTGATGATACAATGGCATGTAATGTATATCCGTGTAGGTAAGCGTCATATATTTTTAACAATGCCCTTTAAAGCGGTATATACCGGGTCAGATTGAATAGCGAAGGATATGTTACAGCTAATGTCCTAGAAATAATGCAGAAATGTCGATTTTAGCGGGTTTTTTTAAAGCGCATATAACATCAATTCTCGCCTGCCTTATGATCATATCTGCTGTATGATATATGTCCGTGTAGGTCACGGAAGTACCTATACAATCGTGCTATTTAATGCGAAATCTGGTCGGTGTTGTTGAAATGGGGATCTAATGTTCAAGTCACGTGCCAGTCGAATTTGCGAAAACGCTCACTTTAACCCTTTTTAAACCATGTGGAACTTAAATTATCGGCACACAGGTAATGACACATTGCTATATAATGTATATCCGTGTCGGTAAGGTTCATATCTTCTCAACCATGCCATTAAAAGCGATATATGCCCGGTCCGATTGAACAGCGGGTGAAATGTTACAGCTCCTTAACTCGAAATACTGCAAAAATGTCGATTTTAGCGTCTTTTTAAGCGCTCATGTAACATTAATTCTCGCCTGCCTGATGACCATATCTACTGTATAATATATGTCCGTGTAGCTCACGGAAGTACCTATACAACCGTACTATTTAACGCGAAATCTGGTCGGTCTTGTGAAACTGGGGATCAAATTTTCCAGTCACGTGCCGGTCCAATTTGCGAAAACGCTTACTTTTTCCGTTTTTAAACCATGTGGAACTTAAGTTATCGGCACATTGGCAATGATACATTGCTATGTAATGTATATCCGTGTAGGTCAAGGTCATATATTTTCAACCATGCCCTTTAAAGCGATATATGTTAGGTCAGAATGAACAGCTGAAGAAATGTTCCAGCTCCGTGCCATGAAATAATGCAGAAATGCCAATTTTAGCGATTTTTAAAGCGCATGTAACATCAATTCTCGCCTTCCTGCTGATCATATCTGCTGTATAATATATGTCCGTGTAACTCACGGATGTCTATACAACCGTGCTACTTAATGCGAAATCTGGTCGGTGTTGTTGAAATGGGGATCAAATGTTCGAGTCACGTGCCCGTCGAATTTGCGAAAACGCTCACTTTATCCGTTTTTAAACCATGTGGAACTTAAATCATCGGCACACAGGTAATGACACATTGCCATATAATGTATATCCGTGTCGGTAAAGTTCATATCTTTTCAGCTATGCCATTAAAAGCGATATATGCCCGGTCAGATTGAACAGCGGAGGAAATGTTACCGCTCCTTAACTCGAAATACTGCAGAAATGCCGATTTTAGCGTCTTTTTAACTCATTCTTCCCTAAAGCGTTATCTCCACTTCTACTCTGCTGATATTTATCTTTCAGCCACCTAGGAGGCTGATAAGCCAATCTACCCTGAATACCGAGAGATGTTTTGAGAGATAACGTTGATTTCGTAGTTTTTTGCTTCGGATATTGTTGTTAATTAGTGACATATGACATCAAATATGTGCTAATAGGTATGGAATTTGCACTCTTTGTAAGTAAATTGAAGTAGCTACGCAACAAAGTTAATTTCATGCAGCTTTGTAGTACAGTCATTTCAACAGACTGTTGAATTAAAGACACAAAACAAATGACCGTATTCTCTCATCAGATATTGTTTTGGCTAAACAACATTTATAAAATGCTAAATTTTATCATGCACATATTTAAACAACAAATATGAACACTTCTTAAAAATAATTTTATAAATACATATTATTGTCATTTTCTAACACTGGTTTTACTCATTTATACGCATCCAGGCAATCAAAACGCATCAAAATAAAGTTATTTCTCATAAAAAAATAGCGTATGTGTTTAGTATGAAGATGTAATAAAATGAATATTTTAGCTATTTTAGATAGAAACTATTGTGCTGAAAATGAGATTATTTTGGGCTAATTTTCAGAAAACATGTACATGTACTTTACTTTGAATTTGAATTCAAAATTTGAATTTTGAAACAATTTTGTGGAGTTTCTAAAGTATAACAAACTAGCTGTCGAAATAATTGAGTTATTATTAATACTTTATTCTATAGATCAAGAGACAGTCCCGAAGTTTAACAACAAAATAAATAGATGAATAAATAAATAAATAAATAAATAAATAACAACGAAGATGTTTTTACTTTTTTATACACACATGAGCATTGTTATATCGCATACGTAAGAATCAAAGATCCGGCGTGCATGAGTTGCAGATAGTTTAATCTTACATGTAAAAGAAAATATTTTAGTTCTTTTCTTTTCAATGATATAATCCACAATTCTACCAGTTTTGTTCAGGCAGTGTTGTGTGCGTTCACGGTCACGACGCAAAGATGTGACAATGTTCACGCGGTATGAAAGTGTAAAATAATTCTATGAAATTTTTGTTTTGCATTTCGGTATGATACTTACACGTTATTTTTGTGCGGTAATTATGTACGTCTATCTTTACTGAAGTGTATTTTTTATAACAGAACCCGATCATTTATAATTCAATTTTTTTCCGCACTCAAATGTTTAGAACCGTACTCATAAAGACTATACTCAACGCCCTTTATAGCTCCATAGCTATGTTTTTATATTTATCTCTGTTAAATTTTGAAATATTTAAATGAAATTCTGGCACAATGTTTAATGACAATTTTATTGTAATAAAACGTAAGAATGATAATAATGAGAATAAATTCAATTAGCCGTAAAAGTGTTTGATCCCGCAGATGGCATTATTTGCCGCATAGCGACGAGCGAAAAAAGTATATACTTTTTGGTTGCATTATTTCAACTGTCATTTCTCAATGAATATTTGTTGGTATCTATTTATTTATTTATTCATGTTTTTATGTTCCGATCATATAAAGAATTATCCGTAATTTTCAGGCTTCGAGAAATCACAAATTATAACTCGAACGACACTCGCTTTTACAGTTTTTTTCAACGAAAGCATTTATTTTTATACAACATCCGGTTTTATTTATGTTTTAAAAATGTTAAGCAACAAAAAAATTGATTGGTCCAACTTGTTAGAAAGAACTAAAAGATTTTATTTAAGACCAATGAAATGTGACGACTGAATGCGTCATGCGGAATTCAGAGCTATTACTGGAAAGACGCATGTACGCGGCGTGCGGCTTCCAGATGTAGATAACAACACCGCCTAGAAGCGACACGCGGTATTCAGATAACAATTGGTCGACGCATTAATGCGTCGCGCGGGCAGAATGAGTTAAGCGCTCATGTAACATTAATTATCGCCTGCCTGATGACCATATCTACTGTATAATATATGTCCGTGTAGCTCACGGAAGTACCTATACAACCATACTATTTAACGCGAAATCTGGTCGGTCTTGTTAAACTGGGGATCAAATTTTCCAGTCACGTGCCGGTCCAATTTGCGAAAACGCTTACTTTATCCGTTTTTATACGCCCGTTTGAAAAACGGGACGTATTATGGGAACGCCCCTGGCGGGCGGGCGGGCGGGCGGGCGGGCTTCGTCCACAGACTTTGTCCGGAGCATATCTTCTACATGCATGAAGGGATTTTGATGAAACTTGGCACAGTTGTTCACCATCATGAGACGGAGTGTCATGCGTAAGAAGCAGGTCCCCAGGTCTAAGGTCAAGGTCACACTTACAGGTCAAATGTCAAATTCAAGAATGACATTGTCCGGAGCATATCTTCTTCATGCATGGAGAGATTTTGATGAAAGTTGGCACAATTGTTCATCATCATGAGTCGGAGTGTCATGCGTAAGAATCAGGTCCCTAGGTCTAAGGTCAAGGTCACACTTAGAGGTCAAAGGATACAAGAAAGAAAACTTTGTCCGGAGCATATCTTCTTCATGCATGGAGGGATTTTGACATAACTTGGCACAAATGTTCACCACTACGAGGCGGAGTGTCATGCGCAAGAACCAGGTCCCTAGGTCTAAGGTCAAGGTCACACTTAGAGGTCAAAGGATACAAGAATGAAAACCTTGTCCGGAGCATTTCTTCTTCATGCATAGAGGGATTTTGATATAACTTTGCACAAATGTTCACCACCACGAGGCGGAGTGTCATGCGCAAGAACCAGGTCCCTAGGTCAAAGGTCAAGGTCACACTTAGAGGCCAAAGTTCAGATACAAGAATGCCTTTATCCGAAGCATTTCTTCTTCATGCATGGAGGGATTTTGATGTAATTTGGCACAAATATACACCATCATGAGAGGAAGTGTCATGCACAGTTCCTTTCTTTAGAATTACTTCCCTTTGTTTTTACTATAAATAGTTATATTGTAACTTCTTCATTACTAGACGTAGGGAAAAATCGAGACCACTTTTCTGTAGTACAACATGCATGCTACATCCAATTTTGAGGTGTATTTTGACCAATCTCTACCTGGTGAAGATTTTTTTGTGGACTTACATTGTTTTTTTTTTGGATTTTTTTTTTTTTTTTTTTTTTGTAAGATTAACTTCCCTTAGTTGTTACTATAAATAACTTATATTGTAACTTTTTTATAACTGACCATAGGGAAAAACCAAGACCACTTTTCTGTGGGACATAGATGTTACTTTCAAATTTTAGGTGTATTTTAAGGTCTCTCTACCTGGTAAGGAATTTTTTTGTGGACTTAGGGTTAGGGTTTAGGGTTAGGGTTAGGGTTAGGGTTAGGGGGTTAGGGTTAGGGTTAGGGTTAGGGTTGGGAATACGCTATATAAACGATCAGCTTTTGTGGTCGAAAATCAGCTTTTGTGACAATCGACCAGCTTTTGTGTCCAATTTGCCTCGCTTTTGTGGCACATAAATCGTCGTTTGTGGCACATTGTCCGCTTTTGTGGCTTATTGCAGGATGAGTTAGGGGTGATTTTTAAAGGGGTAGGGTTATATAATTAGCCACCCCAGAAGTGTTTTTAATTGATAATTGAGTGTATATAAGGTCATTTTAGCTTAGATATGTCCGTTAACTCTGAAAACTTAATAGAATATTTTTTTCCTTGAAATTTATGAAAAACACATACCCATAAGGAGCCCCCAGAAAAGTTTATTTTATTTTAAAATTTTGTATTATATAGCCTTTAATGACATAAGTCGTTTGTCTTTGGGGCGTAGCGAGAATGGTTTTGGTGTCGTTGGAAAGCGCAGCCCAAACCTATCCAACAGTATCGAGAACCATGTGGCTGGGCCGCCGTACGGCCGCTCCACAGCCGATTCAGTGCTTTATAATTGCGGAAACGGGGGAGAAATACAAAATAAAACGGCCACCAAGGCCGAACCCGAGGTCCAAATGCATGATCTTGATACCGTTGGGAAAAGGGCTCGGGATGTTCCGCTGTCCATTGGTACCGAGGGGGGGGGGCAACACTCCTGAACAACCCACCGCCGCCTAGGACCGCCAATTGGGTCGGACCGAGCTCAGTATAACGGCCGGCCACTGCGCGAGAACCGCAGATGCGGAGATATTCTCAATGTCCTCTTGAAGGTCTTGGAAAACAATTCCAACGGTTACCAAAAAACCCAGGCTCTGCGATGTGCCGTTGTCCTGCGCGCCGATTATAGGCCCTCAGAGAACCGTTTTCAGATGTTTTGGCGCCCCTGTATCGCCTGCACGTCCCCCACCAGGTCGTGTCCTTTGTCATGGACGGGCTTTGAAGGAGACCTTTCCAACGGTACCAAAACCAGCCCGCTGCGACCTCCCGTTCCCGAGTTATGGCCATTTTTTGTGTTGCCTACAGTTTCCAAAGTCCTATAACTCTGGTCCCCGGGACGCAACTGCTACAATTACCTCTAGAAGACAAAAACGGCTCTGGAGCGTTCGTCTTTGGGCGTAGCGAGATGGTTTTGGTGTCGTTGGAAAGCGCAGCCCAAGACCTATCCAACAGTATCGAGAACCATGTCGCTGGGCCGCCGTACGGCCGCTCCACAGCCGATTCAGTGCTTTATAATCGCGGAAACGGGTGAGAAATACAGATAAACGGCCACCAAGGCCGAACCAGAGGTCGCAAATGCATGATCTTGATACCGTTGGAAAGGTCTCGGCATGTCTTGTCCATTGGTACCGAGCAACACGGCCTGAGACACCCGACCGCCGCTCTAGGTACCGGCAAATTGGGGTCGGACCGAGGCTCAAGTATACGGCCGGCCACTGCGCGAGAACCGGACAGAATGGCGAAGATATCTCAATGTCATTTTGTAGGTCTTGGAAAGACCATTCCAACGGTACCAAAACCAAGGCGCTGCGATGTGCCGTTTGTCCGTGGCGACCGATTATAGCCCTTAGGGTTTAGGGTTAGAGTTAGGGTTAGGGTTAGGGTAGAGGTAAAATACGATATGAGATGAGATTGAATGAGATGACGGCTTGTGATTGGTTAATTTTTTCATGTGACTTATTTGGTTTTTATTGGATGAAAATATCACGTGATGCGTGCGCACATCTTGTTTTTGAAAAGCACTAACGTTTCATTTCTTATTTGGATGCTTTTGATTAATCAGCTTTTCAAATAAGAAATATAAAAGTAAAAATGTTTCATTCTTTAAAAAGATAGGATTTAGGACATAGACGTAAGTATTTTATCTAAAATTTATTTTAATGCACATATATTTTGTGTAAGTTTTATATTGAAGAAAAAATAATATTAGAATAATTTTGCGATGTTAGATTTTATATGAACGGTGTTATATATACCGATGTATTAGATGATAAGCTAATGGTTTTTGTTATAAGTGGATGATTCGATATAAAATGAAAATTGAATAAATATCACCATTTGATAAATCATTATATGCGCCAAAACATGGTAAAATATTTATCAATGAGGTAACCATTTCTTAATAAATATTGAGTTAAGGTTTAGCAAACTTGAATGTGCATTTGAGTCATAGGCCAAAACCCCTAAATAGGCCTCGACAGAAGTGACACATATATAAACGTAAAATCATTGGAAATTAAGTCGGAGAAAGTTCTGGAGTATGCTTGTAGTGAACTCTAGTAAACCGCAATAGATGACCACGGTAAACCACATTGGAAATTATGTCACTGGAGTAGTTAACTATAGTTAACTGGATTAGTTAACTATTGTTAACTGGAGTAAAGTGAAACGTGGCGGAAATCTTTAAGAGGGATAAGTGTTATAGTAAAGAGTTAACTATGGTAAACCATCGTTTTGAAAATGGGGCTCTGTAAACATGGGATTGCATGTGATTGCGTGTTTAGACAACAGAAAGCCAAAACTAAACGTCAGAAAATGTCTACCCGTTGGCCATCTAAGTTAAAATGTTATATAGTGAGAGAGAGAGAGTAAGATAGAGAATGAATCTAGGGTTTAGGGTTAGGGTTAGGGTTAGGGCTAGGGTAGAGGTAAAATACGATATGAGATGAGATTGAATGAGATGACGGCTTGTGATTGGTTAATTTTTTCATGTGACTTATTTGGTTTTTATTGGATGAAAATATCACGTGATGCGTGCGCACATCTTGTTTTTGAAAAGCACTAACGTTTCATTTCTTATTTGGATGCTTTTGATTAATCACTTTTCATATAAGAAATATAAAAGTAAAAGTGTTTCATTTCTTAAAAAATATTGGATTTAGGACATAGCGTAAGTTTTTTTATCTTAATTTATTTTAATGCACATATATTTTTGTGTAAGTTTAAAATTTGAAGAAAAAATAATATAGAAATAATTTGCAGATGTTAGATTTATATGAACGGTGTTATATCTACCGATGTATTAGATGATAGCAAATGGTGTTTGTTATAAGTGGATGATTACGATATAAAATGAAATTGAATAAATATCACCATTTGATAAATCATTATATGCGCCATACAGGTAATAATATTTATCAATGGGGGTAAACCATTTTTAATAAATAGTGAGTTAAGGTTAGCAAACTGAGATGTGCATTTGAGTCATAGGCCAAACCCCTAAATAGGCCTCGAATAGAAGTGACACATATAAAAGCATAAAATCATAGAAAATTAAAAATGAAAACGTTTTTGTAGTAAACCTTAGTTACCTCTAGAAACCCAATAGGGGACTACGGTAACCTTATCTGAAAATTATGTCAGAAGATACTGTTGTGTTAATTTCAGTTAATTGGAGTGATTAACCAAAAGTTAACTGAGTAGTTAACTATAGTTAACTGGGGTAAAGTGAAATGTGGCGGAAATCGTTAAAAATGATAAGTGTTATAGTTCTACTCCATGTTTTATCAATAGTAAAGTATATGTATAAATCATTATTTTATGATTATTCTTTTGCCCCCAGACATGGTATTTTAATTTTTCAATGAGGGAACATTCGTATAAATAGTGAATCAAAGTTCAAACAGCTTAAGATGTGCATTTGAGTCCTTGGTCAAGGTGGAAGGAAAGTCCACCAGTGAGAGAGAGAGAGAGAGAGAGTAAGATAGAGAATGAATCTAGGACACAACCAGAGAATCACTAGAGAGCGGACGGCAATTGATTGGCGATTAAATTAATGGGCGGAGTAAACGTAATTTAAGACTGAAGAATACTTTCATTGTTAAATTTAAAAAAATGAATTCAGGGTCAAGCGAAGGTTCGGGTCAATATTTATATATAATTAACCCTGACACTTGCTCCCTTTTTCCACAGTATTATTCATGAAACGAAAAAATGTGGAAATTTTTTAGAATGAATTAAGAACCGTTTTCCCCCTTTTTTTTATAGTTAACTACAGAAGGGTTGAATGTAGCTAATCATTTATTCAGAATTTTCGATATTATCTACTTTTAAACTTATGTATTAATGATATTAACTGTAGATAATACAGTATAGTAGCAAACTATAGTTTTTAACTGTAGTATTTAAAAGTGGGTAATTATTTGCAGTTATAACGTTAGTTTACCCATAGTTAACTAAAAGTTAACTGTAATAGTTAACCATGAAATTTAAAACCGTTTTTAAACCATTTAATAGTTATTTATTAGTTTAACGTGCTATACCTTATAAATCTTCAAAAAAAAAAAAACAACACAATTTACCCTCATAACCCTTCTGTTTTCTTTTTGATTAATTGTTGTAACTATCTGTAGGTTTCTTACTAAATGTTTTTAAGAACAGAGAAACCGAAAAATATCGGGGTTTACCATCATTTAAAAAATCTTGAAAAAACACCTAATTACCCTTCTTTTCTCAATTGTTTTGGTTTTGTAGTGAACTATAGTTAAAATGTAGGGGTTTAAAGGTAGTCTTTAATTTAACCGTAATTTTCTATTTTTGTTTACTTAATTTTACTTTTGTTAACGATAGTTTACTTTAGATAATATAAACTATCGTTAACAAAACTATAGTAGTAAACGATAGTTAACGTAGTATTAATTTTTTTTGTTTGTTTTGGGTTGCCCTTTTAAGTACTACTTTAAACCCTATTTTTTTTACTACTATATTTATTTTATCAAAAGTAAACTAAATACAATAAACATGTGGGAAAAACCGATATTTAAACGGGGTTTAGTATTTAAATTTAGTGGTTAATCATTTGGGCATTATACCCTTGGGTTAAACGTTTATTTAATTATAGTTCAGTAAACACCCCCCTCGCCGGGGGGTCCCCAAGGGGATAAACCCAAAATGTTTCAAGTTATCCATGTTTTTCGAGGGGCCCCCAAAAAAATTGCCCAAATTTCCCCAAAAAAACAAAAGTGTCACGGGGAAACCCGTTTGAAAGGGGTAAAGGGTTGATGCGAAATTTAAATAAAAAACTTGTGACATTTGCAAAAACAAACTTTATTACAAACGTTATTTTTGTTTAGACTTTCAATATGGGACAGGAAAAGGGCCCGTTACCGGCGACATAACCAAAAAAACAAACCCCAACCCAACCCTTTTACAATTTTTTACAAATTTATTTACAAAAGATATTATTAAAAAGGAATAATATGAGAAGAAAAAAAAAAAAAAAGTTCATTTATTCTAGATAAAAAAATTCTTATATTTCCTTTTCTACACTGAGTACACATTTTTTTAATTTAATTGTAAAACTTTAAGTAGCACAAAAAAAAACAATCTAAAAATTTAAAGGCCCCCTTTAAAAAAACCCGTAAATACTTTTGATTCCGTTTTTGGGGCCCTCCCCCTTGGGTTTGGTTAGGTGATTCCCAATCCTGAGCTGATTTCCCAGGGGGGAAATAAAAAAAATTTCATCGTTTTTTGGGGTTTTGGAAAAACGGCAAACCCCCAGGGGGACAAAAAGCTCCGCGCTGGGAATATCAAATCCAACCCCCCCCGGGAGTGAAGAAAAAGTGAACCTCGGGAAATTGTTTTTCCGGGTTTTTGACATCACGGGGAAAAAAATGTCGGGCCCGGAAAAGCTAAAATTTTAAAAATTTAGGGTAAGAAAAAATACAAACAAATAAGTCAGGCCCAAAATAAAAATGCTCCCCTTTTGGGTAAAAAACCCATCCCTCCAAAAAAACCCTCCCCCCTAAATAGAATAGGGTTGCTATTTATAAAAAAACCCTATGTGCTCTTTTTTAATTCAGCCTCACATGATTAAAAAACGTCACTATTTTCCACTTATTACAAAAATTAAAAAATTTAAAAAAGACAAAATTTTTAAAAGTAGGGAAAAAATATGAAAGTAATGATGAAACATTATAACCCCGGAAAATGATAAATTCTAGCTATTATTTAAAATACAAATTAACAAAATTCAATTTTTAAATCAAACGTTTTTATGATGGGTTTTGGCATCCTTTAAATACAAATTCTAATGCCCAAAAACCCAAAAAAAACGGGGGAAATTTTAAATTTTAAATGTGCTAAAAAATTTTGGCCCCCAAAATTTACAAATTCCAAAAATATAAAAATGGTACTAAAACTTGCCTTTATAAGATTTATACAAAACAATACAAAATGCATTTAAGGGGTTTTTCCATAATAACAAAAAAATTTTTTTGGGGGACAAATTTTTTGGAAAAAAAGTATCTTTATAAATATCATTTTAAAAAAATTTTCCAGTAAAATCAACCCATTTTATAAAAAAAATTTTAGATTCCTCTTTTAAATAATTTCAAAAGTCTAAAAAATTTAAAATAATTATCCAAAACATACCGAAAACCCAAAATCAGGTGCCGAAAAAAAGAAAAAATTTTAAAAAATTTTCTGTTAGGAAAAAAAATTTTACCAAATAAAAATCGAAAGGGCAAAAATCAAAAAAAAACTAACAAAAAATTTTTCCCTCAAACAAATAAATTTTAGCAAAAAATAATTCAGACAAAATTTTGCTTTTAAAGTCTTTCTAAGGGGTTTGGGTGCGCAAGGGCAATATCATCAGTCTATTTTAAAGGAAAGTCCCGCCAAATATAAATTTCAGGGGTTTCCGGCTAAGCCGGGGACTCCGCCCTTTTGTGTTTCCCCCCCGGGATTCACGAATAGGGGAATCTAACAAAACCTTTTTGGCGCGAATTTAAATGAAAATTTTTGGGCCCCATTAAAAGGGGTTTTGGGGAAAAAAAACATAATTTTTAATAAAGTTTATAAAATAAACTTTTTTTTTTAACTGAACAAAATTTTAATTTGAAATTTAAAATTGGGAAAATTTTAAAGGGTTAAAAATACAGAAAAACTGATTTTTTTTATTTAAATTCGTGAGATCACATTTCCCCTCAAAACTCAAAATTTCCAAAAAGATATGCAATACCTGCTTTTTAAAATTAAAACAAAAAATAAAAAGGGCCCCCGTATGTAAATTTTGTGAACCCCCAAGGTTTTCCCCCCCCCTTAAAAAAAAATTTATAATTTTTTTTTAAATGAAAAAAAAAATGCCCATACTTGAAAATCCCAAATAAAACCCAACAAAAAAAAAAAAAAAAAAAAAAAAAAAAACCGGGGGGGCCCCAAAATTGTAAAACCATAAAATAAAAAACCCCCAAAAACCCCTGTCTACACTCTACTCAAAAAATCTGAAACCCTACATTTTCTCTACCAAAAAGGAATTGCTCTAATATGATCCATATGGCTGAAAAATTGGCCAAAGGGCCCATCTCATCACCCGGGGGGAATTGCTATTTTCCGTTTTATTAAAAAAATTAGGGGCCCTGTTTATCGGTCTCTAAAAACAAATCTTTACCGAAAAAACCCGGGTAAAACCTTAGCTATGCCCCTACTATCGCAAACACCCCTTCCCCCTCAAATCACTACAGTACTTTTGCCCCCTGGGTAAAATTTTCTCTACCCTACGCTACAGGTAATTTTCCCCATCACTTTCCTGAAGCAATACTGACCAAAAAAACCCCAAAAAAAAAAGGAATCTTACTCTCAATAAAAAAGTTTGATCTAAATCGGGCCAACTTAAAAAATAGGCGGACCCTTTAAAGCTCCCTTAAAAGGGTCGGGGGGAAAGCCTTTTTTTTTTGCCCTTTAACCCCACTCTACAAGATTTGGCTGCCCTTTTTTGGGTCAAATCTGTGAGGGGAATGCCAATGGCCCCCGAAAAATTTGAGATAAACTTAAAAAAAAATCAAAAAAAATACACAAAAAAAAATATCTGTCAATACCTTTGGAAATTGCCCAAAAAATTTACTATTTCCCTTTTTAAATGCTAGGGGAAACTCGGATTTCCCTCTACATCTTTGAAAGTTTCTGTACCCTGCCTTTTTTGGGACACAAAACTTATCCTTTTCTACTTACTCAAAAAACTCATCACTTTTTTAGGATCTAATCTGTCATAATCTCTTGACCTTTCTACAATACCCTGCCCCAAACCCTTTTTAAAAACCCCCCTTATTGGTATAGATTTTACTATCGCCCTTTCCTTTCCCCTTACTTTTTTCAGCATGTTTTGGTAAAAAATTTTAAAAATTTTCCGGGCTACATCTACCCTGTAATCTAGTTATTTACTACACTACTACACGAAAGGCCCCTTTCCAAATTTGTAACAACATTTTTTATGTTTCGTAGGTAACAAAGCCCAAATTCCCTAACCGTTTAAAACCCCTATCTCAAACCCCTTCCATTTTTAATATTTTCCTTGTATTAACACTATTTTTTTGCAAAAATTTTGCTGAGAAATCTTAAACGTATCCTCCAATTTTTGCAAATCCAAAACATACGGGGGTAAGGGGTTTTTAACCTATCATTTTCCCCCGTCTTACCACCCCCATAACTCTCTTGGGCCCCCCTTATCGGTCCACGGATTGTTCTACCATAAAAAATCAAAGGGAGAAAAAACCCCAAAATTTTCTTGGGGAAATTTAAACGGTAGCAAACAACAAGAATTCAATTATCCAATCCGGGGTCTCTCACTACACATACGCTTAAAAACATCTTTGCTTTAAAAAATACCGTAAATTCTCTACTAAACCGTTACACATGGGGTGATAGGGTTTGGGGGGGTAGTTAACTGCCTTAAGGGCCAAAAACCCACTTACTTTTTGCCATAAGTTTGACGTAAACTGGGGACCACAACCCAACATTTCCTCTGCACTCCCCAATCTACTATACAATTTTACTAATTCCTCTCTATCTCTTTGTTTTAAAAAGGGAAATCCCATAGTTCTGGAAAATCTAATTTCAATCACCCTAGTCAAAATTTTTCCTTTTTCCTATCAGTCATAGGTTTTATCGGGCCAAAGATTCGACGGGCCCAAAAATTTTTTAAACGGGGGTTATCAATCAAAGGTTTTTTCCCCAACGGAACTTTACTTTCTCACCCTTAGCTATAGTACGTTGACAAAAACTACAGACTGACAGTTTCCTCCCAAACCCCGCCTTACCCGGGGGCCCGTAAAAATTCCCCCTAATACCCCATCACTATTTTCCTTATACCTAAAAGGCCCACAGTAACAATCAGTGCAAAATTTTTATCACATTTTTTCTAAGACCCTTTAGGTACAATAAAATGTCCTTTCTTTTTTTAAATTCTTGGGCGGGATACTCTTATTAAAATCTATTCCTTATCTCAAAAACCAACTGGGAAACCCTTTTCCTCTACATGCTTTTAAACGTACCCCCCCCCAGCCTTTTTTCTACAAAAAAATCTAAAGTCTTCTTTCGTTGCTTTTTTTAAGAATTCCCCCTCAGATACATTAAAAAACTGAGACGGAAAACCCTTTAAACTTTACTTTCTTCTTTAAATTTTGGGTTGCGCCCAGTTTTTCCCAACTGTGCCCCTAAACACTTAAAATTTAGGTTCTTACTCACCCCCCCACATTACCCAAATTTAAAAAATCATTGGTAGGATTATCTACAAACCCAAAGCCTCCTGTACCCTTTTAAATACGAAAAATCAATAAACTATTCTAGTCCTCTAGCCTTGTTAAATCCCCTCAAGTACTTTCATCTACGTGTTTTTTTAAAAACTGACTTTCCTTTTTACTAATTTCCCCCTTTCACATCACCCAAAAGAAACCTTATCCCGCATGCCCCATTACATCCCTACCATTACAAATAAAAGGGTTTTGTAGGGCTGTACTTACATAACCAATACCCCAACTCCTCTAATCAATTAGTTCCCATAAAACTATTTCCATCTCTGACCTACTTCACTTATCCCATCCCCAAAACTCTAAATTTTTTCCCTCTACCTTTCCCAATCGGTCCCCGGCCCCTTTTCCTCTATTTTTATTTTCCTTACTTTTCTTTCCCCCTTACTACTTTCCTGTTCCCTCTATTCTAACTCTGCTGCGCCCTTAGCACTATTAAAAACCCCCCCGTACTTTTCCCCCCTACCTTTAAAATTTACTATGCCCTATTCGACCCCCACTTTTACATTAAATTAACCCCCAAAGGGGTTGATAACCTCTCCCCTATTAGCCAAAATTGGACTACCCCTTTACTAGTGCCACTTACGACTAAAGGTACTGTCTCTGAGGTTTTTCTTTTGGTTTATAGCTCCGGCCTTTTTGGTTCGTTCACGACATACTTGGGACCTCCACGGTCTTTGCAAACAAAACGGGTCTTCGCTACAAAACCTTTGCTTTAAATAACCTTTTCTACAAATTTTTGGTATGTTCTTATTAAATAATCTAAAAATTTTCCCTAAGAATTTAAAAACAACAATCCTTCGTACGTTTTCTCACCTTCTCAACTAAGCCAACCTCTAAAAATTACTTATTTCCTTTTGGGTAAAAAAAAACAAAGGTCTATTATCACGAGGCCCCCTTTTAAATTCTAAACTTTTTTTTTTATAAGGGCCCTCGTCATTTAGTTCAATGAACCCTAGCAAACGGGGTTTTTATTTTTATCAAAACCTTCCCATTTCCAACGAAACCTAAACAAAAAAATCTCTTGCCTTTCCCTTTAGAAGGAAAGGTAAGTTAAGTGACCAATCCTTTTTATCCCAAACCGCCCAAAGCGTACGTTTTGTCCCCATTCAAATTCGCATCCATGGAATCAATTTTTGCATCAAAAGGGGGAAAATCTTAAACCCTTTTCCCTTTTTTTTAAACACTTTTTAAGTCGTCCCTTAAAAATTATGCTCTGTTTCTAATTTCCCCCACCCTTTTGCTTTTTCCTTCTCTTTTTTAATTTCCCAGCCCAACCTTAACTTTTCCTTTTCCATTTCTAAATTATCCTTTTTTAGCTGTACACCTAAATTAAATTTTAAAATTCCCTCTTTTTCCCTTCCTTTCAACCTAGATTCAACCTAACTTTCCCTATCTGCTTTAATCTACTTTTTTGGGTTCTTTCTCTTAATCTCTCTGCTTCTAAAAATACTTTGTTTTTTTATTTTCTTCTTTCCTTTTTGTAACCAGGGCCTAATTAACCTATCTTTCCTTTCTTCTAATTTACTATTTCTTTTTATCCGTTCCCTGCCTGCTCTTCTTAACAAAGTTACGTAACCCCCTCTCCTTCATAACCCAACTCCCTTTCCTACCTTCTTAACTCTAATACACTAGTTTAGGGGTTCACTACGTTTTAAAACCCAAAATAACACTACCAATACAAACTACTAAACAACCCCGGACACTAAAAAAAAACCCCGTGGGGAAAAATTTGACTACTTATTTACAACCCAAGGTTCTACGTTACCCCCTTTAAAACCCCAAAAAAAAGTACTATACACTACCCTATATAAAACCCCAAAAAGTCCCCCACTAAAATTAAACACTAAATTGGGGCAACCCCGTACTATGGTCAATCAAGGTTGCACTAGGGACAAATCAAAGTGTACCCGTGACAGTAGGCCCGTAACAAAACCCCAGCCTACAAAAACAATCAACTGTAACTGGGTTGTTAAAACCCCTTTTGTGTAACAAAAAAAAACAAATATAAACAAAGTTTTTTATCCCCAAAATCAGGGATAGGGTTTTAACACAAAAGGTTAAAACAAATAAAACTTAAAAGTGGTTTTAAAAAATAATTCCAAAATAAACCAAACTTTTCTTTTAAAAACCCAAAAATTAAAAAAAGTACTAGTTTGTATAAAAAGTACACATACCAAAAAAGGACACTGGGGGGGAAATAGGGCAAAGCCCCCAAAAAAAAAGTGAGTAGGATAACTCTCCTTGTCAAGGGCGGTCACCCCCCCACCAGATATATGGTCTTTTAAACATAGAGTGACACAAAAAAAACCCCCAAAAAAAAATAAAAAGGGAAAGAACCACCCCCGAATCCAAATTAATAAACCAAAAATGCTTCAGTCGTTTACCCCTAAAAACTGGTTTTGCCCGAAGCCCAGGAAACTGTCTTTTCTGTTGGGTGCCCTCACTCTGAAAAATGAATAAAACATTTTAAAGTTTTACCATAGAAAAAAAAACAAAAGGGGAAACTTTTCAATTTTTTGCTGCAGTTAAATGGGGGTTAAAAATTTTTTGAAAGCTATGTGTCTGGTCGACCAATCCCCCTTCTTTACCCCTTGGACAGGAAAAAGGCCTTTCCCGGGGACAGGAAACCCTCAAACAAAACAACACCCTTTACAATTTTACAAATTTTTTTTACAAAAGATGATTATTTAAAAATGAAAAGAATGAAAAAAAAAAAAAAGAAAATTTTAGTACTCTAGATCAAAAAATTCTTATTTTATTTTACCCCCACGTGACAAATTTTTTAATTTAAAATTTTGAACTTAAGTTTGCCCAAACAAAAAATATTCAAAATTCATTTTCCCCCTTTAAAAAAACCTTTTAATTCGTTGATTGCCCTGTGGTCCCCATGGTGGTAGGTGAAATTTAAAACCTGAGCTGACTTCAGAAAGGGTAACAAAAATCACGTCTTTGCGGGGTTTCGACAACCAAAAGGGGCGAAAACTTGCGTGGGGAAAATCAATCCAGGCGAGTGAAACAAGTGAAACCCCGGGGTTTGGGACTTTGGGGGGTGACTCAAACCCGGGAAAAAACGTTGGGGGAAGAAGCTAAAAAAATATAAAAAATATGGTTTAAAAAACCATACAAAACAAAAAAGTCTGGGGAAAAAAACTGCTCCCTTTTGGGAAAAAATACCTCCCTAGGGTCCCCTTAAAAAGTACGTGCTATTTACCAAAAAATATGTTTCTTAATAATTTTGACGTCACAAAGATTAAAATACGTCACTATTACTTTCCCTTATTTCAAAAATATTACTTAAAAAACTAAAATTAAAGTATGAAAAAAATATTAAAAAATATGAAGGGAAAAAATTATAGATACGGAAATGATTTAAAATGCAGCTATATTTTCAATACAAATTTAAAAAAATTTAAATTTAAACAAACCCTTTATGGTTTTGGGATCCAATAATTCCCAATTCCAACACTACAAAGGACTTAATTTAAAGGGGCTATAGATGGCACACAATTCAAATTTCCAAAAATATATACCTGGACTAGACTTTCCATTAAATTTATCATTTAAAAAAAAATGCAAATCTGGCTTCCTAAAACGAAATTTTGACATAAATTTTTGAAAAAATTTCTTTTTAAATATCATGTTAAAAATTTCAGTATAAATCTAACATCTTTTATAAACGAACTTAGACTCCTCTTTTTAAAAATTTACAAAAGTTTTTGAAAATTTAAAAAATTATCCCCCCAAATACCGAAAAAAACCAAAATCAATTTTGCCCCAAAAGAAATTTACAAATTTTAAAGAAAAAAAAAATTTACCCAAAAAAAAATCGTAAAACCCCAAAATTTATACAAAATCTAATAAATAAAATTTTTTTGCCCCGAAACGGGGCATAAATTTTTAGCAAGAAAATTTCGACATAGAGCGTCTTTTAAAAATCGTTTTAAAGGGGGTGGCGCAAAGGGTATCTAGTTTCCCGTTAAATTTAAAGGGTAATGTCCCCCCCCAAAAACAAAATTTCCCTGGGGTTCACGGGGGTAGCCCCTGGACTCCCAAATATTTTTGTTTCCACGGGATTCACGATATAGCCGGGGGAACTAAAATACTTTGGCGCGAATTTAAATTTACCCAAATTTTAGGGGCCCCTTTTTTGGGTTTTGGGTAAAAAACCCTAATTTTCTGAAGGTTTTTAAAATAAAACAACTTTCTTATTGAACGAATTTAATGAAATTTTTCATGAAATTTAAATTATGAAAAAACCCGGGGAAAAACATTTGGAAGGGGATTTTTTTGCGTGAGATCTGAAAATTTAACCCCAATAACTCAAAAAATTTTCAAAAAGAGGGTGCAAACCCGATTTACACTACAGAAAAAAGGCCCCTTGCCAAATTTTTTGACAATATTTAATTTTTTAAATGGCCCTTTGGGGAAAGAAAACAACTAAGACTTTTTTTTATTTTTTCATCAAAAAAGTTTCATATCATAAATTTTCGTCTCAATTTTATGAAAAAGGCATATTATTTCCTTCATTTGAAAGCAAAAACCAAAAAATGGGTGATTAAAAAACTAAAATCTCATAATATCCTTTCGATTCCGCAGAAAAGAGCTTTTTTAATTTTAAAAAATAATTGGGTCGGAATTTTAAACAATAAAAACTTTTTTTTAAGCTTTTATTAATAATTAATATCATCATAAGATCAAATATACCGACAAACAAACATTTAATATAGTCTGGGAATAGACTATGCAATTCTCACGGTGTGTGAAAATGTTTAATTAACCGACACATTCTGACCGCCGAAGGTGTGAAAAATTTTGACACCTCTGCTCGAGTTAGCCAGAAGCAACAAAGAGTAAATTAATACACAGGGACCAGGTGTCATGTTCGAGCGATCGAGTTATCGATGCTCGACCCAGCCATGGTAATATCACATAGAAAATAGAAGGAAATCGGCCGGGACCACATGAATTGCTCGAGCGAGCCCGGGTGCTCGAGTCATCGATGCTCGAGCGAGCGGTGTTTCACTCTAACTGTAATAGTTAACCATGAAATTTAAAACTATTTAAACAAGCATGTGTAATAGTTATTTATTAGTTTAACGTCTTTTACCTTATAAAATCTTCAAAAGAAACCCATTTACCCTAATTTATCCCAGGATTTTCATAATGGATACTAGATCAATTTTTGTAATTATCTGTAGGTTTCTTACTAGAAACTTTTCAACAAAAGAGACACCCGAAAAAATATCGGGTTTACCATCATTTACCCTAAAATATCTTGAGAAAAACCCTAATTACCCTCATTTACTCTTTTTTTTTTTGGTTTAGTAGTTAACTATGGTAATTATAGGTGTTAAAGGTAGTCTTTACTTAACCGGAATTTTCTATGTAATTTACTTTAATATACTTTTGTTAATGATAGTTAACATTAAATAATAATAGACAAATCTAAAATTGACGATTTAAATGATTAAAATAACTGAATGTCTTTATAGAGAGATGGATGATTTGAAAGAAGAATGTCTAATGGAAGCGATGGAGGAGAATAAGAATTTCGTAGATGCCTATCGGAAGTACGTGGATATCGATGATTTTTTAAGAAGGGAAGATAAGGTATATGCTCGTGGTACCACGGTTGAAGCTATGGACCAAAAAGTATTCTTAAACTTTACATCCGATCTTGACGGCTGTGTTGTTGAACTTAGCAAATGGAACGGTATATTGTTTCCAGTGAACCATTTAACTGTGCTTTATCAGAATCGTGTACGCCTTGTGAAATCTTTGCTACGGAAGCATGTTAACCTTACGAGATATACCGGCGAACAAATGACGGTATTTAACAACTGCCTTAGTTTCCAGCTGTTTTATGAGAGAGGCTGGGATGCATGGCTAGCTTTGATCCCACATGCGGAATGCCGATGCAGAGGTCTCAGGAAGGAAGCAATACGAGATATATCTGTTGAGTATTTCAAGGCTGTACGTGGTAATTTTAAAGGACGACTAATATCAGCGAGAGACCTTGTCAGTCGAACATTGATGAAAAACGATGTGACTGATGTTAGTAAAATGTTCGTCTTGCCTGATGATAGTGAATTGATTATGAAGGAGTTTCAATCTGCTGTTGAAGCTACAACAGTCGATGAACGGTTTGAAGTTATAAGCTTCTGTTTTCGTTTCGGGGAGAAGGCGAGAGACGGGGTGTCTTTGACTGAGTTTGATAAGAAATTTATTCGAAAGATTACTGTACACTGTGCTGTCAACATTTCCTCGGATGTTATGGACTTGATGTGGTCCATTGCAGGAGTGCAGTCTGTTGTAGGGAACCGAGGTGTTTTAAATACTTGTCTATCGTTTGGTGACTGTGTTTGCTTTCAAAGTAATGTGGATAATCGTCTAATGGACGTGACACCTGAACTTCGGAGAATCTGCTACCAGCCCGATAAGGTACGCTTCGTACAGATGTACGCAGACATTCCGCACAGAAGACCGGATACCCGGTTCCACCCAGTGTCAGGAAGCATTGCAGTGGGGATGGTTTATCCACATAAGAGCGCCGATGCATTTGAAAGAGATGCTGTCAAGTACATATCTTTATTAAACAGCAACTTTCAGCTCCTTAAAAGAGGCACATGTCGCACAGAGTTTGTTGTTGAAGTGGTTGAGTTCCATAGAGCTATAAAATGTTCCGACTGTTTGGATATGGATAAGCTGCATACACTACTGGAAAATAAACCAATGCTTGCTCCTTTCCCGCTTGGTACACTGTTGGCAGTAAAAGCAGTAGGTCCTTGGATATGCAACTATCTGTAAGCCTTATTTGAGAAGTTTTCAAGGACATGCAACGTGGAAGCCGTGTGGAAAGCTTTCCAACTGGAAGTCCAGCAGAGAAGCTATTATGGGGCCATCCCTTATGTTTCCAGAGCCATAGATATTCTGTAAATCTTGGACCCGGGCAGCTGACTCCAAGTAGAAGCCTTACCGATGAGAATGGATTTCTCTCTTTGAACAGGTGGAGCGCATGTATGGCTACAGAAGAGAGCCTTCCACCATGTCATATCTGGGGTTCATCAGAACGTCTACAGAGCAAGATACAACGAACAGCAGGAATACATGACGTATTAAACAGTGCACCACATGTGTTGGGACGTAGACTAATGCATGCTTTAATACAAGACTTTTTCGTGTCATCTAATGTTGGAACTGTCATAACGTTGGAGGATTTAAGCGGGACCTGTTTAGTAAAAACCGCCACTCGTTTTCGTGTCTTCGGAACTGTACCATTCCAGGGACTGGTAAGTCTGATAAGAAAGGAAAGAAGAGTTCCTAACTCAATGGCGTTCGGAGTTCTGTGTAAGGTCTTGGAGAAATCACGTCATGGATTGTCAGATATACTTAGGCAGTTTTACAGGAAGTAAGAATAAAAAACTTCCCGGCGATCCAGGTGTATGATAATCATGGTAATGGAATGTTGCATTGGAATTGGAGGAATGGTCTTTGGAAAGTTGTCGACACCGAGCTGGATCAAGTCAGTACTATGATATCACCAGATTTCCTTACAAGTATGGTTGTAGCCGAATTAGAAGTACGACAGTTGGTTCATGTTAGCAAATTGAAGTCAGGATCCTGTAAATGCTTTCCATGGGTGTCTGCATGTGTCCGTAAGCTGGCAAATGAAAATCTTGACGACACTCAACTGGCTCTAGTCATGTGTTTTATTTCCTGCATCGGACTATTGACGAATGGCTGGTACGTCGACTTTAGCAATATGGAGAAATTGTTGCAAGAATTGCCAAAGAAGCATCTACAGGCCTGGCTGAAAGATTTAGAGATACAAAGTAAATTGTTGCATTCTGACAAATTCAACAAATTCCCACTGTACAGACGGCACAGGTCAATTTCAACAGAACTGAAATTTGAAACAGGGACTCCCACTCAACCAACTCATCACGTGTCAAATCCGGAAGACATCCAAGTGGACGTTGCATGTATGAACCGTATATCAGAAGCAGATGAAAGTCAGAGTATAAATGTCACATGCAGACAGCCTTCATGTATGGCTATAGTTCCTGGAGAGAAGAGAAAGTGGACAGGAGACGAACTTGAAATGTTACATGAGATCGCACAAGAGAAAAGGAATGGAAATGGACGAAAAGTGTCGTATGAAGATTACAAGCGGAAGTGTTTGGAGCAAACGTATTCCTTTTAGAACGAAAGGGCTATAATTGTAAGTTAAGTAGGATGTGATAGAAGAAGGGTTCTAGCGTCTAAACTGAAGGACAATCAGATAAATTACACTAGCCTCTGATCTAAAGGACACTCAGAATAATGAAACTAGCCTTTTATTTCAATTTAATTAGCCTCTGAACTAAGTGAAAATCAGATGAAATCTCATGTTGCAAATAAGAGCACCTGAACCAAAGGAGAATCAGAAGAATTTTATTAGCCTCTGATCTGAAGGACACTCAGATTAATGTAACTAGCCATTTACGTGAATTTAATTAGCCTTTGAACTAAGTGACACTCAGAATAAATTTCATAGTGCAAATAAAAGCATCTCAACGGAAGGTGAATCAGAAAATTTAACTAGCCTCTGATCTAAAGGACACTCAGATTAATTAAAGTTAATACTGAAGAGATAGTAAGTTGCCTCTAAAGTCACAGGCACTCATGTTAAATATCATAATTGCAATAGGCGCCTTTTAACTCACTGACACTCTGAATGTTATGAAAAGTGAATAATGACTCTGCGAACTCGTGAACATAAATGTTATTTTTAAGGATTCACAACTTTGTTTGAAATTAAAGCAAAACCTGGCGACACTGAGTTGGGTGGCGACCAATGAAACCCCTTCCTCCGCGAAGGTAATACCGGCAATATATGTAAGTCCGGGGGGACCAGGTGCCTGTGCAATTACTTCGAAAAGTTACATGTGTGTGAAACCATAAAATTTAAAACCGTTCAAACAAGCATGTGTAGTAGTGCAATAGTTAGCGTGACAAATGATCGGCTGTGGGTTTCCTACCATACAGTTTGGGGAAGAACAGGGAAAACCGAAAAGAAAATTTAACTTCCGCTACATCCGGTTGAATATGGCCATTTACCCTTTTTTGGGAGGGTTTTGGGGGTTTGTTTGTAAGTATCCAGACGTGTTACAAGTGATTGGTTGTGGGTTTGCTATAATACAGGTTGGGAACAATAGGAAACCCGGAAAAAAATTGATCTTCCTCTACTTCCGGTAGAAATATGGTCATTAACCCCTTTTTTGAGGGTTTTTGAGGGTTTTGGGGGTTTGTAGGTATCCAGACGCGTGACAAATGATCGGCTGTGGGTTTCCTACCATACAGTTTGGGAAGAACAGAAAACCCGAAAAGAAATTGAACTTCCGCTACATCCGGTTGATATATTGCCATTTACCCTTTTTTGGGAGGGTTTTGTGGGTTTGTTTTTAAGTATCCAGACGTGTTACAAGTGATTGGTTGTTGGTTTCCTATAATACAGGTTGGGAATAATAGGAAACCCGGAAAAAAATTGATCTTCCTCTACTTCCGGTAGAAATATGGCCATTAACCCCGTTTCTGAGGGTTTTTGGAGGTTTGTAGGTATCCGGACGCGTGACAAATGATCGGCTGTGGGTTTCCTACCATACAGTTTGGGAAGAACAGAAAACCCGAAAAGAAATTGATCTTCCACTGCATCCGGTTGAAATATGGCCATTTACCCTTTTTTGGGAGGGGTTTGTTTGTAAGTATCCAGACGTGTTTCAAGTGATTGGTTGTGGGTTTGCTATAATACAGGTTGGGAACAATAGGAAACCCGGAAAAAAAATGATCTTCCTTTACTTCCGGTAGAAATATGGCCATTAACCCCTTTTTTGAGGGTTTTTGAGGGTTTTGGGGGTTTGTAGGTATCTGGACGTGTGACAAATGATCGGCTGTGGGTTTCCTATCATACAGTTTGGGAAGAACAGAAAACCCGAAAAGAAATTGAACTTCCGCTACATCCGGGTTAGGGTTAGGGTATTAGGTTTGTACGATGCACCTTTTGAAAAGATGCACCTCCTGCACCTATTGAACTTTATACTATGACATTTTTTAAAGTTCATATTTTAGACGTATTTCAATGTTCAAAGTCATGATGATAAATTGATCGATTGACTGATGCAGTGATGAATAAGTTCTCTTACCTTGAAAATCATTATAAATAAATGATTGATTGACTGATGCAGTGATGACTAACTTTTCCAACCTTGAAAGTCATGATGACTAAATTATAGATTGACTGATGTAGTGATGTCTAACTTTTCCAACACTGAAAGTCTTGATGAGTGAATGACTGATTGACTGATGATGTGATGAATAAGTTTTCTTTCCTTGAAAAGCATGATGTCTAAATGATTGATTGACTGATGCAGTGATGACTAAATGTTCCAACTTTGAAAGTCATGATGACTAAATGATAGATGGACTGATGCAGTGATGACTTACTTTTCCAACCTTGTAAGTCTTGATGAGTGAATGACTGATTGACTGATGAAGTGATGAATACGTTTTTCATCGTTAAAAGTACTGGTGACTAAGTGACTGATTGACTTATGAAGTGATGTCTAAATTGTTAACGTTGAAAGTACTGATTACTAAGTGACTGATTGACTGATGAAGTGATGAATAAATTTTTCAAATTTCATCACCCTAGATGACCTAATTAACAAGTTGATCCTACTGTTTCAAGTCAATTATTGCTTGAGATATGACATTTTGAACCGGAAGTGATATCGGAAAACGAATGACACCATCGAATTTGGCCATTTGACATTTGTTCTTGAAAAAAAAAATTCATCACCCTAGATGACCTAATTAACAAGTTGTTCCTACATTTTCAAGTCAATTATTGCATGAGATATGAGATTTCGAACCGGAAGTGATACAGAAAAATGAATGACACCATCGAATTTGGACACTTGACATTTGTTCTTGAAAAAAAATTTTCATGACCCTAGATGACCTAATAAACAAGTTGATCCTACTTTTAAAAGTCAATTATTGCTTGAGATATTACATTTTGAACCGGAAGTGATATCGAAAAATGAATGACACCATCGAATTTTACCATTTGACATTTGTACTTGAAAAAAAATATTCATGACCCTGGATGACTAATTAACAAGTTGATCCTACTTTTAAAAGTCAATTATTGCTTGAGATATGACATTTTGAATCGGAAGTGATATCGAAAAATGAATGACACCATCGAATTTGGCCATTTGACATTTGTTCTTGAAAAAAAATATTCATGACCCTAGATGACCTAATTAACAAGTTGATCCTACTTTTAAAAGTCAATTATTGCTTGAGATATGACATTTTGAACCGGAAGGGATATTGAAAAATGAATGAACCATCGAATTTGGCCAGTTCACATTTGTTCTTGAAAAAAAATTTTCTTCACCGTAGAAAACCTAATTAACAAGTTGATCCTACTTTTAAAAGTCAATTCTTGCTTGAGATATGACATTTCAAACCGGAAGTGATATCGAAAACTGAATGACACCATCGAATTTGGCTACTTGACATTTGTTCTTGAAAAAAAATTTTCATGACCCTAGATGACCTAATAAACAAGATGATCCTACTTTTAAAAGTTAATTATTGCTTGAGATATGACACTTCGAACCGGAAGTGATATCGAAAAATGAATGACACCATCGAATTTGACCATTTTACATTTGTTCTTGAAAAAAAATATTCATCACCCTAGATGACCTAATTAACAAGATGATCCTACTTTTAAAAGTCGATTATTGCTTGAGATATGACATTTCGAACCGGAAGTGATATCGAAAAAGGAATGACACCATCGAATTTGGCCAGTTCACATTTGTTCTTGAAAAAAAATTTCATGACCCTAGATGACCTAATTAACAAGTTGATCATACTTTTAAAAGTCAAATATTGCTTGAGATATTAGGGTTAGGGTTTAGGGTTAGGGTTAGGGTTAGGGTTAGGGTCCGCGTTATCCCGTATAGAGGCCCTCGAGTTTCCTATACAAAGACCAGGCCTTTAACGTAAAATCCCATATAGTGGCTTGCGGTCCCATATAGTGGCTTGCACACAGGGTTAGGGTTAGGGTTAGGGTTAGGGTTAGGAACATGCTGCACAGTGGCCTCCCATATGGGGGCTCCACAGCTATACAGTGGATCTGATTTTTTTTGTGCTTTGGGGGCTCCACGTTTATACTGTGGCTCTGGAATGTAATACCTGGGCTCTGAAAAACAACGGGAATTGCTGCATAGAGGCTCTCACTAAGCCAGAGTGGCTCTCAAAAGGCCCTTTTTTCAAGGGCGTGCCCTGGGCGACCCTTGACCTTGACCTTGATGAAACCTTTGCCAAAAAATTCAGTGGGCCTTATGGAACAACTTTTCCATTTGGACCTTCGTGATCAGACCGCAGACTAAAAAGTTGCAAAATTTTTCTAACCCATGTTAGGCTTAAGAGGATTATGTTACAAAGTGGCTCTTTGGATTGAAAAGGGGACTAAGAGGGGTTTCTTGGGGACTTTTTTTTGATGGGACTTGTTTGGCTTCTTAAGAACTGTTCATGATAAAAAACTGGACTCTGTTCGGCTTTAGGGTAGCTGGGAATTTGAGTTTAATTGAGACAGAAAGTCCAATAGCCTGTTTTGAGTGCACGTAACCTTGGTCCTTTATGTGCCTGGCGGTATTTTTTTGATGGGACTTGTTTGTCATTGAGGGAAGTGTCGATGATAAAAAATTCGATTGCTTTCAGCTAAAGATGACGTGAGAAGTAGCGATTATTAGATGCAGGAGCAGCTGTAGTCTGTGTCTTGGGTTCGGTGCAGTGACCCAAACGGTCGGAGGAGGGGCGCGGTGAAGGCAACTCATTAGTCTTGTCGAGAACTGTTGTTGTGAAAAGGTTCGATGTTTTTCGGCCAAAATTGGCGCCGGAAATGGGCCTAATTGCAGTGCAGTACCAAGTGTTTGCTGTATGGTGGCTCTGGGTTAGAATGGGTTAGAATGGGTTAGAATCCTACCCCACAATGTCATATGGTGGCTCTGTCATAGTGAAAAGTAGGCCCAGGAAGTTCAGGCCTAATGTTAGGCCCTAACCCATGGGGTAGAGAGCCACTGCAACGCAAAAGCCACTGTCGCACCACAAGTTTACTGGCAAAAATCCAAAGTGCAGAAAAACGAGAGCCCCTGTCCAGCAGTGTGGGTTAGCCTAATAAAATAATAATAATAATAATTATTATAATAATAAAACGTCTTCGTCTAACCCACGGGGTCAGAGCCACTGTACAGCGAAAACAAAATTTTGCGTACGGCCATCTGTACGTCTGTCATGGGTTAGAAAGCCGCTGTACGACATAATACAATAATAATAATAATAATGATGATAATGATAAAACGTCTGTGTCTAACCCATGGGTGCAGAGCCACTGTACAGCGAAAACAATTTTTTGCGTGCGGTCATATGTACGTCTGTCTGACCTTTGAGTTAGAGGGCCACTGTACAATATAATGGTAAAAACAGTTAGTGAAAAGTGTGTGTGTGTGTTTTTGTTTGTGTCTGCCTTTGTCTGTCAATGCCTGTTTTTCAGTCTATGTGTAGATATGCATGTATGTATGTATCTGTCTAGCTATCAGTCTGTATGTCTGTCTGTCCGTCTGTTTGTCTATCAATGTATTTGCTCGGTGAGGACAGTCCATGTCAGGTAGCTCAGTTGGTTAGAGCGCCCCAGACACGTATGTACAATGTCGTCCTGGAGAGGTCTCAGGTTCGAATCCTGATCTGGCACTTGTCTGTATAGCTAACTATCAGTCTGTCTGTCTGTCTGTCTATTGGTTAGAACATAGGATAGCCCATAGGAGAGCCACTGTACAGCATGATGGGTTAGAACATAGGAGAGCCACTGTACAGCATGATGGGTTAGAACAGAGGAGAGCCACTGTACAACATGATGGGTTAGAACATTGGAGAGCCACTGTACAACATGATGGGTTAGAACAGAGGAGAGCCACTGTACAACATGATGGGTTAGAACAGAGGAGAGCCACTGTACAGCATCATGGGTTAGAACATAGGAGAGCCACTGTACAACATCATGGGTTAGAAGTTAAAAACAGTCAGTGAAACGTGTGCGTGTTTGTGTGTGTGCTTGTGTGTGTCTGCCTTTGTCTCTCAATGTTTGTTTGTTAGTCTGTGTGTATTTGTTAGTCTGTGTGTGTATGCATGTGTCTGTCTGTCTAGCTATCAGTCTGTATGTCAGTCTGTCCGTCTGTATGTCTATCAATGTATGTGTGTGTACGTGTCTGTCTAGCTTTAGGTCTGTATGTCTATCTGTCCGTCTGTTTGTCTATCAATGTGTCTCTGTGTCAGTCAGTCTATCAGGAAAGTGTCATGCACTCATAGAGCCTCTGTCTTACAAAATGGGTTAGCCAAGCATGTTAGTATTAATAGTTAAAAGGCTAAGATATCTAAAAGCAACTATGAAATAAAGAGTGTCAAAATACGAAAGCCCCTGTACAACATAGTGGGTTAGGAAAGGAATTAGGTCAAATATTACGTCTGTTTGTTTGAAAAATATACATATGAATACATTTCTGTAATCAGCTCGAAGAGACGGAAAGAATGGTGTATTACATGACCCATATCTATAGAAAAAGTGTTTTCACTGACAAAATCGGACGATGTATGTATCAGTGAGTGATTTTTTTTCGACATTTTTGTTTTAGCTGCAATCGTGTTTATTTTGCAGGGAATCATGTTCAAGCCATCTCGAACCTTAACCTAACCATAATCCGACGAAACATGAGCATTTGAGGATATAGTGTTAAAAGGTGAGAGCCACTGTACAACAGAATGGGTTAGAAAAGTTTCCAGCAAAGAGTGCCAGTGTATGTGCCCAAGTGCAGAAAAATGAGAGCCCCTGCGCAACAAAATGGGTTAGAAATAGGGAGAGCCACTGTACAACAAAATGGGTTAGACCAAAATGTGTCCAAGTGTAACAATTGTAAGAGCCACTGCGCAGCAAATGGGTTAGACATAATTGAGAGCCACTATGCAGCAATATGGGTTAGGGTTAGAAATTGTTAAAGTGTAAAAAAGTGAGAGCCCCTGCCAGACAAAAGGGTTAGGGTTAGGAATAGATAGGAAATGAGAGCCACTGTACAACGCAACGTTTTGGGCTTGTCATACTGTGGCTCTACATAGCCACTATATGACACTGGGTTACTTTGCTACACTGTGGCTCTTAGGGCCACAGTAAGACAACATTTAGGTTTGTTGTACAATGGCTCACGGAGCCACAGTAAGACAACATTTAGGTGGGGGGTTTAGGGTTAGGATCCATTTGGGTTTGCTTTGTCGTGGCTCCTGGGGCCACTATAAGACCTTTTGGGGTTTGCTATATTGTGGCTCTTATAGACACTGTAAAGCACTGTGACCTTCAGAATGTCAAAGTGTCTTACCAGGGCTGTAGTGGAGCCCTCATACAACACATAATGTCACAGTGTCGTACGGTGGCTTCCAGAGCCATTGTATAATAAACTAATGCTGTATCAGGGCTCTTGAAGCCATCATAGGACACTGTGACATTCAATGTCATACAGTAGCTCCAGGAGCCACAGCAGAACAAATAGTACATGTAGTTGTACAGTGGCTCTCATATCAGAATTAGATAGGACAGGAGCCACAGTATGACAAAACCCTTAACCCTAACTTGTCGCTTGGTGGCTCTGGTGGACTTGTACTTTTTTCTGGGTTTGCCCATTTGTTGCACAGTGGCTCTGGCCGAACCTAAGCGATGGCCTTACTTTGAGTGCGTTTCCGGCGTTGTTGCAGTCGTGCTTGAACCTTGATCCCCACGTATGTTTGAGTCAGGACTATGGCCCGTACAACCCTGAAGGAGGTTTTGATCCTGACCGCTCCCTTCGCACAGGAGTCCAGTCTAAAAGTGGTGAATTATTAGTGCCAAAAGTTGACAAAAAACACCCCTGGGGCGAAAGTGGGTCATACTACAAGGTTGAAAATAGCAGGGATTGGTGTCAGGTATGTACTGAATCGATCCCCCCACTTTAAATCCAAATCTGAGACATGAGCTTTTGGCCCGAAACCTCCAACTTCAAACTCGCGTTATATGGGGGCTTGTGCCACAGGGGCTCTCTAACCCAACCCTAACCCACCGGGTCAAGGTCATGCAGGGCCACCATACAGCAAGAGATATATAGAGCCCCTGTGCAACGCAAAGGGATAGGACCTGGGTTAGAAAATAAATTCAAAAGTTCCAAGTGCAACAAAATGGGAGCCACTGTCCAACAAAGCGGGTTAGGACAAAAATGTGGCAATTATTTTGCTTTTTGGTGAATTTTTTCTTCGAAAAATGTGAAAAGGGTTAGTTTGGGGACTATTGGTTTGTAGTACGGAAGAAGATGAAATAAGATGCTCTACTTGCTTGTTTTAACTAGCTTCCCATGTTTTGACTTATCAAAGGAGTTAAGATAGAGGAAAACTGAGTTCAAAATCGAATTTAGTGACCTCAAATGAGTCAGAAATGTTCTTATTTTCTGAGCCATCGCCTTTGCGTGACACCTTTACAGGTAGTCAAAGTTGGTAGCCCCTGTATCACAAACATAGAGCCACCGTGCAACAAATGGGGTAGAAAATGACGACTTTCAAGGCTCGGAATTAGGTATTTTTAAATGTTTTTTCGAGACCAGATTGGTGATTTTGGATAGTCAGGCAACAACTGAACAGGGTGGAAACGGATTTTCAAATTTTTTGTTCGAGCCTTTGCAGGGGCGACCATTTTTTTACTGCGTTGAGATAATTAAAAATCGACTTCAAAATCGAGTTCAGTGACCTGAAAACCCCCGGAAAAGTGCTACACCGAAGAAACCATCGACGTCCTTGACCTATTTCTTGCCCGAGCCCCCATGTAACATTTCTAACCTATATAGTGGCTTGTTGTTCCTATTCAAAGGCCCCAGGTGACATGTAGGCATAGCGGTTGACCTTGACCTTGGGGATGTCCTCGTCCTTAATTTCTGGACAGTTTTGGACGTGCTCTTTCAAGGGTGGGTGTCCTTTTTGGGATTGGGGTAGAAACAAAAAAGTTGCCAAATATGACCAGATTTTTCTAACCCGTTGGTACTATATAGCGGCTTGGAGGCCCGTCCTATACAAAGGCTTTTCTACTAAGTTGTCTCCCTTCGAATTGTTCCCCTTGATTGAAATGGGGTAGAATTATTTCCTATACAAAGGCCTTCGTATTAAATTGTCTCCCTTCAAATTGTTCCCCTTAGTTGCCGTCGGGGTAGAATTACCTCCTATACAAAAGCCCTCAAAAATTATTTCTCTTTGATTATCGCCCTTGCAAACCTCTGGGGTAGGTATGTCCTATACAAAGGCCCAATTACTCGTGGGAGATAACAGACTTGGTTAGTCGGGGTTGGGGTCGGGGTTGGGGTCGTGGTCGGGGTCGTGGTTGGGGTCGGGGTCGTGGTCGGGGTCGTGGTCGGGGTCAAGGTCAGGTTCATGGTAGTGTTCGGGCTGCTAATGATTTTACATGTATTGTTTTAAGTGGCAAGATGAACCTTGGCGTGAGTTGACCTTGATCTTGACCTAGACCTACTTTCACATTTCTGTAGCTACAGCCTTCAAATTTAGACCACATGCATAGTTTTGTGTTCCGAAATAAAATTTGACCTTGATTTTGACCTAGTGACCTACTTTCACATTTCTCAAGCTACGGCCTTCAAATTTGGACCACATGCATAGCTTTGTGTACCGAAACAAACTTTGACCTTGTTATTGACCTAGTGACCTACTTTCATATTTTTGAAGGTATAGGCTTCAAATTTGGACCACATGCATAGTTTTGTGTTTCGAAATAAAATTTGACCTTGATTTTAACCTAGTGACCTACTTTCACATTTCTCAAGCTACTGCCTTCAAATTTGGACCACATGCATAGCTTTGTGTACCGAAATGAACTTTGATCTTGAGATTGACCTATTGACCTACTGTGACATTTCTGAAGCTACAGGCTTCAAATTTGGACTGCATGCATATTTTTGTGTTCTGAACTGAAATTTGACATTGATTTTTACCTAGTATCTTCTTTCACATTTCTCAAGCTACAGCCTCCAAATTTGAAGCACATGCATAGTTCTGTCTACCGAAATGAACTTTGACCTTGTAAAAAATGATCTCGTAACCTACTTTCACATTTCTCAAGCCACAGTTTTCAAATTTGGACCACATGCACAGTGTTTTGTAACGAAATGAAATTTAACCTTGATTTTGATCTTGAGCTAGTCTTAAAATTTGGAACATTTAAAAATGGCTCAGCGGTCAGAAACCAAGATCACTCTGTGATTTCTTGTTAGGTTAATAGATTAAAGGTCAAGGTCAGATTGGACCAGAACAGTAGAACTTTTGTTACCAGTGAGTTTATAATTTCTGTTCCTTGTGATGAATACATCAAGGGGGGGGGGGGGGGGGGGGGCATTTCGTGTTCGACGAGCTCTTGTTTGTAATTGTTTTTGTAATGGTACGTTTCGTTACTATTGTTGACAATGAAATGAAATCGTTCAAATTTTTTCCACAGTTTGCATATTGCAGGAGCAAAGTCGTATTGATTTTGTAGCCTCTCATAGCTAACAAGTTTTGCCTATATCTTAAAAGTATTGTAATGAGAGTCAGCACATTGCATAATCTCTGAAAAAAAAATCGATTCAGTTTTCTTTGGTCGAAAACTGCTTCGATAGAAAATCGTCCTTAGATAATTAATCTGTAGCCATTAATGTTTTGTTAAAATTTATACCGACGATAAATAAATATTTGTAATATTAAATAAAATGGTATACTTAATGGTACGGCCAAAGAAGTCTTAATTAAAGCTTGTATTGTAAGTCGAAATGTTGGTAAAATGTAAGTCAGTCTTAGTATGAGTAGTACTACCATGCCACATCATTATGATTTTGATGTGATCATTTACAATAGGCAAAATGGACAAGAGAAATCTCTCTTAGAAGATACATGACTCTTACTTTTCTTTTCTTTATGTCAGTTTTATTATACTTCTTTAAAAAGAGGTATAAGTTTGTGCTGCAAAATTAGTCTATCAGTGTTTGGTAGCCCTTTGAAAATTGTCTTATTTATGATATATAGGAATAGTATTTATGCTTATATGGCCTATAAGTAGATCGCGCGTGCGGTGTCGCAGCAATTTCGCCTATATGATCTTTTTTCTTTCTATATAAAACACAAAGTAAACGTAATTCATACCCCTTTGAACAGGCATATGCAATCGTTATGTATTCAGAAATTTATCATGCTCACAGGTTTAATTATAGTAATTGTAAAAATTCAGAAAAGTACTGATTACATATGATTAATTGAAAAAAGGTGTAATCGTTATATGATCACAATTTATGATTATGTATACATAAATACGTTTTTCAATACTGGGCTAGACTAAATGATTTATGAAGAATTAACTAATAATGATATGGAGTTTAGGTAAAACAAACAGATGTTTCCAACGCTTTTTTGCATTAGTGACATTCATTTCGTAAAAGGTGCGAAAGTTACGTCATCATTGCTTAGTGATAACCTGCCGCTGGGAGAATGTTCCTTAAATGACGTCCCAGTTATTCCGTCCGGTGTATATAATGTAAATATAAGAAATTAAACTATTTTTTCAGTGTACATGCGAAATGAACGACAGAAAAGGATCGGCAATTTAAGCATGAATCGCTAGCATGATTTGCCGAACCTATTCTGTCGTTCATTTCGCATGAAAAGCTAGAAAAATCATTTCATTTCTTAAGTGAATAAGACTAGAGAGGTTTTATACATGTATTCTGGTTGGATAATATCAGGAATGATCATACAAAACATTACAAAACAGGCACGTAACGTCACCGCGCTAAGGCGTCGTTCATCATAACGCTATTATAGATATTACACTTCTCCTTTTAATTAAAGATTGATTCTCTAAATTCTAACAAAAGTTTGAATTTTAAACAGAACACTACTATTTTTTCTTAATCTATTACCGGCAAGTGTAATCGATTTTTATGTAGATTAACGTAATATGTCCCTTTGACATCTTTAAATTTCTTTTAGATAATGCAGAGGTCTTATGCCATTATATAAATGTCTCTTCTGCAGAGATATATAACATTTGATCACAAATCGCGTTCTAAAAAAGTTCTTTTGATAGTTTGTTTACAAAGTCATTGTATCGACTTGGTTCTCCTCCGAAAAGTTTCGGCAATTCCCGTTTCAATCGAATTCCAGTGGCTGGTGTTTCTCTGGATCTATTTGCTGTGGCTGGCTGTTGTGGTTCATCTTAGCGTCTCCGTGTATTGTTCGGCCCTCGGCGGGTGCGTTGTACTTCTTCCCTTCAGGTGTCGTCTGTTTGTTTGCCCTTGATATTATTCGTAATTTTAAAATGTGTAGCATCTCTATAAATCCCGCGCTCTTTTGTTACCCTCCGTGCAGTTATACTCGATCCATCGAATGTCGCCTCATATGCTGTAGACCACTTATTCTTTTTGTGTTATCGTAATAATACGATATCTCCGATGTTCTTGGTTGCTGATTACGTTTCAGCTATTTCTGCTTATAGTGGTGATCTCTGTGCGTGATCTCGTGCTTCATTTTCACTGGAACCTGTCCCTGATTTCGAGCTATGTCAAGTTTTGTTCTAAACTTCCTTTCAATCAAGGCTTCATATGTTGTATATCCTGTCGCAGAATGCGATGTTGATCTGTAACCAATCAACATGTCTTAAATGGCATCGATACTTTTTTCTGTCATGCGCATGCGCTATCTGTTCTTTTTTGTTTAACATTCTCATGAAACTTTCGGCTTCTCTACTCTGTTTGCTCTATGGTGTGCTGGTATTATTTTCTAATGTTCATATCCCATTTCTTTGGCAAAGTGTGCAAACTTTGCTGAATAGAATGGTGGTCTATTATCACACTCTACTCTTCTCGGAACACCATGATTAGTAAATATTTTCCTTAATCGTTCCGCTGTGTCACTAAAAGATGTGAATATTGTCTACTCTACTTCCGGGTATCGTGTTCTTTTATCCATTACAACAAGGTTGTAGCGTTCGTCTGGAAAAGGTCCTTCAAATCTACAACTACTGTATTCAATCTCACGGAGCTCCGATGGTTTGATTGTTTCTTGCCTGTGTTCTTTTGTTGTGATTTGGCATCGATGTCATTCAAGACATGTTGATGGGTTACAGATCATCAACACCGCACCCTGCGAGAGGATATACACTTGATGAAAAGGAAGGTTAGAATAAAACATTTACCAGCAGTATGTTCTACAAGTACGTTTAACTCTGTAAGTCAATATCTAGCCCTCGGCATCTGTTTAGTTTTGTTAATCCTAGATGATCCATTCCGTGACCTGCATTTATCACTTCATTCTGCAGAGTTGCCGGTATAACTATTTGTCTGTTTCTGAAAATTAATCCCTCAGCAATACTTGATTAATTTCTGCTTAATTTCCGGGGGTTTTCTGCGTTTTCCCACTCATTGCTCTGTATCCTCTTTAGAACATCTTGTAATCTAACATCTTTACTCGTTTCAACTTGAATTTACGTCATTATGACAGCATGCTCCGACTAAACTACTACCCGGATCACTTGATCTGTTCCATCGTTGTATTTTTCTGGAAGTGGGTGTCGTGATAGGTAATCTAATGGGTCTGCTTTGCTTTTCCTGGTTCATTCATCAACTCATTTTGCATTTCCATCTGCCATTTCTCTATTTGTGGTGGTTGTTTGATCATAGTTTTGTTGAGCATTGGTAACAGCGGCTAATGGGAAGTAATAATAATAATAATAATAATAATAACTTTATTTAAAGAAGGTAACACATAAAGATATATAACAGTGTTAGAACATATTAAACATCTTAAATTTCAATGTGGCCTTCTATAATATTAATAAAAACAGTTCAACACACAAAAATAGATTAAAACCGATTATCTAATTATAATATAAGACAGAATTAGAATGATAAACATTTAAATACAGTATTCACTCTTGACAAACACTCCATTTAATTAGAAAAAAATATGTATACAATCATAAAAAGTAAAATCACTCAGATATGCATTCACCCATTAAAAGAAAATAAATAAATAGCAATTGCAGAAAAAAAAGTTGTAGCTTATTCGGGTCCTAATAAGTATCTTTTGAACTTGCTTTTGAAAGAAGTAAGTGAATCCACACAACGAATATTTTGTGGAATGATATTCCATACTTTAGCACTATTATAGCCAAATGATCTTTTCATATAATTCGTGCGACATTTAGGTACTAAAATATCATTATGTACAACTGATCTAAGGCCATAAATTTCATTGCTGGAAAATGTTACAATATCAGATATGTAAGATTGTACCAGACTTTTTATAGTTTTAAATATCATTACTCCAGTATGGTATTTGCACCGATCAGAAAATTTCATCCATCCGAGTTCTTTTAACATTTCAGATTTATTTGTCTGCAGTTCTTTATTTAAAACAATCCTAGCAACTCTTCATTGAAGTGCAAAAATCTTATTTAATGAGCCTTTACTGCATGTAGACCAAATTGTACAGCAGTAATCTAAAACAGACAAAATATATGCATTGCAGAATAATTTTTTCATATCCTCTGTTAAAAAATATACAATCCTCTTCAATAGTGCTATTTTTGAATTAACTTTCAAACATATTTTATCTATTTGTATATTCCACGAAAGTGTATTGTCGATATAGATTCCTAAAACTTTTTGAACTGTGACATTTTCTATGATAGATCCACCAATAGTTAAGTTCAAATTGCTGCAGTTGCGCTTCTTGTGTTTTGTACTTATAAGCATACATTTTGTTTTTGATGGGTGTAACAGCATGTTGTTTGAAAAACACCATTTTTCGATTTTATCTAAATTTTCTTGGAGTTTACTTTCAACAATTTTCATATCATAATCAGATTCATATATTGTCGAGTCATCAGCGTATAGATCAATATTACCTTCGTTTGTTGATAATGCTATGTCATTGATATAAAGTAAAAATAACAGGGGACCGAGAATTGACCCTTGTGGAACGCCGGAACTAACTGTCATTTGTTCGGATCTGAAGTTACCAACTTTAATCAACTGTTTCCTGTTGGATAAATACGACTGGAATAATTTAATTGTACTATCTGTAAATTTATATAATCTTAGTTTATGTAGTAAAATAGAGTGATCAACAAGATCAAATGCTTTCCTTAAGTCAAGAAATACAGCACCTACGTATTTTCCAGAATCTACATCTTTTAACCAGGCATCTATTAATCGCGTAAGATTACTTGCTTTGTTTACTTGTGTTTTTCTCACACCAGCATGCCGAAATTTTGCATAACATGGTGTGTGTATTTAAGTTGAACATCAATATGTGCATATGGTTACATAACAGATGAAACGGACAAGTAATGTTTACAAAATGCTGACTGATCACACTCATTGCACAGAAATTAACTCTACCAAGTAATGAAACTGGTAAATAACGTGTCAAATCGATTTGCAATCAAATAATGCATGTTGCTGTTTGAAATAAGCTAGCATACTCCATAAATATATTTAAATTAGATGTTGCATAGCTGATGCGTTTTTGAAAGAAATTACTTTTTACTTAGCCGGTAAAAATCATTCACTTAATTTTGATATTTGATCTGAACTCTTATTTACGGCTTAAGTATGCGATTCATGTCCTTAAAGGGCGTAAATGAAATAAAAATTCATACCGAAGTGTATCTATCGATCAGTCTTTATGTATATAATGTCATTTAATGTCGAATTGTGCTATGCATGTACTTATTCATAGGGGGAGGGGGTTGGGGTCTGTAACTACTTAACTATATAATGCAACTGAAACGTTCATGTAAGTATTACGTGTTGGTTTTACAAACATATACTCTCATAAATACAGAATTAGAAACCGAAAGTATACACAGCGTCCCTAATATGTCACGCAAAAAATTACCTTCTGTTGAATTGTTTTTGATGAAACTTTGCACGGATGTTTTTTGGATGGTCCTCTACCAAAGTTGTTCAAACAGTTTCGCTTGGTTGCACCTATGGGCCGCTAGAGCTAAAAATAGAAAAATCTTCAAATGACATCTTCTCCTCAACCAATGGTCCGAATTTAAAACAATTTCACACAAATGGTTCTTAAGTCACCCTCTGCTAATAATGTTCAAATTATTTGGATTCGTTAAAAACTGACACTGTCTTCCATTTTACGGCTTAAGTATGCGATTCATGTCCTTAAAGGGCGTAAATGAAATAAAAATTCATACCGAAGTGTATCTATCGATCAGTCTTTATGTATATAATGTCATTTAATGTCGAATTGTGCTATGCATGTACTTATTCATAGGGGGAGGGGGTTGGGGTCTGTAACTACTTAACTATATAATGCAACTGAAACGTTCATGTAAGTATTACGTGTTGGTTTTACAAACATATACTCTCATAAATACAAAATTAGAAACCGAAAGTATACACAGCGTCCCTAATATGTCACGCAAAAAATTACCTTCTGTTGAATTCCTATAGAAGTCCCGCGAAGAAATGTTCCTGCCGATTTAAAAATGTCGATGAGGTGAGACAGGAAGGGCTATAGGTTTACCCCCCCGACAGTCTGTCCGTGTTTCTGTCCATCCGCCAAATCTTCTGATTTCATATTTTGACAGCTTATTAATTGTAGTTTGCGATGATATATGGGTTTCAATGAGTTATAAGTTTAGAAAGTATAGTAAATGGATATAAGCGGTCGCTTCATTATACCCCCATTTCCGCCGTCCTGGACTAATTCATAATGGCAATCACATTTTTTAAAGAAATAAAACGTACAAGCGGGGACAATGCTTGCTATGTACAATAATTGTATATTAGGATGCGTGAACATGTAACATAAGTTACAGTACGGACACGAAAATCAACCCCTTATTAGCTCACCTGAGCACAAAGTGCTCATAGTGAGGTATTGTGATCACGCTGTGTCCGTCGTCCGTCGTGCGTGCGCCAAGTCGTCCGTCGTCAACAATTGTTTTTAAACGACATCTCCAAAACCACTGAATTGTTTTTGATGCAACTTTGCACGGATGTTTTTGGATGGTCCTCTACCAAAGTTGTTCAAACAGTTTCGCTTGGTTGCACCTATGGGCCGCTAGAGCTAAAAATAGAAAAATCTTCAAATGACATCTTCTCCTCAACCAATGGTCCGAATTTAAAACAATTTCACACAAATGGTTCTTAAGTCACCCTCTGCTAATAATGTTCAAATTATTTGGATTCGTTAAAAACATGGCCGCTAGAGGGCGTGGTCACCTTTCCCTATATATATATATATATATATATATATATATATATATATATAGTGAAGTCTTCTTGTGTGAAACTGCTTGCCCGATTTTCAAATATCTTTACACAAATGGTCCTTGTGTGACTCTACCAAGATTGTTGAAATTATTCCGATTTGTCAAAAATCATGGCCGCCAGAGGGCGTGGTCGCTTTTCCCTATATGTATAAAGTGAAAACTTCGTTTGACCCTCTACCAAGATTGTTCAAATTATTCCGACTGGTCAAACACGTCGCCACATTTCCTTATAGGTATACAGGTGAAAACTTTTAAAAAATTCTTGTGCGAAACTATTAGCCCGATTTTAAAATAATTTTGTTCTTGCTTTACTCTCTTCCAATATTGTTCAGATTAATTGGATTCGTTAGAAAACATGATCACTAGAGGGCGTGGTCACTTTTCCTTTTATGTATACAGTGGAAGCTTTTAAAATCTTTTTTTGTGATTAACTGTTAGCCCGATTTAAAAGTAATTTTACGCAAATGCTTCTTGTGTGACTTTCTACCAAGATTGTTCAAACTTTTCTGTGTCGTCAAAAAACATGGCTGCCATAGGACATGGTCACTTTTCATCTACAATTTCTTTAAACAGCATCTTCTTCAATATAGCTGAATGGATTTTAAAGAAACTTTATAAAAAGATATTTGGGAAGCTCTCTTTCACAGTTGTTCCAATAGTTCTTGTTCATTGAATATATGGGTCTTCATTGTTAAAAATAGATGTTCAGCTATCAGTCTTTAAAAATATTTTTCTCTAGTGCCTTGATATAGGCTAACATAGAAGAAACCAAACTTTATACTAGTTACACAAACACTCTTGAAGCCTTGTACACAGGTGAGCGCTTTAGGGTCAATGACACTCTTGATTTTATTTTCTAATCTTCACCTTGGAGCATGGGACCAGCTGGGGCCAGTATTATCATCGTACGACCATATTTTTGTCTGAACAAAGTTTTTTAAAGACATTATGGCCCGGACACGAAAAAGGAACTGACCCTATTTTTGAATTTTGACCTTGACATTGGAGCTAAGTACCTGTGTCATGTGTGCGACACATCGTCTTATGATGGTGAACATTTGTGCCAAGTTATTTTAGAATCCCTTAGTGCATAAAGAAGTTATGGTACTGACATAAATAATTGACCCTTTTTTACCTTTCACCTCTTTATGTCATTGACTTTGAAGAGAAAAGAAAAAGAAGGACATTAACTACATATTGCGTGCGTGAGTGCGTGCGTGTGAAGTTTGAGAGAGGTAGGTTTAATAGTAATTGCAGGACCAAATTTATGAGGACACACATACAAACAGACCGGACAGACAAACATTATGGTGATTCCCTCTCCTTTAAACGTTTTTTGTGGGTTAAAATTATGAAGAAATATTACAGGAGCAAGGGAAACGCCGATATTTGATAATAAAATCAGTTGTTTACATGCATACAAATCGCAAACATTTGTACAGTATTGCAAGAAAACAAGCATACAGTCAGATCCGCTTACAGGTATTGAAATAATTGGAGGTTTTAGCAATGATTTTATTTAATTTTATCAAACTAGCATTGTTTCTTTATGCACAAAATGGTCAGATTTATATGTAGATTCTTCTTCAAACAAAAAATATGTACTTTTGACGCCAACAATGTGCAATTTCTGGACAAAATCAGTAAAAAATCGTTTGTTTTTGTTTTGTTTTTAGCTCACATGCCACAAAGTGACAAGGTGAGCTTTTGTGATCACGCAATGTCCGTCGTCCGTGCGTGCGTCCGTCCGTGCGTCCATAAACTTTTGCTTGTGACCACTCTAGAGGTCACATTTTTCATTGGATCTTTATGAAAGTTGGTCAGAATGTTTATCTTGATGATATCTAGGATGAGTTTGAAACCGGATCACCTGTGGTCCAAAACTAGGTCAGTAGGTCTAAAAATAGAAAATCCTTGTGATCTCTCTAGAGGCCATACTTTTCAATGGATCTTCATGAAAGTTAGTCAGAATATTTACCTTGATGATATCTAGGTCGACTTTGAAACTGGGTTACGTGCCAAAACTAGGTCAGTAGGTCAAATAATAAAAAATACCTTGTGACCTCTCTAGAGGCCACGTTTTTCATGGGATCTGTATGAAAGTTGGTCTGAATGTTCATCTTGATGATATCTAGGTCAGGTTTGAAACTGAGTCAACTACAATCAAAAACTAGGTCAGTAGGTCTAAAAATAGAAAAACCTTGTGACCTCTCTAGAGGCCATACTTTTGAATGGATCTTCATGGAAATTGGTCAGACTGTCCACCTTGATGATATCTAGGTCAGGTTTGAAACTGAGTTACGTGTGATGAAAAACTAGGTCAGTAGGTCAAATAATATAAAACCTTGTGACCTCTCTAGAGGCCAAATTTTCATGGGATCTGTATGAAAATTGGTCTGAATGTTCATCTTGATGATATCTAGGATAAGTTTGAAACTGAGTCAACTGCGGTCAAAAACTAGGTCAGTAGTTCTAAAAATAGAAAAACCTTTTGACCTCTCTAGAGGCCAAATTTTTCAATGGATCTTCATGAAAATTGGTCTGAATGTTCACCTTGATGATATATAGATAAAAGTCGAAACTGGGTTACATGCTTCAAAAACTAGGTCGGTAGATATAAAAATAGAAAAAACTTGTGACCTCTCTAGTGACCATACTTTTCATGAAATCTTCATGAAAATTGGTGAGAATGTTCATCTTGATGATATTTAGGTCAAGTTCAAAACTGGGTCACGTGCCTTCAAAAACTAGGTCATTAGGTCAAATAATAGAAAAACATTGTGACTTCTCTAGAGGCCATAGTTTTCAATGGATCTTCATGAAAATTGGTCAGATTTTTTATCTTGATAATATCTACGTCAAGTTCAAAACTGGGTCACATGAGCTCAAAAACTAGGTCACTGTGTCAAATAATAGTCATACTCAGTTCAAAACTAGGTCATGTGGGGACAGGTGAGCGATTCAGGACCACCATGGTCCTCTTGTTTGCTATATTTTTACCTGAAGTCAGACTAAAAGATTATAGAAAGAAACGTGTTCGGCTTCCAATGAAATATGAAATAAAAATATACACACCAACAAAGCACATTAATTACTTTAAAATACGTTTTCCAATTTTTAGCGATCAGATTATAGTTTTGATCTGTCGCAACAGGAAAAGGGGGAATACAGTCGTTTATAGGGTGTAACCGTGTGAGGTTATATAAAGACCATTTGTGTGAAATTATTTCAAATCGGGCAAGCAGTTTCATACAAGAAATTTTAGAAGTTTCCACTATATACATATAGGGTCAAGTAACTATGCCCCCTGGTAGACATATTTTTTGGAACAATCATAATAATTTGAACAACCTTAATAGAGATAAGGACCATTTATGTAAACAATTTTTGAAACTGGACCAGCGGTTTGAGAGGAGGTGGTGTTAAATGATTTTTCTATTTATAGCTCTGGCAGCCCCTTTTTTGCAACCAAGCGGAACCGTTTGAACAATTTTGAAAGAGGAATTCCCAAGGAATTTCCAGGCCAACTTTCATCAACTTCCACCTTATGGTTTCAGAGAGATTTTGTTTGAAGACAAGTTTATTCAAACCATGTGACCCCTGGGGCGGGGCCATTTCTAACCCAGGTGGATAATTTAACAATCTTGGTAAAGGAATATTATATGATAATATTTACCAAATATCAAAGACCTAGGCCCTTTTTTTGTACACGGAGTTTTCCCTATATAAGTCTATATAAGTCTGAGGCGGGCTGTATTTGATCCTAGGAGGATAGTTCGAAATATCTTGGTAGAGGACTTCTAGATAACGCTACATACAAAATACCAAAGCCCTCGACCCTGTAGAATTGAACAAGAAGATTTTCAAAACTATTTTCCTATATAAGTCTCTGTTAACCATGTAAATCTCTGTAACGATGTGATCCCAAGGCGGGGTCGTATTTGGCGCTAGGAGATTAAGTTGAACATTCTTGGCTAAGGACCACTAGATGATGCTACGTACCAAATATCAAAGTCCTAGGCCCTGTAGTTTTTGACAAGAAGATTTTCAAAAAAAATTCTTTTGGTTGCCGTGACAACCAGAGTTATGAATGAATTCATTTGCAAAGAAGACTACCCAAGGTACATCCCTGGGAAGTTTCATCAAAACTGGCCTTGCGGTTTCGGAGGAGATGTTATTTAGAGGGAAGTGTAGACGGACGACGGACGAACGGACGCTGGGGGTGAGCGATCACAATAGCTAACCCGAGCACTTTGTGCTCAGGTAAGTTAAAAAGACGGCTGCTGGTCCTTTTTTGTTTTATGAAAGACTTTCTCCTCATTGTGTAGGTTTGTTTTCCAAGGCGATTCGTGGATGACAAAAGTGTTAAGGTAAGCCCCCTTGTTAAAACTTTGAAACCAAATTAAGAGACATGCACATTTTTCAACCCGCCGATCTGTAAATTAGGTTTAATGCTTGTACTTACTAGTATAATGTGAAGCAGAATTTTGAAGGACTGGAAGTAGAAACGGGGACAAATTGGCGAGCAAATAGACAAAACGAAATAAGGTGCATTTTATGTGTCGTGAAGAAAATTATTATTTTAAAACTTACCTCTCGATCCATCTTTAATTACTGACACATGGACAAAGTACAATGATATTCTCTGATATACTCCACATCTTCTTCTATCTGTCAACAAGGTTTTATCAAAGTTATCTTGATTTTTTAGGAAGACAGAATAAAACACATCTTTACTGACAGGAACGGGTTGAGAATCATATAAGATAAAATGATGTGCAGTTCTCTATACTGCATTCCATCTTCGTACATTTTTTTCAGGATAATATCTCTTAATTTGAATCTGTACTTTTCATTTGTAGGCAAATTGTGGCACATCTTTTTGTCTGAATTATGTGTTGCTATTGGACCTCAAATATTTAACGTAATAACACATTAAAAGAAATACGAAATCTCACCATGGTCCTCTTTTACGCTTACAAAATATAACATTGTTAAGTTATCGCGGGATCCAGATTTTCGGGGTACGAACATTACAGAGACGTACGGGCATGAGGGCGATGAGAAATTCTATAACCGCTCTAAATCTGAACATAAGGGTAACAGCAAAAAGAGTAATATATAGAGGATATTTGTTTGTTTTGAGTGAATATGGAATATATCTCACTGAGAAGCGAGAAAATTTCAAATATTTAATAAAATAAAAAGAAAATGTGTTTGTTTTTCGTGAATATTGAATGTGAAATGTGAACATTTTCTCACTTCGAGGTGAGATATATTCAATATTCACGAAAAACAAACACATTTTCTTTTTATTTTATGCTCATTTACGTTGAGATGTGCATTTTGCAGCAATTTTTAATCTCAGCCCGGGAAACAGACGCGCGTGAACAGAAATGATGTCAGACGTGTTGTGACGTTAAAAAGACGCACACAACATAAATAAAATCTGGAAAGTAGATCCATCGGAAGCACCGAGAACAAGGCAAACAGTGAAAATTGCAGACTCGGTTTGATTGAGTCTGTTCATGAGCAGTAATGTAAAATGCAACACTGCCCTAGATAAAGTTCCATTTTATTTCATTTTTTGCTGCATAACGTTATGAAATTCTCATTAAGTAAAATAATTTGAATCGAGAAATATACTATTAAGAACAAAGTGAGACTACAATTTTCATCGTGTTTTAAGCAAATAATTTAAAATTCATACACAATGTATGAGGGGGCGGAGCTATATCTCTCACAGTGTGAAAATATAGCTTTCATATTTTCACAGTGTGAGTGATGAAATATAAAAATATTTAACTGATAGAATACAGTATTTCATTAGTTAGCATAAAAGAAAAAAACAAATATTTTTGTTGCATCAGACTGAATACTAGTGGATAGATCGTCTGCATGTTAAAACAGTATTCAACAAAGCATACTGCCCTCATTTATCTTATCATAACACCTCGTGAAGCTATAAATTAGCTGAAAGTAGCATACATTTACAATTTTATTACCTGTCACCATTTGCAGGTCGAAGTTGACTGAAAGACGTTATGGCGAAGTTCTTAGAAGGTACAAAGCAAAAACTGGTATCTACTTTCAAATACGTGACTAGAACTACATGCAATGAGTGTCAGATGCCATGCGAGTCAGAGGTATTTGAATGCAAAAAATGTGAACAACGGCTATGTGGAGAATGCTATGAGTCTCATGAATTTGAAGACGGAGAAAGCAGTAGCGACAACGATGACGACGACCAGCAAACATGTAATACATGCCAGAGGAGCGGACAAGATAACTTCCTGTCCTCATTTTGCAGGGACTGTCATAAAGACATGTGCTCTGACTGTGTAGAGAGACATCGTAGTAATGGTGAAACTCAACACCATAGAATCTTTACTGAGGCTGTATCATCGCCGACGGCACAGTAAGTTTCACTAGAAAGCATGTGTATAATAATCATTATTCTAATTTTAGAAGGTTTTATGGTAGTTGATGGGAGTTTTTTTTATTTTTACTGTTCAGTATCTCCAGTTTTAAGATTGTACTTATATAGTTCTGTAAGTCTATTTTGAATTAAAGTTTGAACTTAGGTTAAGTTCTTGTTGTAAAAAGCTTATAACTGCTAACGATAAATAATGATTAAGTTCATTTATGCAGTAGACTTCATGTCATGTTTTTGAAATAATTCTTTGATTCAATTTTATGACAGTTTTGTAAGGTTGTTTGACCTTCTGTTATTGTACTTATAAGGGCATACGGAAACATGCTCCTCCTAAAATCTTTAAATAGATCAATTTGTACAGCTCATATATTGAAAATATGACATTTCTTTCATTTAGTTATGCCTTGCTTCGAAGAAGATAAAGAATTTCTTGCATACCAGACGGGGATTTCCGGTATTTTTACCGTTGCTGGAAAAATCCATCTTACACCCCGGGGTGTAAGATGACTCTCGTGCTTTAAATGACGTATTACGAACTACATATATGTAGAAGATTTATGTAGTTATTTATATTTTATTTCGAAAAACGGAATTAAAATCCAATACCTTGACAGTTCCTCTTTGTTCCTGATAGTATATTTCTCGATTCAAAACACGTTATTTTATTTAAGAAATAATAAATCTGTTCCTATATTTTTTCATTTAATAAAATATGGGCAGAAGTTTGGATGCGTAATAATTAAATCACGAGTACGTAGCACGAGTGATTTAATTTTTCCCATCCAAACGACTGCCAATGTTTTATTAATTGATAAAATTATTGGAACATATTTATTATTTCGATTCTAACAACGCAAATAATTCGCATTTTACAGTACTACATTTTCAGCGTAATACGTCATTCGGGTCATATGCTGTTACTATTTACCCCGTATGATTAGAAAATGTTGCATAGCCAATGGAACGTATAGATATTTGTTTCTTTTTTATCATAATTTCGAGAAGTATTCATAAATTAGTAATCTAACAGCTCGCAAACTAATTATGAACAGAATCATCAAATTAGGCAAGTTGACCCTGTGTTACGAGTGACGAGCTTAACTTTTATATGACGTCACATCATTATGACGTCATACTTTATGTCATACATTTATGACGTCACCGCTGAATCATAATTTAGCTAATCGCTCGTAGAGATCAGAACGTGTTTTACGGACCTATACATAAGTCAGTATGACTTTTTATTATATTTGTTTTTGAAATGCTATTTTCAACCGTTTGGCCCTGGAATAATTCGTATGTAATGGAACTGAAGTAGAATCTCTTATGTTACAATCATAGGGGGGTGAAATGTAACAGCCAACCATATTTTATGGTAGATTCATGTATAGGCGATTTCGCTATATGTTTATATAGCAATTGCTGCGGATCGTGTTAGAATAAAAATTCATAACGTTACGCTGGAACTGATAAAACAAAACCGGAACTAAACATTGTTATTTATCTTTGAAGCGTCATGACGTCTTGCCTGTTTACGGACGTTGATTTCCCGCGCTTTGTTTAAATACTCTGCTATAAGAAATAGTTCTAAAAAGAAAGCCGTTCCACTGATTTTATTTATTATTATATCTTAATATTGGTATGCAAGAAAAAGATTCTTTCACTGGTTATAGGTGCAGATGGGAATATCCGGCTCTCGGGTAACTGTTTAGGTGGTAACTCGGTAGGAACCTCGTTACCGCCTAAACAGTTACCCTCGAGGCCGGAAATTCCCATCTGCACCTATAACAAGTGAAAGAATCTTATAAGCTTTTATACATGTCCGCCGGTCAGTACGTTCATAGACATTATAACTAGAAAACTTCAAAGAATCATTATATGTGGTCGTCAGCAGATGATCCCTGTTGGTTTGAAGATTAATACATCAAGTTAAGACTGATTTTTAGACGATTTTCGTACAATAAATACAGAAGGTTTACACCTACATTAGTCAAAGTTCATCGAATGATGGTCTGTGGTTAGGAGATAATCCTACTGTTTTAAGGTCACAGTGACATTTAGACAGTAAAAGGTTTCTTCTCAATAATCGGAGAAGTCTTACACGTACTGTAATTATCCTTCATAGGATAATTGCCAGTAGTCATTAGATGACTAAGTAGGTCGAAGGTACAGGAGACAATGACCTTTAAAAAAAGGAAACAGTTTTCTCTCAATAACTGGAGAAGGTCTGGACATAAAGTAGGATATTGTCTGTTGTCAGAAATAACCCTTTTGTTTAAGAGAGGTCAAAGAAAAAGGTCACATAGACCATCATCTGCTAAGTTACCGGAGAAAACTGTGGCAAATAGAAATCAGACTTAGCGTTAATGTCTATTTATTTAGGAGTCATCGGGCCCGTCTTATCAAGATACTTACAAGATTTTTTGTCGTATCTTTCTCGTAAGTCTCTCGCAACGTTCTCGTAAATATGAACCTCGCAAGTTTCTCGTAAAGTTACGATGTTGATACGACGGCCCACAAGGTCCAAGCTAGTTCCATTACGTACATCTAGTTATCTCTCCTGACAGATCACACAAACAGCCAAAGGCAACGTATATTTAAAGTCAGCGTAACCGAGGTAGATTTCAGACAAGATTGTAAACACAAAGATGATTTAGTCGAAAAGAAAATATTATATATCTTAATAGCAAACTTTCTCTTGTACTTTGTTTTATGTTAACGCGATATATTGTTTCGAGAGCATTTCACATTACCTGAAGAAAGACATTCATTGAACAATAATTTTTTGATATTGGTGAAGTCACAGTTTTATTACTTAACTGGTGCACTTTATACAATTACCGGTTATACCTGTACCGGAAACAGTTATTTAGAAGCACAGAATCTAAGGATACTAGTAATTCTTAGTGCCGTATAATGGTGTCCGATTAGGGTCATCGCCGCATATTGCGAGTTCGCAACAGCAAAATACGACACTACATAATACATGAATACTGCATTTTGTAACCGATCTTTATACTTCGCCAGAGTCTTTATCAGCTTAAAATCTTAAATTGTAAATTGGTCACTAGGATGAAAAACTAGGTCACAAGGTCAGGTTGTTTTTAAAAACATTTGTAGCTAAACCATCTGTAGATGGTGTCTGTCTGAAACGGTGTGAACCCCTTGTTCTACTGTCGTTAAGCTGAAGTGCTTCAGCTGCCCCGGAGACTTCTACCCGATGATGATGAATTTTGAATAACATTGAGAGTCTTGCCACGTAACGCCGGTGTTCGAGTGACTCCCAGCCTGTCTTTTACCATCTTTGACATGCGACCTTGTGTATGGTCCGTGTATGCTGAATGGACAAACCTGGCGGCATTATGTTGGACATACTCCAGTTTGTGTTTCAGTGCTTGAGGCTTTGTGTTTCATACGGCGGACGAATACTCAAGGGTTGGCCTGACCATAGCTGTGTATGCAGTGCTCTTCACTTGCTTGCTGCAGTCACCAATGTTGCGGCGAATGGAACCTAGGGATCTGTTGGTTTTGCTAGTCGTGATGTCCACGTGCTTCTGCCAGCTCAGATCTTTACTAAATGTGTCTCCTAGGTATTTGCTGCTGTCGGTGGTCTGCAGGACTTAGACGTGTACAATGTATGTGGTGTTGATCGCTCTGTTCTTGTTGGTACATGTTCTGATGACAGTGCACTTTTCCGGGTGACATGGCATCTGCCAATCCTGTTCCCATTTCTCAAGTGCTGCGAAATCCTTCTGTAGGCGGTCAGCGTCTTGTTGGGACTTAATTTCCCGAGAAAGAAGGCTGTCGTCAGCGAACAGCTTGGTGTCAAACGAGGTTATACAGTCAGGAAGGTCATGACTGTACGTCAGGAAGAGTAGGGGTCCCAGCACAGTGCCTTGGGGTACGCCTGATAAAATAAATCTTTCACTGACGACATCTCTCCTTCAAACAGGACTTTTTTTCCGAATGCTTAGGAACAACTGGATCCATCTGACTATATTCCTTCGTATTCCGTAGTAGACCAGTTTGTACATGAGGCGTTGGTGGGGTACTCTGTCGAACACTTTAGTGAAATCCAGCAGTGTCACGCCGACTTGGTTCTTGCAATTCAGTTTACTGGCGGTCGATCGCATTGTTCCAGTAAGTTGGGTCTCGCATAATCTTTTGGCACGAAAACCCGTGTTGGCAGTCCTGAAGTACTTTATTCAGCTTGTAGAAACGTATGATTGAGCTATGGATGATGTGTCCCATTATCTTAGAAACCACTGATGTCAGTGACACCGAACTGTAATTGCAGGGTAAGTGCGTTCCTCCCTTCTTGAATACAGGGACGACATGTGCGTCTTTTCAGTCTTGGGGAACTGTACCATGGTCATGGGGAAATTGATATAACCTGGTTATGACTGGTGCTCGTTCGTCTGTGGCCAGCCTGAGTAGTGCTGAGCAGATAATATCTGGCCCCGATGCTTTGCGAGTGTTCAGTTGTGACAGCTGTTTATGTACTCCGGTGGTGTTAAATAAGATTTCATTAAGTGGAAGTGAGTGGAAGGGGCCTGGTCCTTTATTCTTCCCTGATGAATACTGATTGAAATTGTGTGTTTAGGATTTCTGCTTTACTTTTGCTATTACTGTGGATGATACCATCTTGGTTCTTCAGTGGTACTACTCCAATAGATTCCTGTTTCTTGGCATTCACATAGCTCCAAAAAACGTTTCGGTTTGTCAGTCTGATTAGTTGTCAACATATCTTTCATGTAGTGTTTGTGGGCAGATCAAATTTCCCATTGAGTCGTGGTTTTGAGATCAGCATACCTGGACCAATCAGCTGGACTTCGTGTACGTTTGGCCTTCTTATATGCCCGGAATTTGCGCTTGGAGAGTCGGCGTAGTTTCGTGTTTATCCAGGGGTTGGTGAACCTTGATGCTGTTCTGCGGTTAGGAACATATTTCTTTTTGAAGGAGTCTGTGGCGTTCTTGATCGAGCGCCACATCTCTTCCACTGTCTGGAACTTTGCTGACATGAAATATTTGTTTCTAAATGCAGCGAGGATGTCCTTGATCCCCTTGATCCCCTTGATCTCCCCACTCAACCATGTTTCTGTGCCGAGGATTATGCCTGATTCTGATGTTTCAATAAGGGTGGTGATATACTTGCTCGTTTTCCTTTCACTTTGGAAATTGATGGCCAAGATTCTCAAGGATTTCATGTTTTTCTGTCCTTGGACCGGACATTAAACAATAAAGAATTCTGGGCTTTGATGGCTGTTTCGGATAATAAAAAATACCAAGCCTATATTGGGTTTTGAATGGTGAATTACTTTTAAATCCTCCTGGATTTTCTGAAAGTGTGTTTTTATGAAAGGATAACCTCTCATGAGAAAGAAAAGTATCATCCTCAAATTTTCATGTCTCTTTCTTGAAAAACAAAATTGCCGCCGTTTTTACCTTCTAAATATTAAAGAAGAATGGTTTAAATGTATATGTGTGCACAGTTACCTTATTTTTAATGATACTTCTAAGCTCAGATACAATGTCAACGTTTTTTTTATCAATTTTATAGATCATTTCAGCCATTGTGTATTTCAAAGTGGTCGCCATCTGCTTCAAAAGACCCTGATTTTTTTCATTATTTTTCTAACATTGCATCTTGAATAAACAAAGGATTAGTTTTGGCTCGGTATAATGGCTAATTTATGATATGTGGTATATTCAAGATATTTAAAACGTTTAACATCCCTATATAACTGCTGTAATTTACACCACATACATCTATGTTGTACAAATATATGTTTTTGTTTTAAAATAAAGTACATACTTACTTTTGCTGATGTTCAGAAGACTTTGGTGGTGAAACAATCAGAGGTCAGTTTCTCATACCACCCATTTTTGACTGAATTCGAGCCTGGTATCTGCTAGATATGACCATAAACAGATAAAATATCAAGAGTAAGCAGTGTCTTACCTTTCATTTGGTACCATTTGACAACTTCACTGACTAAAACTTACCAAGAAATAATTGTATAACTTTCATATATGAATTCCAATTTTTAGCGAAATTTTGGTCATACTTTTACAATCTCATTAATATTCATATATATGCTAATTAATGTACATAAAATAACTAGAAATGAGATGGCAATGGTTTAGGAGCATTTTGATAATCTTTAGGTTCTTATATATCTAAAATTGACCAAGATATGATGATACAATGGATTATCGTGTTCAGGGGTCAATTTCTTACCCCTCCCACTTATGACTGAAGTCAAGCCTGGTATCTGCTAGATATGACCATAAACAGATAAAATATTAAGGGCACAGTGTCTTACCTTTCATTTGGTACCATTTGACTACTTCACTGACTAAAACTTGCCAAGAAATAATTTGTATAACTTAAATATATGTCCATTTATTTGCGAAATTTTGTCATATTTTTAGCTTACCTGAGTTTTTCTGATCACTCGATGTCCGGCGTCCGTCATCTGTCTGTCTGTCGTCTGTCAACATTTAGCTTGTGTATGCGATAGAGGCTGTATTTTTCAACTGATCTTCATGAAATTTGATCAGAATAATAGTCTTGATAAAATCTAGGATGAGTTCGAAAATGGGTTATCTGGGGTCAAAAACTAGGTCATTAGATCAAATCAAAGAAAAACCTTATGTATGCGATAGAGGCTGTATTTTTCAATTGATCTTCATGAATTTTGGTCAGAATAATTATCGTAATAAAATCTAGGCCGAGTTTGAAAATGGGTCATCTGGGTCAAAAACTAGGTCACTAGGTCAAATCAAAGAAAAACCTTGTGTATGCGATAGAGGCTGTATTTTTTAATTAATCTTCATGAATTTTGGTCAAAATGATTGCCTTGATAAAATCTAGGTCAAGTTTGAATATGGGTTATCTGAAGTTAAAAACTAGGTCACTAGATCAAATCAAAGGAAAAGCTTGTATATGCGATAGAGGCTGTATTTTTCAATTGATCTTTCTGAAATTTGGTCAAAATGATAATCTTAATAAAATCTAGTCCGTTTTTGAAAATGGGTCATCTGGGGTCAAAAATTAGGTCACTAGGTCAAATCAAAGAAAAATATTGTGTATGCAATAGAGGCTATATTTTCCAATTGATCTTCCTGAAATTAAGTCAAAATGATTGCCTTGATAAAATCTAGGTCAAAATTGAATATGGGTCATCTAGGGTCAAAAAGTAGGTCACTAGGTCAAATCAAAGAAAAACCTTGTGTATGCGATAGAGGCTGTATTTTTCAATTGATCTTCATGAAATTTGGTCAGAATGATAGCCTTGATGAAATCTAGGTCAAATTCGAATATGGGTGATCTGGGATCAAAAGGTAGGTCACTAGGTCAAATCAAAGAAAATACTTATTTATACTCAAGATTTTTGCTCCAATTTTAATGATTATTGGTCAGAATATTTTTTGCCATGAAATCACTAGGTCAGACATGTTTATACTGTTATGGTGTGTTTCTCAGGTGAGCGACCTAGGGCCATCCTGGCCCTCTTGTTTACATACTCATTAATATTCATAAATATGCAAATTAGTTAATTTACATAAAGTAACTGAAAAGGGAGGACAGTGCTTTAGGAACATGTTAATACTATTCGGGTTCTTATATACCTAAAATCAACCAAGATGTATAGTTCTTATTAGTTATATCACTAAATTCAATGGCCGCCATTTTGAATTCAAGATGGCCGCCAAAATATTGACATGAAAATTTGAGGATAATACGTTTCTTAAAAGAGAAGGTTCATAGAACAAAATAAACTCAATTTCAAAATATCCAGGATTTAAAAGTAGACCCCTAGTTTTAACCATTGAAAACCCACTATTAACGCAAATAGACTATATCAATAATTTTAAAGGTCATCAGGTATGTAAAATTCATATATTTTGATATATTTAGGCAAAAAATGATGCGCAAACCATTGTTTAAATCAGCAATTGTCCTAACTCCATGGACTTAGAAACCTTGTTACATAACTCCATGGACTTAGAACCCTTGGAACATAATCGACAAAAACAAGATGTTTTGTTATAAAAATGATATAAATAGTGCAACTACACGCAATTCGGTAATATGACTGTTTAAATCGTATACAATCTATAGCTGCAATTATTTTGGGAAATGTCGCATTTCACCGATATTTTACAATATGGCTCCAAACACGTGAGCCAGACATTTTTCGCTATACATACTGATGATTATAGGCACTTTGCAGTATATTCGACAAAAATAGACTACGCTTTGGGTACCTTTTTGAAGGAATTCCACAATGGAATAATAAGTTAATTGCATGTTTCTTACAAAAGCAATTCGGATTTAGATGTATATTGCTAGTTCCATTAAAATAATGGTTATATACACTGATGTTGATAAAATTTCAGGCAAAACAGCAAGGTGGAAGCACGGAAAAGAAAGCAAAGAATGACAAACAGGTAAATACCGCTTTTCAAATGTTAACATAAGTAGTTGTAGTCAATTTGCTGAAGAAGATAATGAAAGTTAATGCTATAACAATTTCATAATCTCATTTAGCCATACCTTATGTGTATTAATAGCATTACCGAGCGCATTAAAATTAAAAACTTTATTTCAATCTCATTGGAAAAAAACATTTTGAATTGTTTTCCGCCGCCAAGGTGTGCAAAACATAATCTTCAAAATTGATATTGTTCTAAATGTTGCATGGAATATGAAATGCAAGGAAAAAAATATAAGTTGGCCATGATGGCCATATATCGCTCACATGAGATAAATTGCTTGCTTGAACAAATTTCCCTTCTAAAGCTAAAAAACTAGTTGAGTAGGTCATGGTAAAGATTAATCAAGATAACTGCTGAAATCTGTTAAAAATTATACAGGTTGTCCAAATCTCTTAGCTGTAGCTTCAAAAACAAGAAATTAGGTCAGTAGGTCTGGGTGAAGTATATTTAAGATGAGTATTGAAATCTGTATCAAAAGTTATACACGTGGTCCAAATTTCTATGCTGTACCTTCAAAAACAAGAAAGTAGGTTAGTAGGTCACAATTAAGACTATTCAATATGAGTACTGAAATCTGTATCAAGCGTTATACAGGTGGTCCAAATCTCTTTGCTGTAGCTTCAAAAACAAGAATGTTGGTCAGTAGGTCAAGGTAAAGAATATTAAAGATGAGTATTGAAATCTGTATCAAAAATTATACATGTGGTCCAAACTTCTATGCCATTGCTTCAAAAACAGAGAAGTCTATGTAAAACAAGGGACCACCTGGGCGTGACCTATAATGACCCCAACGGTCATAACTTGAACAATCCTGATAGAGAACCAAATGAGCATGTCATATACCAAATATCTAAGCTCTAGGCCTTATGGTTCCAGAAATGTTTTAAAGATTTTTCCTATAAAAGCCAATGTAAAAAATTGGTGACCCCAGGGCCATTCAATTTTGACCCCAGGGTCATGACTTGAACAAAATTGATAGTTGACTACTACACAATACTTAAAACTAAATATCTAAGGTTTGGGGCTTATGCTTCTGGATAAGAAGATTTTTAAATATTTCCCCATAAAAGTCAATGTAAAACAAGGGACTCCTTGGGCGTGGCATATTTTGACCCCAGGGTCATGATATGAACATTCTTGGTAGAGAACTACTAGAGCATGCCACATACTTAATATCTAAGCTCTGGGCCTTATGGTTTAAGACAATATTTTTAAAGTGTTTTCCCTATACAAGTATATTAAATCCATGTGCCCCGGGGCAGGGCCAGTTTTAACCCCAGAGGAATAATTTGAACAATCTTGGTAAAGGACTACTACACAATGCTACATACCAAATATCAAAGCCCGAGGCCATGTGGTTTTGTACATGAAGATTTTCAAAGTGTTCCCTATAAAGTTTATATAAACCATGTGACCCCCAGGGCGGGGCCATATTTGACCCTAGGGTGATAATTTGAACCATCTTGGTAGAGGACCACTAGATTATGCTACGTACAAAACATCAAAGCCCTAGGCCCTGTGGTTTTGGACAAGAAGATTTTCAAAGTTTTTCTCTCTATAAGTCTATATAAACCTTTGACGCTAGGGCGGGCCATATTTGACCCTAGTAACATAATTTGATCAATCTTGGTAGAGGCCCACTAGATGATGCTACATACCAAATATCAAAGCCCTGGACCCTGTGGTTTTGGACAAGAAGATTTTCAAAGTTTTTCAAATATAAGTCTATGTAAACCATGTGACCCCAAGGGCGGGACCTTATTTGACTCTAGGGGGATACTTTGAACAATCTTGGTAGAGGAACAATAGGTGATGCTACACAGGGTTTCAGAAATCCGGAGCCCGGGGGTTACCAGAAAATTCTACTAATTTTTTTCAGAGCGTGCCCGCCGGGCTACCTTGAAACCCTATATCAAGTAGCCCGGAAATAAATACTCTAGTCTTCATGCAAAATTTTGACAGTTATCTTTAATCCTCTTGTTTATCGACTGATACACACCGGAGGCATTAATTTTCTTACCACATATTGTCACAGTCTGCAAATAATTAACAGTTTTAATCATACCCGGAGGCAAATGTTTGTGTGCACACAATATTTTAGACTGATCCAATAGCATCTGAGCCGCTGATCCGTAGTGTTCAAAACAATATGCAAACCTGTCTTAGAATTACGTCATTTTACCGCCACCTGCCAAATTGTACTTTCGTTTTCGCTGACCTCAATATTTATTGAGTTTTGAGAGGATATTCAGGGATCAGTGACATTTTATTATGAGGGAGTTTACTGCTTACATCGACTTAATGATTTTTGATTTAAATACTTGCACAGAATGCATGAAAAAATCGACCATAATTTAGCAAGAAATCGGCGAGTTCATATCAGAAATTATACAGGGTTTTGGACAAACATAAATTCGGATAAGGGATTACACAGTGCCTAGAAAGAGAGAGACGTAATTTACTCGGACTTAGTCCTTTTATTAAAGTGCTTATTTAAAGATGTTATTAAAAGATGTAAAGAATCACACAGAATTATTATATTGCAATTAATAAGAATTTTTGCCTATAAAATTTGATTAATTTTCTTTTTATGACTGTCATGTTGAAATAATTAAAGGGAGAAGAATTCCCAGTTTAAATAGTTTTATCTTCTAAAGTGAAAAAAGGAGAAAAATGAGAAAAAATGAGTGATGATTGGTATTTTAGAGATCAAAACCCATAACAACATATGCGTATGGCTAGAATTATGAAATCCTTAATTAATTTAAGCATTCCATCCGAACTGTAGACTGTAGTATACAAGTACTTACCAAATAATCCAAAACGGACATTGCCAAATAAACTAAATTAAACTAAAATGTTTGGGCTACCTCACAACCAAACAAAAATATTGGTAGTAAAATGGGCTACCAGTAAATTTGCAGATTTCTGAAACCCTTTGCTACATACAAAATATCAAAGCCCTAGGACATATGGTTTTGGACAAGAAAATGTTTAAGTTTTGCTTTTCGGTTGCCATGGCAACCAGAGTTCTATATGGATTTCAATACTTTAACATTTTTAAAGAAGACCTTCCAAGGAACATCCCTGTGAAGTTTCATCAAAATTAGCCTGGTGGTTTAGGAGGAGATGGTGTTTTAAGGAAAGTGTTGACGGACGGACGACGGACGAACGCCGGACGTTGAGCGATCACAATAGCTCACCCTGAGCACTTTGTGCTCAGGTAAGCTAATAAAGGTTAATCAGAGCACAAACTCGAATATTTGTTTAGCAGTAGTCATCTGCTACTACAATATTCTAAATTTCAAGCTTCAAGTAGCCACTATTTATAAATACGTTTAGCTAACTGCATCAAAGTTCACGATCTGAAAAAGAACGAATAAAAGCCGAAAACAAATGATCATGGGTAAAATATTTGGCTCAACTGGAGACAACTCCGTTAAAAGTTTGTTATAAGCATCCTTACTGCGGGTAGATTTTGGTATCATTTTACTTGCTCAGTGAACTGCTATTTGAAAAAAAAACTAGCGATCAAATAAAAAATGCCCTGCGGAAATTGTGATATTTCTGTAACAAACAGGTGTGTCCTTTACATACAAGCCTGTCCGGCTAACTTAGCCTAGCTTTTTGCGAAAAGACAGTCTGGTTCTTTAACGTGCCCGGTGTATAGCAGCGGTACACGCAAAGCCGTCTTTTCTGGGAAAAACCAGCACTGGCCTCACTTGTAAGGTGGGAGACACTCAAGAGAATCTCAGAAATTTCCAGTACCTAGACCGATAACCGGACACTGGACATCTATATTGAAAGTCAAGCGTGTTACCACTAGACCACCGGGCCACCTTTAAAAGTATTAGTGGTAAAACAAGCTCTCTTTTTAACTATGGCAACATTTTAACATAAATCAATTGCATCATAGTATTATAAACATGGAATTTTTGTAATAATAAAATGTACTTTTATAGACAAAATAACAAATATAAAACAGACTTTATAATACCTAAACTGATAAAATTATTCATGTAATGTAAACAACTACATATGCCTTTTCTTATCCAATTGCTGCCTACGTCAGTCAACTGAACCGGAAAGAACCTGTATGTAGGTAACACAGGCCTGTTTTGAGAACAAACTGCTGCCTAAGACAGTCAAATTGTCCAAAACAGATAAAATAACGTAGAAAATAACAGTTAGAATGACAATATGAACTGTCAGTTAGAGCATAAGTCCCAATACAAATACACAATACTGTTAGGTCAAAATGCCGCTGGAGTCAGTCACAATGACTTTGCAAATTAAAGTATTTAGCTTAAACACTTCATTAATGCAAACTCAAAGCTCAGGACATAAATAGCTGGCCAAACTGCCATTTTAAACAACAAAATTATCATTGCTGCCTGAGTCAGTCAATGAAATGGTTTGTTCATACTATGATACTAATACAGTTTGAGACACTTAAGAGTACTAAATATTGTCTGTGTATCTTACTATGGCATTAACAACAAAGTTTGCCTGTACCAGTTGCAAAACACAAAAACCTGAATGAAATAACATAACTCACAGCAACAAGGTAACAAAGGACAGTCCTGAATTCCCTAGAACTGAACACAATTAGGCCGCAAATATGACTGGAAGGCATTTGGGTGTCATCTTCCAATTTTACGTATTTGTCAATCTGTGAAGTTGTATGAATGGGCTAGTGTTGCACCTCCAATGCAAAAGCTGTGAGGTGTGTACTTTGGGTCTAAACCTATCTTAGTAATGCATTTTTATTAAAATGTGACTAAATTGTTTGGTTGTGATCGGTATTCCCGATTCATTAAGAAAAAATGACCCGCTTTGTTTGGGTCGCCCTTTCAGGAATGCGTGTTTCGCAAGAACAGGACATTATTTTGTTCGCTTATGTGGCATTTAAGTAATAGTGAAAGGCGAAGAAAAGTGTTTGAAATGATTAAGGGAAACACCTAAATTAACCGGTTTGCCTTTTTTTCGTCTTAACTGAGATGTCTGTGACCAAAATATAGTGGTTCGCCATACTTGAAGTGCTTATTTCGCCTACACGAAAAAGTGCAAGAAATGCAAGTGTGAACATAGCTTGCTCTAGAGTAATGTTGTAGGCAGTGTTGAATAAGTTAGGTAATACAGCAATCAATTTCCTCAAAATCTCTATTGTTATTGGTTGTCTTTTGTCAGAACTTGGTGAAAAATATTTACATCATAAAAGGACACGTTTTACTAAGAAACTGTGAGTGTGACTTGTACTGCTTGCTCCCTGTATTTTATTTATATAATTAAAGGCTGATACTCTAGAGCATATCCTGGTGCATTTCGTGCCTGTGGAATGGCAGTTCGCTATGTAACTTGTTAATATGTTGTTTGTTTGAAATTATTGCCTCAGGTTGGGTACGGTAATAACTGATGTGAAATAATAGAAATGTTTAAAAGCTGTTCGATAAGAATATCTCGTGCTTTAAGCCAAAGATCCTTCTAATAAAGAGCTGACCACTTGTTTCAATGATGTTTGAGTAATGCCTTTGGAACACGTATGGCTACCCTGTCTGCGAAAGGGGCGTTCTTCAGGAATTATTCTGTATACGAGAAAGCATATTTTGTTAAAGTGTTCAGTTTTCCCGGCTCGTGCTCTGAGCATACGAGGATATTGTGTTTCATACAAGCATGAACCATACGTCTTACTAGGTACATGATTTGAGTATCCTTACAAGACTGATTGTTTATGATATGTACAATAGCACTATTGTCAGAATGTAATACAATGCATTTGTTTGCCAGTTGAAAGCCCCATAATTCAAGGGCCAACGTTACAGGAAAAATATCCTTGTACGTAATATGCGAATTAGCCAACGTTATGGGCCAAGTCCCGTAAGCACACTGTGTGTTTAAAATAGCTCCATACCCAATTGCCCCTGAAGCATCTGTAAACAGATGTAAAGCCTCATAAGTTAACCATTTCTGATCAAGTAAAATGTGCTTCCCATTGAAATATTCGATGAAATAGCACCAAGCTGCCAATCGCGCATCCCTTCTTCAGTTATAGATATACTATAGTGGGGTTTACAAACACCTTTGTAGGGATCAGTTAAACGTCTGACGAAAGCCCTACCTGGCACACTACTTTGCAGCAGAAGTTAAGCAGACGTAAAAGGGGATTAAAAATCTCATACTTTAATTTTCCTACGCGATTTGTAAGACACCAGTAAGTGGTGAAGTATAGTAAGTTTGTCTTTAGGTAACCTAGCTTCGATTTTGTTAGAATCAAGTTCCAGATCCATGAATGTGATCACAGCTATTGCTGTGACCGTTTTCTCGTGTTTTATAGGAACTCCAATAGCTCTGCTTAAATCGAGAAATACCCTCAAATCAGCTTCACATTTGTTAGAATCTTTGGGTCCCATAATAAGCAAATCATCCAGAATATGCAGGATGTGAGGAATTGAAAGCTTCCACTATCCACTTCAAACCTGAACTAAAACGATCAAAGATGGCAGAGGAAGAGCTAGTACCCATGGCGAACGGTCATAAAAGTATGAAATCATTGCATTTGAAACCCAGAAGTGGATAGTCAGTCGGATTAATGGGTATGATACGGTAAGCAGAGTCTATATCTGTCTAAGCCATCAGGCAGCCCTGTCCCTAATCCTTTACCATGGCAACTGCTGGGTCACAAGTTGAGTACTGGACTGTGGCAAGATTTGGTTACAGAATTACCAAGTGGATAGCTTAAATGGTGAATTAACCTGTAAGCGTTTGGCTCCTTTTTAGGGACTACTTCTATAGGGCTTACCCGAAAAGGTTGAAGGTGCTACTGAACTGAAAGGCTCCTCTACCCTCTTTTAAAGCTACTTCTTTTTTCCGATTTTGCAGATACCACTTCAGGTAACTCAGAGCAAGGGAAGTTCTCCATACTTCAACACAGCTGCAGTTTCCAAAGGATATTTCATAGAGTATATGGCAACACATCTCATGAATGATGTTGTCCATTGATGAATATTGCAGATTGTTTTGTTGTTGTTTTTGTTTGGTAGTAGGAAGGATGTTGGTGTTTGGATTCCCCCTGAAATTATTGAACTGCAGTTGAATGGACGAATGGTCTTGGTCATGACAAACGTTGATAGGTAATAAGGCTCCAAAGTCCACATACTTGTGTTTCCAAATATTCCTTTGAAGTTTTTATTTATTTGTGTTCAAATTGGGGCATGTAATGTGGAAAACGACTGTCACATGATACCTGTTAATGAATTCGTATGGTTTTCCAGCACTCTGTCAAGTAAATTGTCTTCGCTGTCTGATGAAATGTTCTGGACATCGGCCTCCTTATCTGAAGTGTCTCAATCAGAAGAACCACTAGATATAATTGGAGACGGTGACCTTTTCTTGCGTTTGGAAGGGCCTCTTTCTTTGCCTTTAAGAATAAGATGTATCAACACTACTAGTGTCATTGTCTACGACTGGTTTACTTGGAGCTTGAGCAGCTCCTTTAAGTCCCTTAATTTCCTTTGAATGTACATTTGTCACTTCTTTAGTTGTATCACTGACCACGACTGGTAGAGGACAGCATGGCGATGTCGTTTCGCTTTGGTCGCATTTGCTGTCTTTCTCTTCCCAGGCAAACCTGGAATAAGAACTTTCAAATGAAACATGGTTTTGCTTTAAAGATTGCTTTTATCTTAACAAGCCAGAGTAATCTTCATTTTTATGTATATGATTGTCTTAAATAAACACTGGCCTATATATACAATAATAAATGATAAATGACAAATAGTTTGAGGTAAATGCTAAAGTCCCAGCCTGGGTACCAGTCAAAGTAAAAAATACTCCGGTACGAGCAAGGGCATGCCTCTGGTACTGGCCCGGAAAAGCTTAAATAACATAAAATAGCCTGAAAAAAGGATGACCTCGGGTACCAGCCCGGAAAACTCTCGGGTACCTGCCCGGAAAAATCTCGGGTACATGCTCGGAAAATCTCGGATACCTGCCCGGAAAATCTTTGATACCATAAAAAAGTTTTAGGAAATGGAATGCCCTCAGGTACCTGCCCGGAAAAAATCTCGGGGTCGCTAGCCAAGATATATACAAACACAATAATCACACAATTTATGTATCATAAAAGTTCGTGCTCCAGTCCGGAATTATTTAAAAGGTTAATTTCAAAACTGGCGAAACCACGGGTTCATGCCCGGATAGATTTTTCAACATAATATATTTAATAAACAATATGCACAAATGCATACATCATAAAACCTTTAAGCCTTTTCAAATGTTTAAAATTATCGGGAACATACCCCGAAATGTTGGTTCAAAACACTCAGCAAAACGAATGCCTCGGGAAGAACCTGTAAACTCAAGTTCAACAGCCCGGAATGTTAATATCTACGGCACACACTAATTGAAATAAGTAAGCTACACTCAACTACCTTAATTTGACACGAAGGACTTCTGACGTCTGCTATGCCCTTAAATTCGAATACAGTTTCTTGTTGCCTTCAACTGATAAATGCGTAAGGTCAGGTGAAAAGCTTCTTCAACCAAAATCCTTTTTAACGCCAGAGGGACGAAGAGATCTCTTTCAAAGAATGGTCCATTATCCTGTTTAATTCATCGACTTTGTCAACTTGATATTTAGTCGGTCTCAATGCAGGGACTCTGTATAAAGTTTGGCATACGACAACGTCTGGCATTCTACCCTAAAGTGATATCTCTACTTCCACTCTGCTGATATTTATCTTTCAACCACCTAGGAGGTTGATAAGCCAATCTACCCTTGAATACCTAGAGATGTTTTGAGAGATAACATTGATTTTGCAGTTTTTTGTTTGGGATATTGTTATTAATTAGTGACATATGACATCAAATATGTGTTAATTGGTATGGAATTTGCACTCTTTGTAAGTAAATTGAAGTAGCTACACAACAAAAAAACAAAGACAAATATCAAACAAGGAATGCCACGCACCAAAAACGCAGCCGCCTCAAAACGAAACCCACAGCACGCAGACGCGTGCACCACACACACACAGCCAACACATTAGGACAAAACGAACAAACAAAGGAACACACACACACACACACACACACACACAAAGCCAACACATCAGGACAAAACGAACAAACAAAGGAACACAGCGGGGCACCGCCTTGGAACGTTCAGTGGCAAAAACACCACTGGGGAGCTTAAATCGGTTTATGGTGCGCACCCAACCTCACTCTTACCCCCACCATGTTCCAAAGACACGGGACAGTGTAAATAAAAGTAATCCCCTCCAGGTGAATCTCTTACACACGTAATGGAAACAAAAAGGCGTAGCATGTAAAACACAAAAATGCTCGTGTATAAATATATAAAAAACAAACCTTAAGAACCAAAAACGTATGTACTCAATGCCTTTTCAGAAGACAGAGCAACAAGAGAAACACCCTTAAGGGCCCGACGAAACAGGCCAGAAGACAAATATCAAAACAGTTCAGTCCTGGTAGGATTTATAAACTGCTTATCATAGAGTCCCCGCCCCCCCCCCCCCCCCAACACCCCCCCCCCCTCTTCCGTCAGACACAATCAAAGAGGGAAGCGTAGTGTCCAACTATAAACGGGTTGAACACTAAACATGCGGTATGTCTCAAAACAGTTGGGTCGTAACCTCTTTTAATAAAACGTTTTATAATTTTACCAAATACATTTGGAAAATTACCATGACCCAATATCTTACGAAGTTTGTAAACCACATCCCCATAAAAAACGGGTTTAGAAATACCTTCTCGCAGAAGTGTCTTTAAATTACTATTGAATTTTAAAACTAAATCAGAATTACGATAGTAAAATTTAGCAAAATATTTACGCAATTTACGCAAAGCCAATTTCATGCAGCTGTGTAGTACAGTCATTTTTAACAGACTGTTGAATTAAAGACGCAATACAAATGACCATAATCTCTCATCAGATTTTGTTTTGGCTAAACAACATTTATAAAATTCTAAATTTATCATGCACAGATCTAAACAACAAATAAGAAAGAACAATTCTTAAAAATATTTTTAAATAAATATTATTGTCATTTTCTAACACTGATTTTACTCAGTTATATGCATACAGGCAATCAAAACGCATCAAAATAAAATTTCTCATAAAAAATAGTGTATGTATTTTGAAGATGTTATACAATGAAAATAAGTGAATATTTCAACTCTCTTAGACAGAAACTGTAAGTTTGAAAATGGGGTTATTTTGGACTAATTTTCAGATATGAAAATTTGAATTTTGAAACAATTTTGTAGAGTTTCTGAAGTGTCAAAATGATTATGTTATTATTAACAGTTTATTCTATAGATCAAGATTAACACCAAATAAATAAATAAATAAATACCCACGAAGATGATTTTACTTTTTCATACACGCATAAGCATTGTCATATCGCATAGGTAAAGATGAAATGTCTCGTGTGCATGAGTGGAATCTTACATGTAAAAGAAAATATTTTAGTTCTTTTCTTTTCATTACAATAATCATTATCCACAATTCTACCAGTTTTGTCCAGGATATGTTGTGTGCATCGTCACGACGAAACTATGCGGTATAAAAATGTAAAAAAAAAAAATATTTTTTTTTTTTTTTTTTTTTTTTTTGCATTTCGGTATGATGCGTACACATTATTTTTGTGCGGTAATTATGTACGTACGTCTTTATTGAAGTGTATTTTTATAACGATACCCAATTATTTACAATTCATTTTTTCCACACTCGAATGTTTAGATCCGTACTTATAAAGAATATACTCAACGCCTTTTCCAGCTCAATAGCTGGGTTCTTATTTTTATCTCTGCTAAATTTTGACAGATCTGAAGATCTCGCAGATGGAATTTTTTGCCGTGTAGCGACGAACGGCAAAGTATATATTTTTGGGTTGCGTTATTTCAGTTGTCATGGTTCAATGAATCTTCGTTGGTATTTATTTATATTATCTTTTTACTTATTTTTTTATGTTCCGATCATTTAAAGAATCATCAGTAATTTAATCACATATTATAACTTGAACGACGCTAGCTTTTACAGCTTTCTTCAGTGAAAGCATTCATTTTTTCACAACATCCGCTTTTATTTATGTTTTAAAAATGTTATGGAACAAAACATTTGATTGGTCCAAGTTGTTAGAAAGAACATTGACTTCTACAAAATTTGTTCAAATCATGACCCCCGGGGTCAAATTGACCCCGCCCCATGGGCTTACTTGATTGTACATAGAAAACTCTTCAAAATTTTCTAAAAATAAACCAGAAGGCCTAGAGCTTAGATATTTGACATGTAGCATTGCCTAATTGACCTCTCTACAATTTTTTTTTTCAATTCTTGATCACCCCTACCCCCGGGTCAAATTGACCCAGCCCCAGGGGTTATTTGATTGTACATAGGGAAATCTTCATAAATTTGCTAAAAATAAACCAGAAAGCCTAAATCTTAGATATTTGATATGTAACATTGCCTAGTAGACTTCTACAAACTGTGTTCAAATCATGACCCCGGGGTAAAATTGGCCCCGCCACAGGGGTTACTTGATTGTACTTTGGAAAATCTTCCAAAAAATTTCTAAAAATCATGAGTTTGACATTTGAAACATATAGCTCATATTACTCAGGTGAGCGATCCTGGGTCATCATGACCCTCTTGTTTAATCTTTCTGTTTATTAATGTTGTCCAAAGTTGCTTGTAATATAATTCTGACTTTCATTCCTAGGCAATAGTCGTATTAGGTATCCAGATGCCATATTTTCTCCCTTAGCTGCATTGACGTTTCTTTCTTTCTTTTTTTGCATACAATGCAGAATTTTGCAAGATTTGGCTTTCTTCTGGACAATATTCTTAATATGAAATTATTTCATTTTTACCCAATTGGTGGATAAAATTTATCCGCGGGGTCTCCAGTTAATTTTAACTAACAATTCGGATACTACTGCTTCATTTTAGATAGATTTACCGCCCTCTATATAATATGGTGGCATAAAACTGCCACCACTTAGTTATCAGGTTTCACGAACACTTTCACGAAAATAATTTCGGTTTTCACGTTAATAATGGAGGATTTCATGAAAACAGTAAATTATCACAAAGGCCACTTAAATATCTTAACACAAAATTATGCTAGTTAGTGCTTTGAACTGACACCACTTAAAGAAAATTTTCATGAAAAGTTTCGCGAAAACAGATAATTTTTCACGAAAGCAGATAGTTTTTCATGAAACCAGATAATTTTTCACGAAACCACGAAACATTTCAAGAAAAGTTCTCATGAAAAGTTTCGCGAAACCAGATAATTTTTAATGAAACCAGATATTTTTCACGAAACCAGATATTTTTCACGAAACCAGATAATTTTATAAATTTATGGAAAGAAAATTGTTTACCCTGTTCAGTGTTCCTGAACCACGTTACCCCAAGACAGAAGAATCGTTCCAAATATGTTCGGTTTCTATTGTTAGTTAACTACTTTCATGAAAAGTTAATTGGTATCATGTAAACTTCAACTGTTACGATGTGGCAGTTTGAAGCAGTAAAGAGCAATTCTCATGTTAAGATATTTATCTTGCATTCATGAAATGTTTATCTGTTTTCGTGATTTTTTTTTTTTTACTTTTCGTGAAAACCTAAATTATTTTCGTGAAAGTTTTCATGAAACCCGATAATTAAGTGGTGGCAGTTTTATGCCACCATATATAACAATATTATACATACCAAAATTTATGATAAGTAGGATGAATCTAATTTTATTATTGTATATTTCTCTCATTTGGATAGAGATGTGCAACGGGCAACATCTTATGGGATATGAATTTATCAGTTAGTTTTTTTTACCATTGTGTGATTGCAATGTATCTATTTATTTCAAATAAGATTATTTCGTAAGGTTACCGTTATTACAAACTTACTTTGATTCTGGCTAAATTTAACTACCGTTATTCAGATTTGGTCATTGATTTAATAGTAATTTAAGGCACTTCTGCGAGAAAGTATATCAAAACCCGTTTTATGACGTTGTAAATTAATTTCATAAGATTATTGGTCACGGCGATTTTCTAATTGTATTTAGTAACGTTATAAAACGTTTTATTAAAAGGTGTTAAGTGTTCAACCGTTTACAGTTAGACGCTACGCTTTCCTCTTTGATTGTTTCTGACGGAACAGGCAGTTGAATCTATAAATCCCAACGGGATTGATCTGTTTTGATATATGTCTTCTGGTCTGTTTCGTCGGCCCTTAAGGGTGTTTCTTTTATTGATTTGTCTTCTGCAAACTAATTAATAAATACATGTACATGATATATTTGACATGGCGTCTGGTTAGTAATGAGCTTTGTTAAGCTAAACAATGTTAGAAGTGGTGGTGACAATAGACATTTGATTGTCAGAAAAGGTGAAGTTTGATTGACAGAAAAGGTGAAGTTTGATTGACAGAAAATGTGAAGTTTGATTGACAGAAAAGATGAAGTTTAATAGACAGAAAATGTGAAGTTTGGTAGACAGAAAATGTGTTGCAAGGGTGCGTCTAATTTGTTATGGGTATGAAATGGAATGCATTTGAGTCATTATCATCATCATCATCATCATCATCCCCATAGTCATCGGTCATAATTATCATCATCGTCATTATCATTTATTTCATTACCACCGATTTCATCATCATTAACATCATTTTCATTTTTATTATAAAATGGTCATCCTGTTTTTCGCAACAGTCTTTTTTAGCATTATTTAATTAAATATATTCACATCTTCATCATCATCCTTTTTTGTTACCGCCACATCATTTTTATCAACAACATCACTTTATCTTATGCTAACTGGTGGAATACTGAAAATTATCAGTAGATATTCCCTATCTCACTTAAAGTGCCGAAGTTTTATTTTACAGAAAAGTTGTCTCCCCTGCCAAAACCTTATAATTACCTCCCTTTATTGCCTTTGGAAATACTGGCCACTCTATTGCTATTCTAAATTTCAAGTGTACACAATTCATGTACAACTAGACAATCCTGTATATAACAGCTTGGCTATATATTCTAAGAGATAATAGTAATGCTCTACATAGTTACCTTCATTGCTTTTATATCTTTCACATTTTTCAGCTGTTTACTATCGTACGGTACCTTATACTGGCGACAGCACATTGTTAGTTGTTGTCATAGTTAATTATCAAAAGCCAATAACTCAACCTTACGTAACTTGCCAGCATTTTCGTCGAAGTCGTTTTCCAGTCAGGACCAGATTTACTAGCATTTAGGAGCGACCTGTCGCTTTTATTAATAGATTTGAAAGGTTATTGGAATAAACCACTTCAGTTAAGGAGTACCCTACCTTTTAATAACTTATTTCTATAATAAATATTTAAATGACTGCCTTCTTCGACAATTAGACGCCTTGGTGCAGTGGTAAGCGTGGCGGCTTTAGAATCTAACTTTTGTGAGTTCGAATTCCAACGGAGATCGATATATTTTTTTTCATTTTATATTTGTTTCATTTTATATTTTGCTAACATACATTTTAAAATGATGATAATGTTAAACATGTTTTTGAATCGCATTACTTGTATCCTTTTGCTATTTTCGCATATAACATAGGTTTTTTTTCAAATATCTTTTTGATTGCGAATTATTCAACTTGGTTGACATACCTCTTGACAATTTGGTCATTCAATTAGCTGATGACACTGATTCGGAAGAAACCAACACCGCCAGCGAGTGTGAAGATGCTCCATTGGACGTGTGTGTTTAAAATGTATTGAATTTAATGAAATTGTACCAATGAAATTAAAAATGAATAATTTGAAATGATGAGATAAAATGAAATAAAAAAAAACATGAAAAATATAAATAAAACAAATTCAATCATAAAACAAATCGCCCTGTGTGGGATTCGAACCCACAACCTCCTAATCGCAAAAGTTAAATTACTAACAAGAGTCCTCAATTGTACCAACTGAGCTACCGATGCAATTTTAATATGTACATTATTTGAAATATATTTATAGTTTTAAAAACGTCAAATATCTTTCAAACCCTTATTTAATAAATGGAACAGTCTGGAAAATCCAAATCTAAAAATAAAAGCGACAGGTCACTCCTAATTGCTAATACTACCGTTGACGTTGTCAGTTGTGTTCTGTAGGTCCACAGTGCTTTAGGGTAAAGAGGAAAGCAAACGAACTTTTCCTGCATGCCAGTTCAAAGAAAAATTATGTAGTAATTCTTCTTATAAACTTGATCAGGATGTTTGTCTTGATGATCTCTAGGTCAAGTTTGAAACTGGGTCATACGGGGTCAAAAACTAGGTCAGTAGGTCAGATCAATGGAAAAGATTGTGAACACTCTACAGGCCACAGTTGTAACCCAATCTTTATGACACTTGGTCAGAATGTTTGTCTTGATGATCTCTAGGTCAAGTTTGAAACTGGGTTATGTGAGGTCAAAAGCTAGGTCACCTGGTCAAATCAAAGGAAAAGCTTGTGAACACTTTAGAGGACACATTTGTGACTCAATCTTTATGAAACTGGGTAAGAATGTTTGTTTTCATCAATTTTATGTCAAGTATGAATCTGGGTCATGTGGGGTCAAAAACTAGGTGACTAGGCCAGATCAAAGGAAATTCTTTTCAACTCTCTAGAGACCACAATTTAAGTTTGAAACTCACGGGAATTAGTCAGAATGTTTGTTTTGATAATCTTTAGGTCAATTTCGAATCTGGGTCATATGGGGTCAAAAACTAGGTTACCGGTCAAATCAAAGGAAAAGCTTGTGGACATTCTAGGGGCCACAGTTGTAACCAAATCTTTATGAAATTTGGTCAGAATGTTTGTCTTGATGATCTTTAGGTCAAATTCAACTCTTGGTCATGCGGGGTCAAAAACTAGGTCAGTAGGCCAGATCAACTCTGGTGAGCGATGTATAGGGCCATCATGGCCCTCTTGTTCTATTTAGTGTCTGTATGCCTTTAATAAAAATTCGCAGCTTTGTTCTCTCCTTGGCATTGTTTACATACGCACTTATTTAGTGTGTGCGGGATAGCTTTGGTCATTGTTAATTATTAATTATGAAAAACCACATCTGAATATACCAACCAGGACATTTTTTTCTATTAATCAGAATAATAGTGTGTATTCCTTTCAGAAACATTCAGCTTCTTATATTTACATGAAATACTTTTCATGCACTGATGTTTCTTACATACACACTGCTTTAGTCAGTACAAGATATTTTTGATTTTAGTATGACAAATGAAAAGTAACACAATCAAAAATGTAAGATGTATGTTAGAAAGAATGAAATGGAAATTTATACAATAGTTTATGACTAAATTGAAAAACTATCAATCTATCCACCATGTCCTAAAACCCGCTATACCCTAAAGCACTGTATTACATTTTCGCGCCATTTTCGTTAGGCTATGCAGCTCCGAGAAGAATATTTCCTAGCTATCTGTATTAAATCCATGAAAATATTAAATTCTGCAGCTTGATTTTCATTTAAAAACAAAATTTTCTTCACAACAAACTTGTGACACTTTAGATAAAGATAGAAAATTCTTTCTCTTAAAATTCAGCAAAATACAGGATTTAGCGTTTAAAATCCCAAAATTTTGTAGGCTGGGGTTCCCCGTCCAATAGTCTCCCCCACCCTGTCCTCAAACTTTGAAAACATTCATATCTATCAATCCATCTATCTATCCGTACATACATACATACATAGTTCACCAACCTTAGCCTGAAATTCAGACCTCTGAGCATTTTTTAAAAAAAAATTATGCTCGCTAATCTTGCAAATCTCGTATCAGTAGTATCATATTAAGCCAATGTCCAGAAAGTATCAGACAAGCCACCCAGGTGTGTTAAGGTAGCTGTAAGAATAATTACCTATAAGGTCCAAAGACACGGCATGCACATGATGTTCACATGTGTAATCTTTCATATTAATGATTCCGAAAATGAGGAAATTATATATCTCCAAATATACATAAAAATGCACCAGAGCTGTTTTTTTTCTTTGACTTTTGACCACTTCAGTTTATTGGTCAATTCAGAGTTGTTCCCCTTAGATTTTCTTGATAGGTACCATCTCTATTTGTGGCTCATTTATCTCATAGGTATATACATTTGTATATATATATATATATATATATATATATATATATATATATATATATATATATATATATATATATATATATATATATATACTTACAACCTTTGGGCGTAACTGAAGAGGAAAGAATTTTATGATGAAAAATCCCAAGTGCCTAAGGCGGGATTCGAACCCGGGTCGCACGGGTAGAAGTCCAATGCTCTTACCACTGAGCCAAACAGTCGACTCTGACACATTTGCCAGAGATTGGTTTACGAGCTTGCGTAAGCGACCGTAACAGTATATTTTGGAATCAATCATATGATATATACATATGTATTACTTAAAGAAGTATATAACGGTGCTCAAAATTAGGAACTACAATCTGGATCAAACTGCTGCTTATTTAAATTGATATTTTAAGAGACTTGCATTGAGCTAGTTCATGCGTATATAAGCAAATTACTCAATGCAGAATGTATACCTTTAGCGTAATTATTAGTGTTTGAATAACAAAAGTAATAACAAAAACACTTTGGAAAAAAGTGTCTTCGGTTTACTCTGAAAAAAAATTCGGACCTTCAAGTTCTGAAAAATAAATATTCTGATTTTTGTAGGAGGCAAAACAAAAATTTTAGCACCAAGTAAAACCCCAGCCCCCTCCCACAAATGGTCTACCTCTAAGGACCAGAAAGATAACAAAACCGATGACACAAGCTCAAAAGTCAAGGTTAACGTTACAAGTCAAATATTTTAAATATTAAAACCTGTCTGAACAGTGGACATTCAAATAATGTTGGATAAACATTGAAAATAACAAAACAGAAAGCCTATTGCATGAGTTTTACCTCTAAATCAAAGGCCAAGGTCTCAGTATGAAGTTAATTATTTTAGCCATTATTTTTGTCCTGTCTATAACTGTTTTATGCATACTGACCTGACAAAACGTTCTTCATAATCTAACCTAGAAAGAGGTCAAATAAAGTATTCAGTTTCTTGATACATAGTTAGTTAGCGGAATTTTCACTACAACAAGACGACATGTCCCTTTCAAGACTTTTTACAGAATTTGATTTTATTTTAAAACCCTGTGATCAAATGTCAATGTCATACTTGGAAGTTAAAAAGGTATATTTTAACTTTATCGGATTAAAACGTTTCATACTACTTGACACAAATAAAATACAACAGAAAGACTGAAACATACATTGCAAGTGTTTATGATTATTTTTCTTTTCTTTGATTTTTTTGCCCCTTTACCAGTAAGAACATTGTTTTGTTTAACAGTACTTATTTTAAGTCACATGCGAATTTATAGACGCAGCAGATAGGTCCCATTTTTAACAATTTCTTCAACATTTTGTCACATAGGTTACCCCTGGAAAACCAAAGATTTCCGAAGTAAAGGCCGAATCAATTTGGATAAAGTGGAGGAAACCAAGAGGCATGATACAGAAAGATTTCTACAGGCTTAGCTATAAAGAAGGGAATAGTGAAAGTGGTGTCTGGTCTTTTTGGAAAAAAATATTGAAAAGAATAAAACGCAGCTCATTGGATTGAAAAGTAAAACAAAATACACATTTCGAGTAAGGGTTATTCATGAAGGTGATGAATGGCCATATAGTAAGCAGAGCGAAGTTATTGAAACTAAAGAATCAATGGCCGCAACGCTGGTGGGACAGTCACGGCTGGCAAAACGTGGAACCCCTTCTGTGTACTCTTTGCCAGCAAAAGAAGATACGAATGCAAGAAACAGCGAAAAGAAAACAAAGAAGTATGAGTTAGGTGAGTTTTGTAGATTTGTTCAAAATTTGACTATATAGTTAAACGGTAGTAATAAAACGTCTTCAGATAAGAATCAGTGTGAATTCAGCGAGTTATGCCATTTACTCGAGTGGATTAATTTGGGAAAGAGCAAATACACATGTGTTTCAAAACCTATAAAAAAAGAAATTGGGTACTTCTTTTCTAGCATGTAGTTTCAATCTGATACGTGTTTAACAGTTTAAGCAAAGAAACTAGTATCTGTAATATTTGAATACGCCTTAAATTTTGTTTTTTTGTAATAGGCAATTATTTCATTTAGCATACTTTTAATATTTTACCTACCAGAGTTATCGGTTTTATGTCATAGGTACGTGAAATATGAATGATGTTACCAAGTTTAATCTTGTTAATGTGGGAAGCCTTTCATTTTATTAACAGGTACAAAAGATAAAGGATATAATCGACGTGAGAAGACAATCATGCTTGTAGGGGCTACTGGTACAGGAAAGACAACCCTAGTAGACGGAATCGTTAACTACGTTCTTGGTGTTAATCTGGGTGATCCATTTCGGTTTACAATTGTGGAACTAGAGAAAAGTGAAAGAAATAAGCTGACAAACCAGGTAAATCACAATGTTGTTATTTTTTCTTACATTTTACATGACTGTCTATTGAAATATAGAAATATATGAGAATGCACTTTTCAAAGTTTCAAAGTAGCAAAAAAAAATCGATACCATTTTCCAGACCTTATACCTGTCAGAATTTAATATATGTAGGAACACACACACGAGCCTTTGTGAATTGTTAAATAATCCAAACAAAATTAGGAAAGGTATGTTCTAGCTACACAGTTTGTTCAAATTTGATTCATTCATTGCACCAGTGGATTCATATCTTACATTTTATATTTAATCAAACTTATTAAGCGATATACAGACAATAATATAAACATTCGGTCATGATACTATTATCAAAAGCACATTATTTGCGAAAGGTTAAAAATTTAGATAAATCAGCATGTGCTAAAACCAGTATCCTGTAACCCCAGCGGGACATTATTGTTGTTGTTTTTTGTTCAAGATCCACAACTCAGACTTACATCAGACTTTTATCGCGCACAGGACCATATCAGACCTTAAGGGAGTTTGAATAAACCTAGCGTGCATGATTACAAATGAACAGTCTAAGATGTGTTGTGGCTAAGTTCAATGTTTTAATGTCAAATGTGTCACCTTTAAATGCCAACTGCCGGTTGCCATGTTCAATGTTTAACGCTATGCAAGAAACGATCTAAATATAACATAGTTCTACAATGATTATTTTAAAATGATCACGATTACAAGACGGTAGTGGATTTTTTATTGATAGTGTAGATAAAAAAATGTCAGTTCTATGACTAAAGATGTATTTTACTGTGTTAAAATCTGGTCAATGAAAATTTTGAAAAATAACTTTTTCCGAAATTTTACAAAATTTAAAGCATTTTGGTGTCCAAACTAGCAGAAATTTACAATGGAAATATCCTATCAAAATCTTTTTAAGAGATTTATTCAAAACTAATTTAGATATTTTATTTTAGACTTCAAACATATTCCTATTAATATCCTTGCAGACCTTCAGAATGATGCCTTGTTTAAATGTTAATGTCTCACATTTAAAGAGAAATGAAGAAAAAACTTTGTTACGAAAACGTTGGATCAAATTAAATTTATATGAGGACCCTTTGGAAGCATAAAACGCAACCTAGCAAATGATAGTAGACTCGGTTTGAATCTGCACGTGAGAGGTCTTCGTGAGAGACATTATGAAACACATTCACACCCCTAGCACATTCTATTTTAGTAAAACTGAATGTACTCCATGATCCCAAAGGACTAGAAAATATAACAAAACTTAATCCAACATTTATATACATGAAGAAATAAACATTTTTCTTCGATACATTAAAGGCCGAATCCCAAACGGAGTGGATCACATGTTACACGATATATTCCTCCAAAAATGGCGGACGTTTAGACTTCACACTGACGATTGTAGATACGCCAGGATTTGGAGATACTCGTGGGATAGGATACGACAAGAAAATAGTTTATCAAATCAAACACCTTTTTTCTGAACAAGGTCCCAGGGGTATTCTGTCACTTGATGCAATTTGTTTTTTGAACAAAGCACCTGACGCCCGTCTTACTACTCAACAAAAATATGTTTTTCAACAAATTCTGTCCATGTTTGGAAAAGACGTGGAAGAAAATATCTGTTCACTTATCACGTTTGCCGACGGTCAAGAACCGCCGGTTTTTCATTGTTTGAGAGAATCTAAACTGCCTATAAATAAAGATTTCTGTTTTAACAATTCGGCTTTGTTTGCTTCAAACGGTACGGAAAGCTCATCAGGTTTTTCGACAATGTTTTGGAATATGGGTCATGAAAGTTTCAAAAAATTCTTTTCTCACATACAAAATCTCAAACCAAAAAGTTTAGAGATGACTAGGAATGTTCTCCATGAACGCGAAACTCTAGAAAATACCATAGAGAACATACAGCAGCAGGTGAGTAGTGGCCTTTTTACTATTTCCAGTCTACGCGAGGAAATCCGTATTTTCAGGCAGCACAAAACAGACGCAGAAGCAAATAAAGACTTCGAATAAGAAATAAAACACGAGGTAATAAGGCATAAACCTTTGCCTGCAGGTCAACACATCACCAATTGTTTACACTGCAATCACACCTGCCACCACCCATGCTATATCCCGAATGACGACGGCAAAAGGGGATGTGCTGCCATGGACAGGTCAGGAAACTGCAATGTTTGTAAATTTAAGTGTCATTGGTCTCAGCATAGAAACACGCCGCAAATCATATACACCGAGATTGTTGTAGAAAAAGAAACGTATTCAAATAAAATGAAAAAATTCCAAGAAGCAAAGAAAAAAATGGTAACTCATGAGGAAGCTATTGGAATGCTGAAAGAAGACATGAAGAATATGATGTTGGCCGTGCAAGAAAGAATGGCAGTTGTCAAACGTTGCAATGAGCGCTTGAAAGAAATGGCACTTCGCCCAAATCCACTAAGTATGGTTGAATATATCGATATTATGATAGAAGCTGAAGAGTTTGAACCAAGTAATGGGTATAGGGAGCGAATTACAGAACTGAAATTCTATAGAGAAAGAGCTACTACAGACAAAAAAGCAGAACAATTTCTGGCTATCAGACTAGATGAAGAGCTTAATATGGATTAGATAAATGCATACCTCACTTTGGTGCCGTATTTATTTGGAAAGCTTTTAAATGATATAATCTCTTCTAAAGACACTTATTATTTTCTAAATGCATGTCAACATGACCTCAAGATTCTTCTCACTTAACTGCAGCAAACTTAAAGTAAACTATTTCCGGGATAGTGATATAATGCACCGGTACCGTTGTTGCACACTTGAAATATAGAATGGTGGAACCTATGCTCGCGGTGTTTTGTACATATATAATTTATTTAAGAGGCAAGAAATATTTACTATTTCGACTTGCCAATGCAAAAACATAAAGTCATCCTCATTTTGTCGAAATATGGTGTTGATGTGCGTCATCACGTGACTTAGTCGTCATGTGAGCTATCGACATATATTAACATATTTGTCAGAGATTTGCGCGACGAATACAGATTGCGTAAAATGTATCTGTTGCGGTATACGTCACGTGAGCCGCACGCGCGGCTATCGCTACGTTTGTTGTAAAGGCATATCAGCACTGGTCGGTGTTGAATATAGCATGAGGAATAAGGTCAGTAATTTGTTCGAAAATTGGTGTAGGAAAAAGTGATGTTCTCTAAAGATACGTAAAGACGACATGAAGTTGTCGTTTTTTATATGAAACAAAGAAGGATTTGAATTACTGACCTTTAACCATGATAAAATATTTTCATCTGTACTTCTGCAGAGAGCGTATTTATAGAAATACTGCGAGCATAGGAATACCGCGAGCATAGGTTCCACCACTCTACAAATATTTTCAAACATGCTAGTTAAAAATGAAAGTAGAAATAACATCTAAGTAACCTTAAATATGTAATATCTTCCAACAACTTTTAATATTTTAAACAAAATCTTCAAGAAGATTCTTTGGAAGAATAAGATGCGTCCAAGCAAATTGATAGCAGACTCGGTTTGATTGCAAACATAGAACTTTTAATTGGTTTAATTCATACGTGAACTTAACATCTCGGACTGGACTGTTTATACTTAATGTTTACTTGTTTAAAGTCAAAACTTTTAAACGATAGTATATATTTATATCAATTACCGGTCGCTACTCAGTTTAAAAGTCAATATAAAGGATATAAGAATTTCTGATAGACAAATCCACGTCAGAACGTCAGAATGTATTCTAATGATGCCTTGCTTTTCCATATCGTCTTTACTTCAGTTTGTCAGATCTTCCATCTCTTTGAAACGTATTCAACCAAGTCCATCTATATCCATAATTCCTTATATAAACATTTAAAAGTAGAAATCAGTCTGTGATAAAAGGTCTTATTATCTTTTATTTTAGCCATGCTAAGGTAGTGCATCAGTGTATAGGCTAAGAGTAAAGGTATGCAGTGGATTTTAGTTTTCGGTGTAAAGATTTGTTTTGATCATTGCTTTCTCTTGGCCCTGCCAAATACTTTTCTCTGTTACAACTACAATCAGTTTCTGCTGCGTAAAAAGACGTTGCAAACAGTGCTTTGTTCAAAATACTGTATGATTTGGAATTATATTGATTATGTATATTTTATGTTGATGTTCTGTTATTAATTATTTGTTTATTTTTTTGTTTGTTTTTCTTACTTTCATATATAAAGTTAACCGGGGTTAGATTTGAAATACTGTTGGTGAATGTTTCAGGGCATGTTTCCAAATTTCTTATATGTTTTTAATCATTGTCTCTTATATCATTAAACCTCATTAGGTTACTATAGATAAAATCCAAAAAACAAACACATGAAATGTTTTCTTTTGTTTCTTGGCCATGATTTCTCATTTTCTTACGATACTCAACAGTGTTTCTCAATCACTCTTTCAAAACGAAAATTAAAAAGGAAATGCTATTCTTTCTCCAACGCAATCGTGCTGTTTCTAAGTAAAATAGGAAAAGTGAAAACTCCACAGGTTGCCTTGCGCGACAAAATTGCTGAACAATTTAACTTTTCACATGGAACAAACAGTCGTTTTTATTTGATTGTTATATGTTTTGCCTAATCCGAACATACATATATTCTATCCTGTTCTTATAATACTTCATATTGTTTCAATTATTTTTAAATACTCACTTTGTTACCTCTTCCCATGTTTTATTTGATTTTTTTTTTCATGTGCTTTTCGCTTTCAGTTCTTTTTTTGAAATTCACTAGATCTATATTGTTATTTAATACCCACTACCAAGTTAAACAAATCCGATGGTAAACAAAATCAGTATAAATTTTTATTCCGTTTCTTTTTTTCTGTTGAAAGAAATTTTTGATTCGGCCAGCACGCTGTCTTGTTATGTCAGTGGTAACTTACTGTATTTCTAAACTTCATATCTTGATTTACATGTAAACATCGATGTCTTATGCAAACATGATTGTGTTGTTTTTTAACGTTTTAATGGTAGGTATTTTGTAACTAAAGTCTATAGATGGTAGAGGGTAGGTATTTGCGAGTGATTTTACTTTTGTTGTAAATATGTAAAAAGGGCCATGTTGTAGGTATATTCTTGCCTACCTAGCGGGTAAAGTATACATTTATCCGATCACGTGCCGGGGAGAGATATTCCTGTCTTTCCCTAGGGAAAAACCTTGTCTAAAATAGCGTGCACTAAGGTGACGTCACATAGCACTGGTACCTTTGTGACGTCATAAACTTTATAAATAATGTCAGGAAATATCCAAACCTATTTGTCTCCACGATCTATTTTGAACATGATAGGCAAGAAAAATGATCTAACATGTCTGCCTGTGTAAGACAGCTGTTTTCCCTACCCTCGGGACAGCATGGATAAAAAACCTCGCTAACGCTCGGTTTTCCATTCCACACTGTCCCTCGGGTAGAAAAAAGCCCGTCTTACACAGGCAGGCATGCAAGATCCTTATATTCTTGCCTACCTAGCGTGGAAAGTATACATTTGTCCGAGCACGCGCCAGGGATAGATATTCCTGTCTTTCCCTAGGGAAAAACCTTGTCTAAAATAGCGTGCACTCCGGTGACGTCACATAGTACTGGCACTATTATGACGTCATAAATTATATAAATAATGCCAGGAAATACCCAAATCTATTCGTCATCACAATCTATTTTGAACGTGATAGGCAAGAAAAATGATCCAACATGTCTGCCTGTGTAAGACAACTATTTTCCCGACCCTCGGGACAGCTTGGATAAAAAACCTCGCTAACGCTCGGTTTTTCATTCCACACTGTCCCTCGGCAGTCGGGTAGGGAAAAACCCCGTCTTACACAGGCAGGCATGTAAGATCCTTATATTCTTGCCTACCTAGCAGGGAAAGTATACATTTGCCCAAGCACGCGCAAGGGATTTCCCTAGGGAAAAACCTTGTCTAAAATAGCGTGCAGTCCGGTGACGTCACACAGTACTGGCACTATTGTGACGTCATAAACTATATAAATAATGTCAGGAAATACCCAAATCTCTTTGTCTCCACGATCTATTTTGAACGTGATAGGCAAGAAAAATGATCTAACATGTCTGCCTGTATAAGACAGCTGTTTTCCAAAACCCTCGGGACAGCTTGGATAAAAAACCTCGCTGACGCTCGGTTTTCCATTCCACACTGTCCTTCGGGTAGGGAAAACCCCGTCTTACACAGGCAGGCATGCAAGATCCTGAAAGTGTCGCTGACTTTTTCATCGACTCATAGTCATATCATTTAATTTCTCCATATCTTGTTAACATTTTTATTTGACTCTAGATATTATCACACCATTTTATTATTCCTCTAGATAATGAGCTGTAGGCCTACGTATATTGTGAGAATATCTTTATTGTAAATATTCTCGCTTTCACTTTTTACTGTGTTGTCCTAGATTAACAAACATTCATTATGTACATACCAACCATGACCATCCGTTCAAAATTGTGTTTCTTTAGCAGAATATAGAACGGTTCTCTTAAAAATTGTATTATTTTAGCTTATGCTTTTTTACTAAGGAAGGAAACACTGATATATATTTCTTTTTTGTGAATGTGTAACTGTTGTCTAATTGTAAATGTTTAGTTGAAAACATATATTGATAGAGTTACATGTGTATTGAACATAAATTGTGAATTCGTATTGTGTAAATTAATAGCACGATATATGTTGTTACAGACAATATGACAGTGAAAATACTTTAAACTATTCTTGTTATGATTTGCTTAACGAAAATTGTTTGTGTTGTTTTTACTACGAAAAAAAGTTGAAGAGCGAAAATGCTAAAAACAATGTGTACATGTTTTTGAAAAATGTTTGTCATATTTTACATATAGGATGTATGATATTTTGAGGTTTGCATCTACTTCGTTTGCTGTGACAACTGTATCTGTGTGTCAGCAGCCCTTTAATTTAGTTTAAGATTTGTGATATTGGTCAACATGTACTCTCTTCTTATTGATTGTCACAGTGTATATTAGGTGGTTCACTATACCACGAAACTAAATGTTGCAAAGCGAAAATGTTGAATGTTCGTCATATTCTAGATTTACGATGTATAATTTGAATCTGGTCTTAGTCTACCCCGTTTGCTGTGACACCTATGTGTATTTTTGACAGCAGCCCTTTTATTTAGATTAAGTTTTGTAATATTGGTCAACGTGCACTCTCTTCATATTTCATGTAAGCATAATATTTAACATGCAGAATGTGCTATGTTTACAGAATGGTCTTTAAACACGCATTCACAGAACAGAGTAAAATAAGTCTTTTTAAAGTCGAAAGTGCAAACATGACTACTAGTATGCTACACATGTCTTCATTGTTCTTGCATTCGAGAAAACATTTATTCCAAGTCATATTCCACGTTTAAGAATATTTTATATATTTTATTTTTGATGTAACATTGTATCAGCAGTGGACATTGGTGCGACGAAGGGTATGGGTTGGAGGAGTTTGCCTCGAACTGCTGAGACCACGACTGCAGCCCCCGCGGCTCCAGCTCATACGCCCCGACGTAACATCTTTGTTCTTGGTATCATTGAATTTCACTTAATTACTTTTTCATAATTGCATATGTAGTGAAACATTTAATTTTTGCCGCAAAGGATTAGTTATGTTCTGAAATGTACAAAATTAATCACGTTATTTTAATTCATGGTTTTCATTTAACATTTAATGTAATACAGTTGAAACTCGGTATCTCGAATTCCAAGGGAGCAAGCGTGATATTTCGCGCACATGTTTTCAGGACGGGACTTGAACTATCTTCGAAATAGCCAGAGCTTTTAGATCAGCGAGTTTGAGTTTCAATTGTGTATATTACTGACAGAATTTTAAATTTTTGAGTTTTGAGAATAATATCAAGAGGTAGAATGTGTAGAGTATCTAGCGGTAGTGCAAGCGTGAAAAATAGTTTTTCTTTTTGAATGTACTGATATGTTTAAAAAAAAATATTTCGTCAAAGCAAGTGATTTCTACTTTGTCCATATTTTGCAAAGAGACGACAATGACTTTGCTGTTTAATTTGTATCAAAACAGAGAGTGACATGCTCATAATGAAAAGATTTTAAAAGAAATTTGTTTATTTCAGTTAAAAACATATTTCATATTTCAAGTTTTCAAAAACACTAGATGTAATACTTTCAAAAGATACGTGATATTTCAACGTTACATGTAAAACAAACATGTTTCATTCCAAGTCTTTTTTAGTTTTTACACGTATTACACATGCAACGGAATGGCATCAGAAAAAAAGAATAGCTTTACGAAATTTGAATGTATTTGTTAAAATTTGATTATGAATTATAGTTTTAGTTTTTGTAAGATCTTATGTTTATTAGAGTCTTTAATAAAGTGTATTTATGACTGAAAGTTTATTTAATGTTTTGCAGCAGTTTTATAAAACTATATAAAAAATAACTGTGAATTACACTCAAACATTCATTCATTCCAGTGTGTTTAGTTTTAAACATCAACAATATTTTTTTCAAATTTTCAAGTAGTGAAAGACACGAAAAATGATATTTTTCACTCCTAAATATCAGACTTTAGTGGCATATCACACGATGAGAGACTTTAGATCATCAGTTATATTTACCTGAAGAAGTTTAAACTATTAATCTGCATACTAGATTTTAAAATTATGTAAGAAAGATATTAATTTCTACCGGGTAATGGACATTTTGTCATCATTAGTCATTTGACAATATTTAAAAATCATGTAATCGGACGTTTTTATTTTGAGTTTCAATTTCCTGTAATGTAGACAATTCTTTTATTTTATACTAAAGGGACTGGGCGACAGATGTTTTGGCTAAAAAAGATCATGACATTAGAAAATAAGTTTTTGTTTAAAATATGCCATATCAGGAAAAAGCACGTTAGATTCGGGAAATAAAACAGGGTTGCCGTGACAATACAAATCATGACCGCGACCTTTATTTAAAGCCTTATAGTTAAGGCAGTTTACCTTCGTTACTCCATGACAAACACTTTTCAATTTTACATGGAAAATCTTGTAAAACCAAGTAATTTCCTTGTGTTTTCATAACATTCAATCTGTTAGAAGCTAAGCCAAGTTTTAAAGCCTTCTTAAGAAAAATATAGCAATGATTTCCTGATATCTTGAATTTTTTATTTCTTTGTTGTCAGTCCCTTAAACAAATCACGTATTTTACTGTTGTTTCCTTAATAATCAGAGTAAAAATAACATACCGAATGTTAAAGCAAATAAAATTATGTTTGATTTATAAATATCATAATAATTATCATAGATAATTTCAAATACAGTGTTAAAGGCATTAGGCGACAACCAGTTTTGATAATTAGTAAATAAAAACAAAAAGATTACAAGATACCAAAACTGTATATCCGTATATATATATCTGTATAACTATATAATATGGAAAGATCTTAGTAGAAAATGTATAAAAACTTGAATTACTAAGTACTAATTGGAAAATTTGGAGTAACTAAGTCCAAATTAGAAGATATTTACTCTATTTTTCTTTTACCCATATGACAATAGGATGCTTTTATAATATCAGACCGGATGGAATCTTATCAAGCAATTCCTGATGGTTACTTTGGATAAATGCAGTTTGTTCTAATCATGAAAAAATGTAGAGAGAGAGTGACCTGATGTCTTTAAGTAATAATAAGGATTGCCTATGACAAAACTGTAAATCTTGTGTTCAGATTTTTGAGACAATTAACCTTCGTGAGGATGTAATACATGTTTTTGGTTCTCCACTTACTGACAAATACTGTGGCAATATAAAACAATCCCATAGTTACCTATTTGTCATGGTTATGTTGTTCATGAGTCATAAACTTTCATGATCTTAAAATGAACTGTTGATAAAACAGAATTTGATTACCATGACAAAAGTCATCAAAAAACTGGTTTTTAATACGAATGTTCAAGTAAATGTTCGCTTATTAGTTATTTACAACAACACAAGAGAAATTCAAGTGCATCGAAACAAAATATTTACGCATGTCTTTCAAAAGTAATCTTCATATTTGAAAGACTATGATGTAGGAATGTTATAAAACTTACAACACAACAATACTAACCTGAAATAATATGCGCATTTCTTAATATCTATGTAACGTCATCGGTATATGTGTGAATGCATCATATAAAAATATACACACTGATATAACTTGATAAGTTTCAGATTGTTTACAACTGTTACAGGTGGATGCATACTTTTGTTTTACTGGAGCAATTTCATTAGTTCAAGTTGTTTGCTAATTAGTGAAAATCAATTCTTACACACTGATATTGATAAATATGCTATTGCATGACTACATGTATATAAATTTCAAAAAACAGGTCTTAGCATAAGCATTCTCCTTAAAAAATTCAAGATCTGGATTGTTTAGCAACTAAGTTTTTGTACCCTTTAGACAGCAGTTTGATGTTCAATCTAATAAGAAAGTATACGCATTATTATTTGATGTTATTGTACATGCACATTAGTTTTGAATGTAAACTGTATTAATTGTATTAACATTTGTCTGAGAACCAAGCTCTGTTTTACTTAGACAGGAATGAAAATGACTAGGAAAACAAAAAATACACCAACAAATTTTATTTTGGCTAAAATGCATTTCAGATAAAATGCTGCACAACTCATACTTTCAACAACTTCGTGAAATAAATTGCTATCCTTGTCATTTTCACTCCGCTGTTCCTCAACTGTATTTGAAGTTAATCTTAGATTGTGTGCTGTGTCAAATAAAATAATCATAAAATACATCTTTGTTTTGACTATAAACCAATGAGTCTGGGCCATCATTCGTTAATTTTGAATCCTTGCCTCAATTGTTCGACAGCTTTAATCAAAATTTAGTTGAATTTCATTGCATAATTTTGAAATTGTCATTTAAAGTCAGTTTTACCAGTCCCCTTCTTGCCCTTAAGGATCTGAACTATCATTCTACAAATTTGACTTCCTAGTTTCCAAAGATGCTGGAAGCTCAATTTGATTGCAAGCTTTCGAAACCACAGCGAGTCCCCTGATCATGTTTACATTGTATTTAAGGTGGAATGCGCCTAATTTGAAGTTATTGGGTTTCGTTTCGAAATTTTGATTAATATAAAATTCACCATATTTCTCATCGACCGCGTATTTTACTTTTTTGATATTTTTTTTTACTTTTTTCTCTGCAAACCTTCAAAAACAGCCATTGACGTCCATTTTTGATGAACCGCGAGAACAAGAACAAGAACAAAGATTATTTTGTAAATAAAGGCCTCCGGCCCATAATACAATATTACAATAAAACAAATATAATAATAAGAGTTGTGCACAGAAATGTAACTATTCATTATCCTTTAGCTTCATAATAGCGTTAACATAAAAAGCAATGTATTTAATTCTATCATCATTTAAAGATTGCACGAGATTAATAAAATGAGGGAATTCATTTCCACCAGCATACCAGGAATATATAAAAATTTGTCTTTCTTGCCTATATTTGTAACATTTAAAAAATACGTGGAATTCATCTTCTATGCATTCAATATCAAAATTAATGAAACAGTATCTACATATTCGATCTTCTCTTGGAATTGCAAAATGGCGACCAGTCTCGATAGCAAATTTATGGCTAGAACATCTAAATCTTGCAAGTGATTGCATCTTCTTACCATATGGTACGATTTTAGATGCTAGAAATACATCAATATTTTTTTTCACGTCACTCCTTCGTACCTGATTTTCGCTTTACTCTTTTAAGCTTGAAGGTTATCCCAATAAGGGAAAGTGTAAAGCAAATAATGGAATATGTCATTTGTTGATGTCACAAGGTAGATATGCAGGTTTGATAAATCGGACGTAATGGCATAACGTCATTTATTCTGATCACCTAGAATAAAGCCAGGACTCGCCATACAGAAACGGAAATCTTTCTATGAATTGATGGCAACCCCTGTGTAAATTTCTTATATAAGTAAAAATATTACTACATTTTTTAATATAAAATATTATTCCAAATATTGCCTTACAATCAGTTTGGAATGTGCCGATCTGTGCTAGGATGGACAATATCTTAAAAACAAACAGAACATACCTATACATACTTCCACCAAATTATAGGCTATATATTAATGTACAATTGTCAAAATATTGATTAGAATCTACATTGAATAAAAAAAATGTTTGCGAAAATGTCATCAAAATTGTGATTTTCCCATAGACACCCATGATGAGAACTTGTGCACCATCCAAACTTTTCAAATAAATCTAGCAAAAATTCAGTCGGACGACCATATCTTTTTTTGTTTGCCCTCTGACCAAGTATAGTCTGAGTTTTTGAAAAAGAAATGATCTGAATGAGTACTACCTTAACTAAGGACATTATGGAAATTATGTACGTTCACAATTTAACCTTTGTGCAATACACAACCAGCATAACTGAAATGTCTACCAGTACCGTAACTCATTTTTTTAAAGAAAAAAAAACACACAAAAACTTAAGCTTTTAATGCTGATTGGCCTACGTGTACATCATTGCTCAAGTAGTTTGCATATCCCCTGGCAACCTCAAGCAATCGGATTCTTTTAAGAAATTTGATAACATCACACCAAACAAAACTTGTGTCCTTTTAACTTTTTATGCACAAAAATCGAATAAAGTTGATTACAGACAGAAAGAGAAACACTTTAAGTTTTGATAATTTATTAACTAGTTCATCAAAACATAAATGTACAAATCAAAGATCTACATAAAATTCTTTGAGTTGATCAATACACCAAAAATGCTTATGAACACATTTCTTCTAGTAATGAGAACTTGTCACAGAATGTCTGAGTTTTCAGGATCTACCCAAAACATATACAAATGAACCAGATCTTTAGGTGTTTCTAGAAATGCATAAACATTTGCATTACTTTTAGACAATATCTATTTTCCGGTTGTGTGGTATAACATTGTCTGATCTATTATTTTGGGGAAACCTTATCCCTAATCATGTTTTGTAGTGCCTAAAATACTCAAGATTTTATGGCATTTAACTACCTGGCAAGAAAAAATGATTTAGTTATAAGAATTAAAATCTTAATAACATTTGACTACTGCTTTATCAATTATCACTGTATATACATATCACTGATGGTCAAGATATATTGAGGTAAGTGGATGATTAATGAACACTAGAATTTGCATTTGTGCTACGGAAAATAACTATCCTGCCACTGAATAATATAATATGCCAACAACAAAGTCCCTGAAAATGACCCCAGTTTATCCCACATGTACACTAAATGTGTATACTTCCAATGTTTTCACTTTCTGAACTTTTTAAACAATGGATGCATATGTTTATTGGATGATTTTCTTGACAGCTCCATGTACACATTGTCGTCTGCTCCAGACATTGAACTCATACTGCCAACTTTTCTTCCCATCTGTAAAAGAAGGCACAGAAAAAAGTTCTTGATTATTTTTATGCAACAAATTCCCAAATCGCAATCTTTACAGTAAGTTAATATACCAACAAGAGCTCGTCGAACACAAAATGCCCCCTTGATGCATTCAGTAATTGCACATTGAAATTATATGCTCACTGTAAACAAAAGTTCTACTGTTCTGTTCCAATCTGACCTTGACCTTTAACCTATTAACCTAACAAGAGATCACTGAGTGATCTTGGCACCAACCACTGAGCCATTTTTTAATGTTCCAAAATTTCAAGACTAGCTCAAGATCAAAATCAAGGTCAAATTTTATTTCGGTACAAAACACTGTGCATGTGGTCCAATTTTGAAAGCTGTGGCTTGAGAAATGTGAAAGTAGGTCACTAGATCAATTTCAAGTTCAAAGTTCATTTCGGTAGACAGAACTATGCATGTGCTTTAAATTTGGAGGCTGTAGCTTGAGAAATGTGTAAGTAGATACTAGGTAAAAATCAATATCAAATTTCAATTCCGAACACAAAAATATGCATGCAGTCCAAATTTGAAGCCTGTACCTTCAGAAATGTGAAAGTAGGTCACTAGGTCAATCTCAAGATCAAAGTTCATTGTAGCTTGAGAAATGTGAAAGTAGGTCACAAGGTCAAAATCAAGGTCAAATTTTATTTCGGAACACAAAACTATGCATGTGGTCCAACTTTGAAGCCTGTACCTTCAAAAATGTGAAAGTAGGTCACTAGGTCAATCACAAGGTCAAAGTTTGTTTTGGTACACAAACCTATGCATGTGGTCCAAATTTGAAGGCTGTAGCTACAGAAATGTGAAAGTAGGTCACTAGGTCAAGATCAAGGTCAACTCATGTCAAGGTTCATCTTGCCACTTAAAACAATACATGTGGTCCAAATTTGAATGATGTAGGTTATAGACATGAAGATTCTAGTCTGCCTATATATCCAAAAAAGAGGCCTAGAAAATGGCTATGATGGCATTTTTTGTTAATGCCCGACAGCCATGTTCATTGTTAACTTTATAAAAATTGGAAACTTTTCAGGGGGGCTGTCGCCTTCTAAGTGTCATAGTAAGGTCACAGCACAAGGTCAAAGGTCAGTAAGTGCATAAACTTCAGATATCTGCAAATTTTGCTACATTCTAGTACAAACTTGTAATTTTTCGGTGATAATTTTGAATTTCAGAAGTAAAATAAATTACTTCAAATAGATTTATTGCATTTAAGACTGGCTAAATTCAAAACAACTAAAGGTATTTCTATAGAATGAGCTTAAATTGTCGTATGCACGAATATTTTGTTCATTTATGAAAGTTATTTTTCTCATGCTTCTAAAATTTCCATTTTCTGGCTAACAGTTTCCATAATGGCTGGTTGGTTACCTGTATGGTTGTCTGTATGAACAGTACAGGTAGAAAAATTCTATGGCGCGTACAGTCAAACCTGTGCTAAAGACCACCTCTGAACAGAAACCACCTGGCTCTAAACACTACTGGTTTTGTTTCCTATTTTGACATTTACACTATGTTTTACCTGTGAACAAAGACCACCTGTCAATTAAGACCACTTTTTGTTTCTCCCAAGGGTGGTCTTTATAGACAGGTTTGACTGTATTTTATAAAGACTAGCAAAGTCAAAGTTTGCTCGCTCGAACTCTATGTAAGGTCTATATAATGTATACGTCACGTTAGCTTGTACTACTGATATCTCGAACACATGTTGCTTGTCCTATCAAACTCTCGTGAAAATAGTTTGGCTGTACTAACTGTTGACAGATCTATAGGTTCCTTCGGCGGCATAGAACTCCAGAACGCAAAAATAGCAAACTCGGTTTGATTAAGTCTGTTTGTGAGATAAAATGAAATGTGAAATTTTTCTCAAGCATTATCTTAACTGTCCATGGTGTCAATCAAAACTCTATTCCATTGGTTTACTGATGATGATCAGCATGAAAAATGGTACTTTTCATATTTTTGAATCAGCTAAAAAATTATTCCTTGCACTCTGACATTAGGCTATTATAAGAACTTGTAACCGCTCTTCAAGTGTTTCAATATCTACAATTTTGTAAATATTTGTTTATGTTGGTTCTTAAGATGTCATAACTTCAAAAAGGCTTGATAATTCTCAGTGAATTCGATAGTATATCGAATGTTATTAGTATGATCTTTATGACCGTGAATATAGGGGCAAAGCATGTTTGTTTTCCTGTTACAACACCTTTAGATTTCCGAGTGATTGGTTGGTGATAGAATCGTGTGGAGAAACTTACCAATGTATCAAGAAGGAATCTACTGTTGTTATAAAATAAGCAATTGTGAGCTAATGCTATTGTAGCCTTAAACGTGTAAAATATATTGTCAATTAAATTCAGTGCGGAATGTTGGAATGAATTTCCCTTATATAGAAATAACTTCTTACCCTTGTATAAAAAATGAATAAACTCGATCACTTCACAAGCTATTGACGGGTTAGCCTGACATAATATATCAATCGGCATTATTTGTTTATTATAAATCCATCATTTTGAATTTCAGATCTCTTCTTCATGCTCTTCTCATCCTACAGGAAGGTTATTTTTACACTTTTTATATCTCGTGGTAACTATCGAACCACAATATTTCATCATTTTGATTAGTTGAGCCATCATAATTATGTCAGTAATCATGAAAATATCGGAAGGTATAACTTCAATGTATCACTGTTTTCACAATGTTGTCAAGGACATCCTGTCTGAAACCATATGTCGGATCTGTTAATTGTTACGATCTGATTCGTTTTTCAACTTTGATTTAAATAAGAAGTGAGAGTGTAGAAGCAAAGCCAAAGATAAAAAAGATCGAAACAGAAATAGCGTGGTGAATTTTTAGATTAAAATGGCGCAAATATCGCATTAAGAGCTTCGATGATAAAAAATCTAGTTCTTGAAATGTGCTACTTAATTGGAAATACCTAAAATATGATGATAAAAGCCTGACTTGTAGTAAAAAAAAATAACTATATTACAGTGAATCAAGGGAATAGTGTATAGATTAACTAGTTGAAATCATACAAATCTCTTCTGATTAGTTTATTACCGTACATGTACTGTGACAGTGTAAACCTATGCTCTGACCAATATTTCAGTTATTCTTCTAAAATGTCCCATTTAAACCAGATCTGAAATCATTTCTTTAGGGGCTGGAGAAGTATTTCATATAATATTATAAATGTAACGGCGGTCAATTAACTTATTATTATCAATTAATCAGTGTATCTGGAGTCTCTACAAGTAGCTGCCTTTTCCCTGCAAGTAACTGCCCACATCTCCAAATGATTCAGAAAGTGGAGGACGAAATCACTCATGACAATGTTTATTATCAAACTGTCATGGAGAACATTCACCACTCCCAGGGGTCGAACTCATGGCCCCTTGATCATTAGATATGTGCTCATCTGATTGAGCTTAAGTACTATTTACGTATTACTAAGAAGTTTATACATTTATATGTAATTCATTTTCCGCTTAGTATTCTTCTGCAAAACCTATCATATTTTGTCTTTTGCACTCATTTCTCAAAAATTGTACAATATGTTTATAGTCAGTTCAAAGCTTAAATTCAAGTTTTATTGCTGCCTGAAATGAAAGAAATGCATTTGCAGTGTCATTTTGTAATCATTTGCTCAACAATTTTTCTAACTGCACACCTGACTTTTGTTTTTATCTCTGCCAAACTGTGACAAATTTGAATGAAAATTGGACACACTGTTTAATAACCAGTTCAATTAAATAAACATAACAACGATATCAATTGTTCATACATTCGTTGTGCCATGACAGTTTAAATAAGGTACCCCACCCCTCGTCCCCCTACAAAAAATGTCACTGAATGAATGCAACTTGGTGCTGGTCTGTATACGGCAATACTGTCATAGGCGGGATTAAACAATTTTGTCATTAATTTGGTGTCATTAATGACGTCACAAACCTGATGAAAATTAATATGTACAAACAGAAAATATTAACAGATGTTCCGTTACAACTAAACAGAGTTGAACATTCAGAATATAACAATTTTAATATCATTGAATTAATAGGGTCAAAGTGTACTACTGTGAGTTGGAATTTACTAATGTGACTTTTAATTTAAGGGTTACCTTATTGTTACCATAACAGTTTAATGAATTTACAATAGGCTATGGTGGTTTTTATGTTATATTATAATAGAATAATCATTTAACATTGTGTAAAACATTCCTTCAAATCTGTCAAATTTGGCGATAAAGGGAAAAGCAGGTGTGGAGTCAGAAAAGTTGTTGTGTATATTGTTAATATACGCACCATTTTGCTACCGTAAATAACTTAGCAGTCATTTTTAAAAGTTCAGTTTTGACCTTGACGTGTCTGTGACCTTGAATTTACATTGAAATAACCCTTTGATACAACATTTTCAAACCATATTTCACTAGTTCATCCACATATAAAGATTAGCAAACATATCAAGTAAACATACTTTGCCGTCATATTTTCCCAGATATATTATTCTATATAATATTATATATATATTAGATACATATTTTATATATTATCATCAGTTTTATTTACAAAATAGTAAAAGGCATTGAGACACAGTATTTAAACCAATTTAGATGGTATATGAAAATAAAACGAGTGCACAGCGGCATAATTTATTTGTAAATGCACTTATTTGACCTTTGACCCCATTGTACTGTAATGAGGAACCCTAGAAGGCGACAGCCCCTTTTAAATTTCATGTTCGATTCTAAGGAACACTTTAATACTAATATCCGAGCATTAACAAAAAATGCCATCAGAAGTCACATTTTCCCAATATATTGGCAGACTATTCAAGTTTTTCCCTATATAAGTCTATATGAACCATGTGACCCCTAGGGTGGGGCCATATTTAACCCTAGAGGGATAATTTGAACAAACCTGGTAGAGAACGACTAGATGATGCTACATTACAAATATCAAAGCCCTAGTCTTTTTGGTTTGGACAAGAAGAGTTTCAAAGTTTTTCCCTACATAAGTCTATGTAAACCATGTGACCCCCAGGGTGGGCCATATTTGACCCTATGGGAATAATTTGGACAATCTTAGTAGAGGACCACTAGATGATGTCATATACAAAATATCAAAGCCCTAGGACCTGTGGTTTTGGACAAGATGTTTTTCAAAGTTTTTTCCTATAAAAGTCTATATAAACCATGTGACCCCCGGGATGGGGCCATATTCCACCCCAGGGAAATAATCTGAACAATCTTGCTAGAGGACCACTAGATTTTGCTACATACCAAATATCAAAGCCCTAGGCCCTGTGGTTTTAAACAAGAAGATTAGAAACCGTTTAACTGTTCCTAGCAAATGTGACCTTGACCTTTGACCTAATGACCTCAAAATCAATAGGGGTCATCTGCTGGTGATGACCAACCTCTCTATCAACTTTCATGATCCTAGGCCAAAGCGTTCTTGAGTTATCATCCGGAAATGGATTGGTCTACATACCAACTGACCGACCGACTGACATCTGCAAAACAATATACCCCTCCTTCTTCGAAGGGGGGCATAAAAACGAGAAAGGATGATCCATTTGAATGAACTAACGTCGCACCAACACAATTATAGGTCATATGGCAACTTTCCAGCTTTTATGGTGAAGTAAGACCCCTGCTGCCCCTCCGTGTACTATGTCATCATGGGCGGGCACCTGGGTAGAACCACCAACCTTCCATAAGAATGCTGGTTGGCTTTGTGACATGAAGAATTCAACGCCCAGAGTGAGGCTCGGACCCACATCGGTGAGGGGCAAGTGATTTAAAGTCATCAACCATAACCACTCCACCATGGAGGCCCCATACAAATTGTTTGAAGACGTCAACTTAAAACAGATTTCCAATCTAAACCTTAAACAGAAGCATTATAAATTGTTTGCAGACAACAGCTTACAATGCATTTCCCATCTAAACCTTGTACAGAAACAGTGCAAACTGTTTGAACAAAACAACCTACAAAATATTTTCCAACTTGAGTCTTCTACAGAAACAATACTAATTGTGAGCAGACGACAACTTACAACAGATTTCCCGCCTAAACCTTCTCCCACAATTCTCTCCTCCTCAGCATCCTGGTCTGATGCAGCTATCACCTTCTGTAACACTTGTGCCTGTTCCTCTTTGGTAGTATATGCTAGTTCCTCCTGCAAGTTACCATGGTAATCAATCAAACTATGAAAAATTATTTCAAACTCAATCATTTTACTTTTATAGTACAGTAAACAAAATTAAAATTGTCTGATTTTGTTTGTTTTGGGTTTAGTGCTATTTTTCAACATTATTTCTTTTTATTATGATAAAATTTTAGTTATATAACAGCAGGCAGTTAAAATAACTAGTGTTACCAGTACGTACCTGTTCTCCACAAGTAAATGTCAACTTCTCCACAGAGGCAGAAGATGAATGATTTCAGATACAATGTCTTCTATCAAACTGACACCAGAGTACATATATTCCTCACCTAGGAATCAAACTCCCAGAACCACAAACTAACAGGGCCAGCTATGCCTTTGACTGGCTCAGGTTTGTTGACTTACCTCTTCCATTCCAGCAAGCTTTGTGATCACTTTATAGCTGTATCCCTGGTTGATGAGAAATCTCTGCCGCTTGAGGGAGTACTGCATCTCCATTGTATCTTGTGACACCAGCGAGTAGAAAAATGCATTATATTCTTCAGCTACAGCTCCTAAAACAGAATACAGTGTAAATGTGTCAACATGTTTTGTTTTTGTACAGTTACATCACACCATAACAATTATATGTCATCTGACAACTGTCCAGCTTTTTATGGTGGAGGAAGACACCATATGGCCTTCAAGGCATTATTTCTGGTGCAAATGGGCCAATGGCCCGCTGGATGGAGTCCTCACATGAAAGAAATCTACATCCGAAGCAAGGTTTCAAACCAACAGCAGTGAGAAGCAATTGATTTCTTAACCTTAACCATTCCACCAATGGCGCTTTTGTGTAAATGTGTGTATTTTATCTTTTTCAGTTCAGTGATGGAATCAATTTAACCTTAACTTGATTCAGGAATTTTGACAAGCGAACAGTATAAACTTATTCTAT